>NW_027526203.1:169178503-169711003 GCF_048455015.1 Haemaphysalis longicornis
AAAAGGACCATTTGTCAAATCAAAGGGCATAGCTCAAATGAAAGGACCGCAATGTGATCCAGGAATCTGCAATATTTCACCCGATCACTCGAAATATGCACCTAAAGGACCGTCAGGGCCACAGAGAAACCCACGATAACGGCTAAAGAGCCATGGTGGCCGTGGTCACGGACAAGTGTGAACACCAGCCCAGTGTTTCTATTCCAGGAGCCACGACTAAAGAAACGGAATAACTAGTCGCAGCTTTCGCCCTCGCACAAATCGTAACAACGACCATTTGTCAAGCGGGATTCACACGACGGAGAAACCCTCTCACGGAGGCGGACGGATATGTGACGTCAACACCACGTGACCGGATTTTCCATCTTGGTGGCGCATCCACACGTGCGGAGCTGCGCGGAGTGACTAGCAGACGACAGCGCGGAGGAAGCGAGGGCAAGGCTCGCTTCCTCCGCGCGAGCCTCGCCCTCGTCCCCACTGCTCTCTGCGCATGCGCCGCGTTGCTATGGCAACGGAGGCGCGTCGCCTGCGTCCAACGTTTTTCGTCCCGACTGAGGTCCCAAATAGTGGGGTGCTCTTCTATTAACGAGAACAAATAAAACAATGCGTTGTCGTTCATTGTGCGCTTGTGGAGACACCCGCAGCGATATCCCAAGCGGCGCCCGCACCTGTCACTTCGCCAACGTGGAGACCACACCGCGTCGGAAAAACCGCCCGCTTCTACCTGCTACGACATAAAACCACGTGACCGCAATGAGCACGCGTTGCCAGACTCCGTGCCGCCCTATGTGCCAAAAACTGGTTCCATTCCCTACGGAGGGCCGCCGCCGCCGAGCGAAAACATGCGGTGGCATTTTCTTTCCCGGAGCATCCGCGGGCGATCCCCACCGAGGGGCGGAGCCTAAAACCGCTCACGTGAGCGGCTCCCGCGGGCCAAAAAGAGAGGGGTTCTCAGTCGTGTGAATCCCGCTTCAACGGACTCAGTAGAGGCACCCCGTAGCTTCATGTCGAAATGGGTGCCACCCGTGACGCTACACACCCTACAAAGCAAAACGCTGGACATGAAGGTTTGCAGTTGTGTGGACCCTGGCCCACTTCTCCACAAGTGGCAGCGAACAGGCCCAATCTCACGGCCTGCAGGCCTTGCCCGCCAGGCCGTGGAGGAGGCACCAGAAGCCACACCGCCCACGACCTCCCAAGAAATTACACATCACTACATGCTCACTAGAACAACACTCACTGCACCACACCCAGATCTCACGAAGAAGTGAGGAACCACATTAAAGGGTCCCTGCAACACTTGTTATCGACTACTATATTCGGGAACAAGTTAAGAACGGCACCAGCTCATGTACGGTATCACTCCGCCTAAGCGACGGACCCGGATGTCAACGGGCGCGCGCGTTTTGAAAGGAGACTGCCACGAATGCGTGATATCGTCTGCCTTTTCTCACGTAGTTTGTTTGCCGTCGCTGCAGTAGTTTATTGGCATATTAGGTCAAAAAATATACAAAAACGGCTCGTGCCATGTTCAAAATATTCCCAGTAACGCGCTACTTGTGCTGCGCGGAGTGACATCCGGCTGCGGTGATGAGGCACAGCGGCAGCTTCGGTGCCGTTCTTAAGTTGTAACCGAGTATAGTAATGTATTTTGGGATAAAGTCTATTGTCCCAGAAATCTCCTCCCGCAAGAATTATGAAAATCCGTTCACAATTAACGAAACTACGCGCGATGAGAAATCGCGCATAATCGTTCCCTCTCACCACTCACCTCCAGAATACCGGTATTCTGGAGGTCGTGGGTTCGGATCTCGCCCGGCGGGCATTTTTTCACCACTTTCTTTCTGACTCAAAAAAATTCTTCATCTGTTTCTATGACCCACCACAACCTCCCCTTTGCTTTCCGAGGTTTTCTTGACTGCCAACCCTTATTTTCTGTCTTATTTCACCGAGCCCCTCATTTCCCATTTCTGATTCGCTACATGCTTAGCGAGGGCCTCTGTTCTGGCAGTCTTGGTGCCAAGGGTAGCTTAAGAGGGTTCAACGTTGGTCGACCACTCTCGACATGTCGTAGACACTCGAGTCACAGCCCGGGGGTTAAAAAGAAGGTCCCCTTCACCCCGAGTAGTCCGAGTGGCGCTGGCTACCACCCCCAAGTGCAGGAAACAAAAAGAAAAAAAAAAACCGTAACATAAATACCCGAGAAAGTGGTGGGGAAACAGCCCCGCCGGTAGCGGAGTGGTTATCGCACCAGACCGGTATTCTGGAGGTCGTGGGTTCGGATCCCACCCGGCGGGCATTTTTTCACCACTTTCTTTCTGACTCAAAAAATTCAAAAATTCTTCATCTGTTTCTATGACCCACCACAACCTCCCCTTTGCTTTCCGGGGTTTTCTTGACTGCCAACCCTTATATATATATATATATATATATATATATATATATATATATATATAGCCGCGAACCAAGCACGGGCTTGTTTATTTATTGTTTGTTTTTTATGCCCCGCCGCGCCCGGCTCTGTTATTGGGTCCCACGCGAAGCGCGTGTTCCATTCTTTATTTTTATGCCGCACGGGCTATCTCATTCAGATAAGCAGACTGTTTCGCCCTAACGTCGCTAGCCCAGAATAATCTTCTGTGATCTACAATGTTCTGGGTGTGAATCGATGGTTCCAGAAACACCCGCGCCGAAACATAAAAGCCTGCGGAGGAGACGCCGCGGCATTCCTTTCGACGACACTCGCCTGCGCAAGTCAATTTCTTGACCGCTGCTTCGTCGCCTCTGTATTATTTTGAGTTGTTAGTTGAGCACAAGTTCGCTCCAATAAACTTGCGTCGTCTTTGGCCACGTGACATCTGGTGGAGGTGCTGGGTAAATGCACCCTACGCCCTCGTCAAGCCGACAAGAAAGTCCCATTCGTGCCAGCCGCCGACAGCAAGGTCTTCAGCCGGAGTTTGGGCTCCTTCCGAATAAAGTGAAGAAAGAAGACGTCGTGACCACCGCCATGATCAACGCATGCAGGCACCATGAACAGCACTATCCTCGTTCTTCAACAGCCCCGGGAACCACCATCGTTCCGCGGATCCCCCGGAGAAGACCCTGAGGACTGGTTGGAGAAAGTGGAGCGCGTTCGCATCTTTAACAGGTGGGATGACGAAGAAACTTTCCGCCATGTTTTCTTCTACTTAGAAGATACGGCCAGAACGTGGTTTGAAAACCATGAAAGCTCCCTAACCGACTGGACTCTCTTTACGAGGGAGTTCCTCAAAACATTCGCCACCGTGGTGCGGAAAGAACGAGCCGCCCTTTTGTTGGAAACGCACACGCAACACCTCAACGAAGGAGTCGTGATCTTCGTTGAGGAGATGAAGCAACTATTTCGCCGCGCGGACCCCGAAATGTCGGAAGAAAAGAAGTTCCGCCCAAAACCATCGCCGAATTCGTGACCGAAGCCAGCACGATCGAGAAGGCTCTCGAAATGCGTACTAAGCAGTATGACCGCAACTTTGTTGGCGCGGCCAATGCGAACTACGTTGACAGCATGCCGATTCCGGCAGACGGCCTACGTGAGACTATCCGCGCAATAGTGAGGGAGGAGCTGCGGAAACTTCTCCCCACGCCGCCGCAGCCGCAAGTCGCTTCCCTTACCGATGGGATTAGGGAAGAAGTTCAGCAAGCCCTGGGTACATCAACAACGCCAGAAGCACCCCGCGAGCCGCAAGCCATGTCCTACGCGGCTGCTGTTCGCCGGCCTCGCCCACCTGCGCCCTACCGTCACGAAACTTCGTACCGTCGCCCCCTGTCGCCGGCCCGACCACCTGCGGTGCAACCCCCCGCCCCAAGGAAGACCGAAGTGTGGCGAACGCCCGATAATCGTCCGCTGTGCTCCCACTACGGAGAGGCCGACCACATCTACCATCGCTGCCCCTACAAGAGGCTCGGTTTGCGAGGCTTATCCGTCGACGCACCACGCCCTTGACCCGGCCCTGGTGGAGGTGCTGGGTATGTCACGTTTGCGTACAACACAGCGACCGAGGAGACTACGCAGATGACACCGTTCGAGCTTGTCTACGGAAGACGGCCGACTACGATGCTCGACGCCATGCTTCCGCATGTAGAAGGCGACGACCTCAACGCAGACGTCAAAGATTACCTTCAACGTGCGGAGGAGGCCAGCCAGCTCGCTCGAGTTCGTATAACGGACCAGCAGCTGGTGGATGCCGGCCGCTACAACCTCCGACGCCGAGACGCCGAGTACCAACCAGGGGATCGTGTGTGGGTTTGGACTCCCATCCGACGACGCGGACTCAGTGAGAAGCTTCTGCGACGGTATTTCGGACCCTACCAGATTCTACGACGTGTTGGCCAATTAACCTACGAAGTGATCCCCAATGGTGATTCCGGCACATCACGACGACGCACGCGACCCGAAGTCGTCCACGTGGTTCGCCTCAAACCGTACTTCGCAAGATGACGGACTTTTTTTGTTGTTGTTTTGTTGTTGCTGTTTGTTCGGACTGTCGTTTTATTTTAGCGTCGAGTCGATGCACTCTTAGAGGGGGGGGGGGGTAATGCCGCGAACCAAGTACGGGTTTGTTTATTTATTGTTTGTTTTTAAAGGCCAACTGCACTCAAATTTCACCTCGGCCAAATTTGTTTTTAATGCGTAGTAAGTACCCCCAAATAAGCTGAGACACAAGTGGTAGCCCCGTGAAACGCCTCGTTAATCAGTCAGAAGCGTTTAAAAAGGCTCCGCCGCAGACCACTCTGCACCTGCCGGCGGATCGCGTAAACAGCCATGACGCGCCTGTGACGTTCCAGCCGACGGTGGCTTTTTCCTCTGGCCAGCCACGCAGCGGGAGAGGCCGTATTCTGCTGGGCATCCGGCGCGCCTCGGATTAGATCCGAGACGCAATCCGGTGCGGTCACGTGAGGAGGCGCTCGGATGGGGTGTCACGCGATTGGCTCGGAGCGTTGACGTCAGCCGGCCTGCGTCACGCGACTTTATTTTTGCTATATTTTGGCGGTTTTGGTGACGTCACGTAGCCAAAGCCTCCCGCTCGTTCTCCCGCGAGAGAGAGAGAGAGACAAAACTTTTATTGCCGCAAGGGCTAATTCTGGGGAGGGGTGGTGACCGAGGGAGGAAGGTCCCCGGTGACTTTGGCAGCCCGGGCGACGATGGCATCTTGCACCGCCGAATCCGAGCTGCCCAACGCCCTCGCCCAGTGCTCACCGTCTCGATATGGGGGGAATGGGTTGTGGGGGCATTGCCAGAGGAGGTGATCCATGGTTTGGACCACCCCACAAGCGGGGCAGTGGGGTGAAGGGTACAGACCGGGGTACAAGCGGTGCAGGCGGGACAGGCAAGGAAGGGTGTACGTTTGCACTAAGCGCCAGAGGCGTTCTTCGGTGTGAGAGAGTGCCGGGTGTGCAGGGGGCAGTAGACGGCGGGAGAGGCGGTAATGAGACGTAATCTCATGAAAGGAAATGAGCCGATCTCGAGCTGACAGGGCTCCATGGAAGGGTTCAAGGCTAGGACCCGCTCGGAAGGTGAGCTCTCGAGCGGCTCTGTGTGCTGCCTCGTTCCCTCCCACGCCCGTGTGGGCTGGGGTCCATACCAGCTCGGTAGGGGAGTCAGGGGGATTTTGAAGAAGGATTTTGAGTGCCAGGGCAGAAATGCGGCCCCGGGCGAAATTTCGAATGGCCGTCTTCGAATCGGAGATTATGATCGCAGGGGAAGGCCGCAGTGTTAATGCAAGAGCAATAGCCGCCTCTTCCGCAGTCGCGGGGGAAGAAGTGCGAAGGGTGAGGGTGGTAAGAGGGGGACTGTTGGGAGCGTTGATGATTGCGACCGCGTAGGCGTCATGGTGCCTGTAGCTAGCCGCGTCAACATAAACAGTTGCCGGATGCACTGGGTATCGCTTCGTAAGGGCCCGCGCACGCTGCTCCCTGCGGGCTCGATTGTGCGTCGGGTGCATGTTACGGGGAATGGGCCGAACGATGAATAGGTCATGGATAGTGCTAGGAATGGCAAGAGAGGATTCTGTAGCGAAAGGTAAGTTGATTGCAAGTCGCCGGAGGAGAGATTGACCTGTTGAAGTTGTTGCAAGGCGGGCGTACTGGCTCACAAGATGAGCTTCGAGGAGCTCAGATGCGGTGTTGTAGACACCAAGCGATTCTACACGAGCGGTGGCAGCGCTCTGCGGAATCCTGAGCGCCGTCTTGTACACTTTTCGAATGAGGCAATCCACCTTTTTGAGTTCCGTAGAGGACGGTGCTAGATAAGGAAGAGAGTAAGTAATGCGACTTATTACAAAAGCCTGTATCAGCCGCAATCGCTCTGCCTCCTTGAGCCCTTCGTGGCGGGTGGTGATGCGGCGGAGGAGGTTGATAGTCTGATTGACTTGGGATGTTAGGTTGGCGAGGAATGTGGTATTGGCGCGGTTCTGTTGGATATTGAGGCCTAGGATTTTAAGGCAAGGCACTCGGGCAACGGGGTGATCATCCAGCCGGATGGTAATGTTCGGAGCTGCGCGGGCGCGTTTGGGACTCTTGGGCAAGAGAAGCAGCAGCTCTGCCTTCTCGGGCGAACAAGTCAAACCGACATCACGAGCATAGGCAGCAACACAATCTGCCCCCTGCTGGAGGGTGGTTTCAATGTGTGCGTCACTGCCGCCTGGAACCCACAGCGTGACGTCGTCGGCATACAAACTGTGGCGAAGCGAGGGCACATTAGCAAGAAGACGAGGGAGGTCTATCATAGCGATGTTAAAGAGCAGTGGGGAGAGAACTGCTCCTTGTGGGGTGCCTATGGAGGGGAGCGGAATGACGTCGGAGCGTAGATCATTAATCTGAATGACGGCCGTGCGATTAGCGAGAAAAGCCCGCACGTAGTTGTAGGTGCGGGCTCCAGGAGACAGAGCAGCCAAATGGCGCAGAATGGCGTGGTGGGAGACCCGATCAAAGGCCTTTTGGAGGTCTAGCGCTAGGACGGCTGATGAGTCGGCAGTAGGGGGAGCAAGGAGAAGATCATGCTTGAGCTGCAATAAGACGTCTTGGGTGGAAAGGCCTGCTCGAAATCCGAACATTGTGTGCGGGTACTGTTGCTTACTTTCCAGATATTGGGTCAAACGGGCATGTACGATCATCTCGAGGACCTTACCCGCACACGATGTGAGGGAAATGGGCCTAAGCTGTTCAAGAGCGAGCGGTTTACCCGGCTTGGGAATGAAAGAGACTTTAGCATGCTTCCATTCGGGTGGGAGCTCCCCAGACTCCCAGTGACTGTTATAATATTCTGTTAGGACCTCTATGGACTGATCGTCTAGATTTCGAAGGAGCTTGTTGGTTGTTCCATCCTCTCCTGGCGCTGAGTTTGGGCGAATTTTAAGAAGGGCTGCGCGAACTTCAGCTGTGGAAATGGGACGATCCATTGTCTCATTGGGCTGGCCGGTGTATGGTGAAAGGGGCTCCTGCGGGCCCTGGGCGAGGTAAAGCTCCCTGAGACGGGCGAGAAGCTGATCGCTTGTGCCGGGAAATTTATTTAATAGGGTGGTAAGACGATTGCGGCTGGTTGATTTCGAATGAGAAGGATCAATCATGTGGCGAAGAATGGCCCAGGTGCGCCGCATGCTAAGGTTGCCACGCATGCTGTCGCAGAACTGACCCCATTGCGCACGTGCCAGTTCAGCCGCATAGTTGTCAATAGTGATGCGGAGATGAGCAATGCGCAGTCGAAGACGACGATTGTGCTTTTGACGGCGCCAGCGTTTCTGAAGGCCCTGATACGCTGCCCAAAGATGCTGAAGGTGAGGGTCAACAGTTTCCGAAGGAATGTCGGGGTCTAAGGATGAATCGTGGGCTTTCTTAATCTCGAGTAGATGTTTAAGCCAATCCTGAACCGGAGTATCATCGGTAGGGGGTGCTTGTTCTTGACATGAGAGCCGAAAGGCTGGCCAATTTGTGATGTGAGTCTGCCGCAGTTTTG
Source organism: Haemaphysalis longicornis (assembly GCF_048455015.1). Classification (NCBI taxonomy): domain Eukaryota; kingdom Metazoa; phylum Arthropoda; class Arachnida; order Ixodida; family Ixodidae; genus Haemaphysalis; species Haemaphysalis longicornis. Next base: position 169,186,494 of record NW_027526203.1, read on the forward strand.
GAGTAAATGCAGAATGCAGTCGCAAAGTGGACTGAATAATGAAGTGATCGCTTCCTAGGTTGTGGGGAGTACATTGCCATTTCAGGTCAGTAACGCGCAAGGAAAGTGTGAGGTCAGGAGAGGTGTCTGCCTGTACACTGTTGCCTATTCTGGTAGGAATAGAGGGGTCAGATTCTACTGTTAAACGTCGAGTCTGAATTGCTTCCCAAAGTAAGCGGCCTTTCTTAGTGACGCGATTGTAGCCCCAGGCTGTGTGAGGAGCGTTAAAGTCCCCAAGTATAAGAAGGGGGTGGCCAATTGCCGCTTTTGTGGCCCGAATCAGAAGGGTGCCAAAAGTATGATTAGACGCTTTAGGGCCACTATAAACGTTAAGTATATGAAGGCAAGAGGCAGAGCGTTTTGGTGGATACAGGGTGATGAGGTCATGTGGTATCGCAATATCGGCAAATGTGTGGTGCTCAGCGGGAATGTTACGCTGTACCAGAACCGCCGTTGAGTTATTACCAGGAGTATGGAAAGCTTGATACCCCGTGAGTTTGACCTCTCTTCCAGGCTCTTGCAGGGCAATAACAGCGGGGGGTAAGGGTTCAGCAGAAATTAGGTGTTGAAGATTTTGGCGCTTACGGAAGAAACCGCGGCAATTCCACTGCCACGCGACAAGGGGGTTGCCATGCCTATTCATCGTTGCCATCGTTACAGGGAAGGGGGGCATTCTGTGCGGTGTCCAGGGCTCCGAAGAAATGCCGTAGGTTATGGTTGATCGTTTCCAAAGTGGATTGCATCACCGCTTGGTTGGCTAGAAGGGTGTTATGTAGGTGCAAGTATTCATCCCTCTGACTAGCAAGGGAACGTTCAAGAATAGCAAATTTCTCATCACATGCGATCGCACATGGTGACTCATTGATAGATACCGCTATGCGCTTAGGGGGAGGAGAGTCGGAGTTATCAACTGTCTGATGAGTAGGGGGAGTATCGGCTGGATCGGAGGCATCAGGCGGGTGGTTATGGGCATGAGAGGGGGGAAGCTTAGCAAGCTGGAGCTCCCGCTTAAGGGCAGCATTTTCTTGACGCAGGGTAGCGACCTCTGCGCGGAGGGCCCGAAGCTCCTTCATTACTTCTTCTAGCAAAGGGTCTGGGGAAAGGGGTGGAAAGGAGGATCGAGACGGAGCCCCACCGGGCGAGGAACGCTGGGTGCTCACCTGCTGATGGTGTTGCACATTGCTTGGCAGATTGAAGGCTTGCGTTTTCGTGTTCGCTTGGTTGTTGCCGTCAGGGGGGCGTTTCAACTGCGACTGGCGGGTTGGCATGGGGGGAATACCAGTAGACGGGGTGCCAGTCACAGCCGATGCAGTGAGTCTACCGGCGGCGGCTTGGGCATACGTAGGAGGCTGGCGTCGAGGCTGATAGCGGCGGGGGCACTCAGCTGTGCCGGTGACATGTGGGCCCTCACATACAATGCACTTGGGAGAGCAGGGGTGGTCTTCTGGGGCGTTGGGAAGTCCGCACTTGGGGCAGCGTTGGGGGGTTGTCTGGGTGTTCGGACACACATCTTGGCGATGGCCTGTCCGCCAGCATGTCGTGCAGGCCTCAGTTTTGCGGCGAAAGGGTCTGCAGCGGTAGGTGGCGGAGCGGTAGCGGATCCAAAAAGGAACCCGCGTGCCATGGAAGAGAATTTGAGCGATGTTCGAAGTGTTTAGACGCTTGACGTCTAGTATTTGGAGGTCAGGGTTATAGTTGCACACACTCTCCATTATTTGCGCCGGGGTGTCGTCCGGGGGGATATTGAAGATGAGGCCGGTGACGGTGTTCGCCGGTACGGCAATGTGTGTGCTCACAGGATACTGTTTCCCATTTAGGAGGAGGGTTTCAAGCTTCTCGTAGGATCGTGCTCGCTCCTCAGAGGGCGTACTCACAACGATGAAGTTGGAGACCGTGTGTATTCGCACTTGGTCGTCTGGGATCATTGGTAGCGCAGCCTGCCGTTGAATGGTGTCGGCTAAAACCGCTGCAGATACTGTAGCAAGGGCGAGGCCTCCGCGTGGTCGAAGAATTATTTTCACGTCGGTCGCTGGTAATGGAGTCGCCGGCGTCCGACGTTTAGGAGAGCGCTGGCCATGCTTGGGACTGGAGCCCGAGGCCGACGGTTGGGAGATTGCAGCAGACGCTGGCGCTTGGTTGGCTGCCATAAACGATGATTGTTTCCGTCTTACATCGAGCCATCCTGGAGTAGCGAGCTCGTTGGGGTCGATGTCTTCACCGTCTACAGTGTATTCCATGCGGCCGTCGCTGGTAGAAAGGTTGACGGTAGGCTCGGCCAGGGCGTCGGTAGCCATGGAGCTAGCGAGGAGGCACGAGCGCTGCGGTCGGAGGAGGCTGGCGCCGGTGGTGCACGTGCCACGGGAGCACCGGCGCAGCTGCGGCGGCAGCCGGCGGGGCGGGGGTAGGCCTAGCTGCGGCTCTCGGCGTGGTCGTCACTTCCAAGAGCAGTTTTAAGGAAACGCTTACTCGGAGGACAACGTACTTGGTACCGACGTTTCGCCCGTGATGTTAGGAAGGCGGCGATGTCTGTTTTAGGGCCATCGATGCACTCTGTGAGCTGAAAAGGTCGAAGAAGCGGGAGCCCATGCGAGGCGTGTGAACGGCATCTGAGGCACGTGGCTAATCCCGCGACCGGCGCGTGAAATCCGGTGCGGTTGACACCGCATCGGATTGTACGATGGCTGCGTATATGCCGCCTGTCTTTGCACTTTTGTTGGAGCTGCTGGAGGAGGATCCCGTGCCTGAGCGTCGACTGAGCGACGGCGACTTTCAGCGCGTTTCCGTGTCAACAAGGGCCCGGCGCGGATGCTGTGCGACGCACTTGACGAGCACGTTAGGCCTCGAGGTGCGACGGGGCTATCTACGGAAGCGAACGTGATGTGCGCGCTCAGGTTCTTCGCTACCGGCAGCTTTCACAGATTGTCGGTAGCGGTGATACTCTTGGCATGACGCAGCCGTCGGTCAGCCGCAGCATTCACGCCGTTGCCGAGGCGCTGAAATTGGAAGCCCTTATCGGCCATCGAGGTGCAGCGAAGTGTCAACAGATACGAAGGTGCTGTGCGTGTTTTGCCCCTCTTCGCAACTGACAGTGTGCACAGTGTTTTCTGCCACCATGAAACACTGTCGCACCCCGCCGCCAGTCGCAGCGTTCACACTGTGGTGTCGGCACTGACGGAGCTCGACACACGGGGGTTTTGGATACCCCGGCGACGTAAGCACGGTGTAAGTACTACTTGTTTCTGGCTACGTTTGTTACGGAAGCAAAAAATGATGTAGCCCCATTGTTTTGCATCGAAGGGAAAAGAAGCGCGATGTCTGAAAAGCAGTCACTGAAATGCTTTTGTTTTGAGCGGAGTCGTGTGGTGGCAGTGATCTCCCATAAATTTCGCAATTGTGAATGATCAAATAGTGTGTAAAAAAAACAACTTAGCAGATGCATGCATATGTAAATAATCTGTTAACTCTCCGGCCTATGTTCGCCTAAGTGAAATGATATCGAAAAGGTATGTCAAAAAATGTAGCTAAAATGAACACGTTCACAGGTATCGAATAGGGTGGCGTCTTGAAAGAAAAAAAGCTTATAAAGAAGATAAACAGGTGTATCGTGTTGGGCGTCTAAAAGACTTCATAACGAACCGTGTAATATATTCGTAACGTATGTCGCCCTCGCCCCGCCCCCCATCATGTGTCTACTGCTTCGGCTGACATGTTTTGCCCTCCTTGACACATAGTGAAAAAGTGACAAGTTCAGCTTGTCGGCTCGTTTTAAGGGTTTATCGATTTCGAAATGCGGGGTGGGGAGGGGAGGTTGTGTTCCCCAGTTGTACCGCATAGACGGGTGGGAGGGCCCTTTCTATAGTTGTAAGTAACCGATTTTCCTCTCAGGTCGCCTGATTGCTCTAATTCCCCTGCTACGCGAAACAACGAAGATTAAAGAAAAGGCACATACAACACAGCGACGTCGTTCGTCGTTGCATGCAGTTGCGGAATGAATCAGTTCTGAGTAACCCAGTTCTTTGTATTCTTGCTCTTGTTTATTACCTTTTCCTTTTTTAAAACTGTGTACTTGTTTAATGCTTTAGTACATACTTGTGTTATGTATTTCTTTCAGGTGTACGACGCCAATATGAAGGCCCTGGCCGTGACTGCCGACTACAGTGCATGTGTGTGACTGGCTGTTCACTGTTGCCCGCCCTCTTTTCGACGTGTAAAGCCTGGCGAGTTCTGGGGTTGATGGTGGCGACCTGCTCGAGTCGTGGCTCAAGACACCCCCTGCTCGTCATCCAGGCCCCAGACACCCGACGAAAAGTACAATGCTCCACATGCTTCGATGTGGTGTGTCGTGAAGTGCGACATTGCAGTTCTCAATAGCTGTTTTTCTTCATAGGCCTCTTCTGGCAGCCAACATTGTCAGAGTGTGTTGTGTGGCTGCCTGTTGGAACGACTGACGACAATAGCTGCAGCAGCAGCAACTGGACGAGGGCACCGATACAGACGACGCGTCTGAGGAGGTGCCTGCCCCCGACATGTTGATTCTTGCTCCTGAAGGACAGGGAGGAGCAGAGCAGGGCAACCAACTCATTTTCAGACAGCTTGGTGGCACTGAGCATGTCATTTTTAACTTTCGTTTGTGATTGTGTGTGGTGTACGGTGTTTGTTTTGACGGGGAGAAAGTTGTTTTTTTGTTGTTTCAAGCAGCATATACTATGGCCTGACGCGGCATCGTTTCCTGTAGAGAAGCTTCTTGTCGTTTTGTGTTTGACATGGTTGTGTGAGGATAACAGAGAAAGTTGCTTTGCTTTTGACCACTATGTCTTGACACGGTGTTGCTTGATCTGGGATAGCCAGTGACTACTGTGTTTATGGGTCGTGGGGCCTTGTTGTGAGAATAGAGACCGGGCAAGATTCTCTTCAGAAAATTCTGTTTATTACACTGTAACCGTCACTCTGCTGTGAAGCAAAGAATGATGATGCATGTACCACAAACAAAAAAAATCAGTATACTGCCGACTCTTCTGGACACATTTAGTTCAGTCCTGTCAAGAGTTATATTATGACATAGTGCAACCATTGCACGGTGACTTTGTTTGGCAATCACTGACAGATCAGTTTACTTAAGAGAACACGATACGCAAGTATGCATCTCCAGTGTTGATACAAAAAAATAAACATGCTTAAAATGTTGGAGGCTGTCTCTTAACGCAGAGTTCACTGTCATGGTTTACTTTGACATTCTCATGATAAGTGGAAAAATGGTTACAAAAGTTTCATTTACCCCATAGTCGCCTGTATTCTAGCACTCAGTGCTTTGATGACTGCTTGCTTAGGTTTGTAAAGAGTGATATTGCGATTTTTTTATCATGTAGGACACCTGCTTGTAAAAAATAATTATGATATGCCAACAGCAGCATCTACAAAGGTGTATTGAATTTTTCCTCAATAAATCAGAGTGTGACAAGTTATGTTGAACTGTTTCCTTTTCCCCTGCATGCAGCAGCACCGTCCAAGAGTAACCAACACTTGGAAAAAAATAATCGTGACAAAATCAACTATAGCATTTCTGTAGTGATCGTACACAGCGTTATTTAAAGTGCACAGAGACCAATGCTATCTTCATTGCAAAAATAAAGAAGGGCACATTGATGTGTGATGCAATGCCAAAACTACTTTCTCTACTCCAGCTTGTTGAAGTGCTCATAGTTGGCACCTATTGTTGAGGCCCACAGTACTGCTTGTTCGTGCAGGGCCTTCCACGTCCAGCAGCTCTCCAGATGCAGTGTGTCTGAAAATGTGTTCATTATGAGCTTAACGGCCAAACAACAACAAAGGGTTGAAAATTTGGTCTCTATCTTAGTTAACGAAGCGTATTGCGATATGCTTTACCTATTTAACCCTCAAGGATAGAGGCATTAAATAGGGAAGTGGAATTACAAAATATGCTAACGTAAGGATACAATGCAGGTGCTCACTTACAAAAATTACACCTCATTGCACAGTTGTACCTATGCTTGTAGAAAGAAGAGGTTATCGCGGATGAAAACAATACCTGCGGGAAGGCGGTTTGATTCTCGGGATGTTTTAAGAAAAAAAACTGAGCAAACTACTTCAAGTTGCATGATTAAACACAAAATTTTATGGGCCTGGTCAATGTGACGTGATACATGCTGAGGCTGTTAGAGCAGTTCGTCACGCAGAATAGCATGTTAATATAGCTCATGAAACAAAGCTAGGCGGGTAACGTATCCTCGGGACGCTAAAGATTGGAGGTCAGTACTATTTTTCATTGACGTTGCACTTGCAGCCCTGCTTTTATTAAAAAAATTAAAACGAGTTTGCCATGATATTGCCGCGAACCATGCATGGGTTTGTTTATTCTTTGTTTTTACCGCCCGGCCACGCCTGGCCCTGTTATCTGTGTCCGCGAAGCGCGTCTTCCATTCTTTATTTTTATGCCGCACGGGCTATCTCATTCTGATAAGCAGACTGTTTCGCCCTAACGGCACGGGCCCAGAATAATCTTCTCTGATCTACAATGTTCTGTATTTCAATGGACGGTTCGAGAAACACTTGCGCCGAAAGATAAAAGCGTGAAGGGCAGCCGCCGCGGCATTCGATTCGACGACACTCGCCTGCATAAGTCACTCGGTTGACCGCTGCTTCGCCGCCTCTGTATTCTTTTGAGCTGTTACGGGAGCACAAGTTCGCTGTAATAAACGTGTTTTTCCTTCAAGACAACTGCGTCATCCTTGGGTTCGTGACAATATAAGTACGCAATCTGATCGTGCGCAAAACGCGCACACATGCGTTTTGAAAAACGGGTTTAATTCACTGCACAAGCGAGAGTGGCCGAACAATGACATGGCGTTAGAAAATCGATCAAAATATCGTACTCACGTCACAGTCCTCTTATATATAACTGCCGGGCAACAGCGTACCGTTTACGTCGCTTTTCGTCCCAAGAGAACGCCCATGTGGGACGAAATCTTTGTGCAGCAACTGTACTGAGCGTTCAAATATGCCTCCTTTAAAAACAGCTGTGCCGCGCGCAGCGCTCCCTTGCGCCTCATAACGGAACAAAGTAAAAACATAAATGCGTGTAAACCTGTTAAACTAGCATTAGCAGCCGGCAGTGCCCGTGAAAACACACAAACAGGAAAGGCTTTGTTATATTTAAACAATTTTATTAATTCTAGCAGCATTTCAAAGTTATGAGATTGTCCCCGAAGGATGTGTTGACACGCACTTCCGGACATGACGTACTACCCGCGATCTCCGAGGCATGCTCCGAGGCATGCTCCGAGGGCGGAGCTTTGGCGATTTTACGTCATTTTGACGTCACGAGCATCCGAGGCGCATCGGATCAGCAGAATACGGCCCCGTCGAGCTCTGCTGCCCCGTGCGCGCGTAGAGCTTGCGCGCAGACATTCTCCCGAACTGGTGACCATCCGGCCGCTCGCTGGACGGCTGCAACGTCACTGCAATGGCCGCGCTCTCCTCGGTTTCGGTTTCAAAATCGCCGATTTTTGCTGGCCGCTTGCGGCGTCCACGTGCGTATTTCAGCTGTTGTATTTTGCATGTTGCTTTCTTTTTAAGCAGACTATACGGAAATAGGGTTTTCAAGAAGTCGAAATTTTGATTGCAGTTGGCCTTTAATGCCCCGCCGCGCCCGGCTCTGTTATCTGTGTCCCATGGGAAGGGCGTGTTCCATTCTTTATTTTTATGCCGCACGGGCTATCTCATTCAGATAAGCAGACTGTTTCGCCCTAACGTCGCTAGCCCAGAATAATCTTCTGTGATCTACAATGTTCTGGGAGTGAATCGACGGTTCTAGAAACACTCGCGCCGAAAGATAAAAGCCTGCGGAGGAGACGCCGCGACATTCCTTTAGACGACACTCGCCTGCGCAAGTAAATTTCTTGACCGCTGCTTCGTCTCCTCTGTATTCTTTTGAGTTGTTAGGGGAGCACAAGTTCGCTCCAATAAACTTGTTTCCCTTGAAGACAACTGCGTCGTCTTTGGCCACGTGACAATATATATATATATATATATATATATATATATATATATATATATATATATATATATATATATATATATAAATCTAGAAAAAGATAAACTCACAAAGCGCGCAGAAATAGTATAAGTAAAGAGTCGGATACACAGCAAGAACAATAACAAACAATGTTTACTTACGTAGCGGCAACGGGACTTGCCTTCATCAGAGTAAAGTTACATGATTTTGCTGTCGCAAACATTTTGAACACATTTCTTATATAGGTTTGCATAAAACTATATATATATATATATATATATATATATATATATATATATATATATATATATATATATATATATATATATATATATATATATATATATATATATATATATATATATATATATATATATATATATATATATATATAGTACTTCTTTCCAGTAATTTATGGCGTTTCAGAAAATTCTCTCCCAATAGGCGCCTCCTCACAACCATACCACAGAGGCTACTGGTGGTGCAGTGACGTTGAAGCCATCCCGGTTAGAAGTGCTTATGAACAGCTGGTTGTGGAAATCCCAACTTCACCATCACGCCGGCTATCGTGACCACGATGTGATGTTTGAGAGGCCCCCCCGAGGCCGTTAGCAACGGCTGAGCTGATCAAGCTGCTCGATGTGCCCACGACGCTGTGCATCCGCCTGCATTCCGATGTCTAGAATTGATGCTGCAAGATCTCCGCACCAAATTGCACGTAAATACTTATATACATTGGCTAAGTGTATCCCCCTGGACTTTTCTTATGACCTCCCGACTTTACTGGGTCCTCAACTGTAGCGTCAACTTTCTCATGGTCTCTGAAGCAACCTTATTAAGGCGAAGGCCTTACATGCCTCATAAGTAAAAAAAAAAAAAATGGCGAAGCTTGCACTAAGTCGCGCAGGGCTTGAACCACAGCGAAGCTGAATGATTTCTTTCTATGTAAGCACTGAAGGATACACAAAGATTTCGCTGACGTCATATCCGTCACGGAATTGACGCCAGTACAGCGGAGCAAGCGGCTTGTAAAGGGTGCACCCCTGCACACAGGGTCTTCTTGCGGGGAAGCAACCTTTAGTACTAAGGAGTACGTTATACTTGGGGTTGTTCGTTTTCAGGTTTTGTATTTTAACACGAAAGTATTTTCAGCCGGGAAACACAAACATTCCAATGACATCATATCCGTCACGGAAATGACGCGAGTACACCTTTGCCGAAGCGACACGCCAGCAGCACGTCGCTCGCCAAGCACACCCACAAGACAGCCGCCGGCCCGCAAATCATGCTCAGCTGCAGATTTCGCTGCACATTTCACTTTCGTGTTTTACCGATTCCTATGACAGAGAAATCAACCACATTGTTTTTTGCTTGAGTGGCTTTGTGCCGTTTGATAAAGTATAATTAGATTCGGAAGAGAATCCCCCGAAATAATGTGAACTTCGGCATGGGAAACTGAGCACAAATAGCCAGTAGGTCCGAGTTCTACAATGGTTGTCACACAACTGAAGTGGTCACGCCGCCGGTCACGTGGATAGAAAACTATTTATGGCAACTAATAAATTATTTTTAAAATATAGAGTTTACAGCTTCACAAAATAAAGAGCGCTTAACTCTCGAATGTTTTTAACGTGACGTCACTGCTAGTTGCGCTGCCGACCGATGATGCGCGCATGGTCGCTTGTTATGCTCCTGAAAACGAGCATTTCAAAGGCGTCTCCTAAATTCCAGAAGCAATGAATTGTGAAAATATTTCGTGTTTCTGTTCTTAAAAGGTTGTTCAAGCGGATAGTATTAAGGAAAGGCAAGTGCATTTTCTCTTTACGACCCATTTAATGGTCAAGGCGTTGCACTGCTACCTACCGCGGCGCAGGCTTGATTCCTGGCCGCAGGCGTCGTAAGGCAGCAAAATACACAACCTTGATTTGTATGATATTTCGGAGGATGTTAAAGAACTTTATGGAATAAGGCTAATTCAGCTGTAGTCCTCCTACACGGTGCGCCTTTACACTTGCTTTGGCTTTTTATAAAAAAAGAAAGGAAAAAAAATGCTGCAGAAACCACTTGTATGACGCCCCCTACAAGAAGGGGCTATACTTCTCATCGTCCGTTTTCGTTGCGCATTGGTGATCCTTGGTGGCGGCAGGATGCCGTTTCCTCTCGAAGAGTTCCTCTTGTCTAAGTCTGGTTGCTCGCGGGCTTCCATATCATGAGACATGACGAGTGGCTCAAGATGGAGTTTTATATATGGTTTAAACGTTTTATAAACGGTTTTTTATGAAGCTTTATACACAATTTAGCCTAGGCACGAAGGTGAAGAAGTACGTACTGCAGCTCCTCCGTGCACGGGTGGCGCTAGTTTAGCTCCTTGCGCCGCAGTCAGTCTGGCGGGAGCACAGTGTGCGCATGGGTTCTCTGTTTCTTCGCAAAAGAATGTAAATGCGAAGAAGTGCGTACTGTCGTTCCTGTGTGCGCTCGGAGCGGGTGTAGCTCCTTTTGTTAGGGGGCGGTGGATGTAGCTGAAGAATGCTCCCCATTAAAATCGTTTTAAGTTTATTACACAGCAAATTAAATCAGCACCAGGATTCTGAAAGGACTGTAAATTTCCTTTACCGCGCCAGATCAGACAAAAACAATTAGTTAAACACACATTCCTCTTACGGTGCCAGGTTCAAGCTCCGCGGAAGAAAATGCGTGTTTCGCTAGTCGATCGGGAGCGTATTCGTGTGCTTCGCCCGCTCGATTTGCGTCAAGCCGAACCGCGACATAACGCTCTATCTTGATCCAGCCTGACGAGATTAAGGATTGGACGAGGGAAAAACAATATCTTTATGGAGCCCAGGGTGTAATAGTCCTCATTGCAGCACCACTTGAGACCGTCCGGCTTCTTGGGCTCTCTTCATCATGCCGAAGCTCTCGTCAGGGTCCGAGCTGACAGTTATCTCTCCCTGTGCTTGAGGAGGGGAAGAGGAGGCGGCTACGTAGAGGCTATGATTACAGCACTACATGATATAATTGATGGTACCCGGAGCCTCGCTGAAGCGGCATCGAGAGAAGTATGCACGGTGGAGGCCAGAATCGCTCTAGTGGGGTGGGAAAGGGGCTTATTTTGGGTGCTTCGAAGGAGACGGGATTTTTTTCTTTTGTGTGCCGGTGGGTATGTTTTTTGGTCTACGAGCTAATGCTGTGTGATCTCCTGGAAGGACAGCACGGGACAGTCCTGTCATTGCTCGTCGAACGCCCGATTTTCGCGGTGGGTTAGCTCCCGGGCATGCTGGTGGGCCGCTTCGTGGCTGGGCTCTGCGACATATATGGGCCATGGCCCAAATAGTCCTTACGATGTGTGTGTGGGTAGGTGGGCGGGAGGGGGGGGGGGGTGTTGCAGAAGAAATTGTCCTGTGATTCGTCAGATGAAATTGTTGGAGAAGGTTCTGCATGCTTCGACTGAAAGTCCAAGAGAGAGTATTTTTGTTACATCCGGTATACATGCCAGCCGTACCAGCGCTCTGCGCTGGAATCCGACATTTTCTTCTTGTTTCTGTGTGCCACAGAGAGTTAGAGTGCTGTGCCGCATTGCGTTATTAGCAGAAGCAATAACGATTGACTTTAGAGACGTCTTTGTATGGTATCGCTGTTCTGAAAGCTCATGATAAGGATATATGAAAAACGTATAGCCAATGCGTAATGGTCGCTATTCTAATTCGTGACTTGCGTGGTCTTACGTGCCAAGCGTGCGTAGCACGCTGGGTATGAAGTTTTGCGCTTGCCTGCTTATTTTAGCCAACAACAGGCACTCAGCAGCAGTGGTGTACGCGGGCTTTTATTTCGAGAGGCAACGCCCCCTCGTAAAGAGGGAGGATAACGTGAAAGGAGTAAAAAAAGTAAAAACGGACATGTTTTGACAAGTAAGCACTAAAAACAAAATAATAAACTTTGATTGTGTAGGTCCAGCCTAAATGACTTTTGACCGTTTTTTCCTTCCATGTTTTTTTTTTTTTTTTTGCGGGTATCACAGGTTGCCTGATTTTCGGGGAGAAAGCAGACGGGGAGGCTGCATTAGCTTCGTGGGGACATAGCTTGCGATACAAAAATATATATTTGTAGTAGTTATTCGATGATTTAAAGATATAGTTGTGGACTCGTGCCCATCCCCCCACCCCCACGCGTACGCCAGTGCTGAGCAGCATGGGTGATCTCCGTGGAGACTTGTACGTAATGCGTTTCTCGTATTTAATTACTTCTTTCAGGAAATAAATCATTTCTGTAAAAATGAACCGGTAACGTGATTTTGTTACTTTTCTGACTGAATAACTATTGAGCAACGTTATTTTGTTTCATTTCGACGCGAATCCGTACAACGCTAGTTCCACTACCTTGTTGAAACCAAGCTCGTACTTGTGACTTTCACTATATTTCTCACATGGTGAAGGGTGGTCTCAGCGAATTCAGATGAACTACGGGTGAAGTAACGCACCTGGAAACATCTGAGGCGTTTTCTTTTCAAAATAGGCCAAATCCACGAACCGAAACTAAGTCAGGTAAAGCTGAAGTGACAAGAAAAACGTGGCAGCTTTCCTCTAGAAAAGAGGTGGCAAGAAAATAGGCGAGCTAATGCCCTGCAAACGTGTACGGAGATCACAGTCCATATCCTGAGCCAGATCCTGCTATGACACGGGTCAAAGTGAGCCAAATTCATTTGCCCAATGGGAGTTCGCCTTTGGCATGACTGTTCGTACTGTTTCGTGAATGTTTTCAGAAGTTTTTTTCTTTTCTTCGCTTTTCGGAGCTGGCTTATCATGAATTCAAACGGAAATTAAGAGATCGGCGAAAGATCTGTCCATAGACGTCGAGAACAATGTGAACAGACGACGAAGTGAACGAAATGAAACTGGAAGATGTGAGGCAATCATTTCATCTCGTTTCTCCCGTGCGTAGTTAATAAATCGGGTTATTTTTATTTTCTTTATCTGCTCCAGAAATTACGGGGGATGCTTAGGACTTTCTAAGATTGTGAAGGTGAACACCTACTTGGAACTTCTGTTATCTGCCGTTGAACTTTGTGATGAATTTTGCGGCGCGCCGTTCACCACTTGACCATCTCCCAGGAGTCAGGGCAGCACTCTCCGAAGCTCGTTACGCTCGCTCGCCCTCTCCGGGAGCCCGTACTGCTGTTTCCCTTTCCCGGAGCGCGATCATCCGCTCGTGCTCCTAGTACCTCACCATTTTCTGTACCGCACAAAGCGTGGCCTTGGAACATAAACATCTAAGGCGTTCGCCTTCAAAAGTGCACGAGTACTCACGTGGGATTTTGCTCTTCACTTCGCTGCTGCAAATGCACCCTGAGGAGGAGGATGAAAAAACGTCTATTGAAACCGGTATCAAAAGAAAAGTTTATTCGTAAAATGAAAGTGACAAATACATTGGTTACGTCTTAGCTTCTCCTCCCCCACCCCCTCCCCCCCCTTTTTTTTTCCTTTTGGTGTTTCGTTTTACTAGTTCATTGCTATCCACCAGCTTCAACGGGTCGAGCAGTAAACTTCCTAGCTCTGGTCAGTCCCTCCTTGCGGTATGTGCAGAACTTGTTGAGATCATCGTCATCATCATTATGCAGAGGCTGGGCTGCATTCCTAGTAGCTTGTTTCCACTGGAGGGGGCCACCTTATTTTCACTCGGCCGCCACTGCAGGGTGGACATTTCGATAGGACTGCAACACTTTTTTCGACTTATATCAAAATCCTAAATGCTCGCAGAAAGTAGTCAAACAAAATTAACACACCCAGTACTTAGATTAACGGGTCACAAAGTATCTCAGCCAAATATTCCTGCTCTATGCCCATCAGCTAACTTTGAAACTTGCTCAAAAGATTTTTCCCTCTCCTCTTTCTTGGCGTTCTTCGACCGCTGAAATTGCGTCATTACAGCGGTGTAGCGGCTATTGGCCGGCTTTACTTCAGTAGCAGCAATGGACGCATTCGACAGCCACTTTAAAAAGAAATCCACAAGACCAAAGCAGAAACGGAAGGCGTATCTGCTGTGACGAGCAAATCACGCAGTGCCGTGCTGGCGAGAACTCTAGCTTTCGAAGTGCTTCCAGACGCGAAGAAAAGAGTGAAAGCGTTTATCGGAAGTGTTAGGCCTCATTCACACAGCCGTCACCGCCTCCGTCACGACACCGTCACGTCAGAAAAACCATGACGGAGTCGTAGCAGAGTAGCGTTCGTGCTGGAGCTCTCAGTCAGAGTATTGGGTCGTTTGCCGAGTGACCAGTTTAGCCTAGAATTGAGCGTGCTTAATCTGAAAAGTAAAGAAAACGTCGTGATATGTACGATGCAAGGCGACTAGATTGCTGTAATACGAAAATAAATAATGGCTTACATATTTTACTTTGCCAACCGTGTGCTCACTTCTCGCTAAATGTAGCCGTAAAAATTGAAGTTGTCTGATTTGCTGGTTTACCGCGCGGCGTGGTGCAGTCGCGTTGACGGAACGGAAACGCAGAGCTCGGCTTCCCGTCGCCGTCGCAGCGCCTTCGGCGAGAAATCGCCCGAGAAACCGTCGCCCATTTCGGTAGACGGTGACTTGACGGTGACGTGACGGGGTGAAAAACGACTGTGTGAACGATGCTTTACAGAGTCCATTCAAAAGTGCGATGCGAGGCGGGGCCGAAGAAGAGGGCGAAGTGGGCGGCACGCGCCACCCCGCGGCACCCGGGCGAGGAAGAAGAAGCGCTCCGTTCGGCCAGGGCTCGCCCGTGACGCCGCGGTCCACCCACGGTCACAAAATTAGGCGCCGGGGGTCGAGTGGCCAAGTGCATGGATGGACAGCGCTGCCTGCGCTGACTACCTCGTAGTGAGCCAGATACTCGAGTACGTGCCCGTCAGCGACCTGTTCAACACCAGCGAGGTGTGCCGTCTCTGGAAAGCCATCAGTCTTGCCCTGCTCAAGAGGAAGCTCAGATACCTCTGCTACTGCCACGTAAGCCGCCAAGCATTGCACGCGGGGAGGCAAAGGAGGTCGACAGCAGGCCGAGTAACCGGGGTCCGCAGACGGAAAACGCTAGGATAGAATGAGTGCGCAATCTCAGACGGTCAGCCAGCATGGGTGGAATATAGGATTACTGGAACCACACGAAGCGCTGCGTTATGGCCGGAGTGGCTTTACGAGTTGTGCAAGGCCTTGCGATGTAGCCTTTTTTGGATGCTGCTTTGCTCCCGCCTTTGCCTCAGGGAAGCACTGACAGATAAGTATTTAGGCTAAAAAATCGGGCTATAAATCTCCGCTCCTCTTCTGACGCAGTTACCATACTGCATCTTTTATTTTTGAAGTGAAGTAAGGCGTGTAACGTGACGGACTCTATGAACAGTATAGGCGCAATGTCTTAATTTTCCATGGCTTTCGTAACTCTGTTCTGCGCACAAAGGAATACAAAAAAAAACTGGAACGTATCCAGTGAGGGAGATTTAAAACACGCGAAGGATACATTCACAGCTATTATACCCAGGCCGCTTGAGGGCACTGAAGAAACTGCTTCTATGAGCAGTTGGCATTAGTAACTCTACTGTATGAATAACGCGACTATCGGAGTTGAGTACGAATAACGCGACGATCAGAGACGTGAACCTATAGCTGGCCATGGAGGCGTTGAACACGGCTGTAATGCACACGCGTCTGACATCGTGCTGAGAAGTTGCTGTACAACTCTCTGGATCTCAGCTTTCCTAACGGCTAAACTGAACATTCCCATGGCTACGATTAGTGCAGTATGCCCCCTTCGAGTAGGTGCAGAACAAAGGGTCAACGGTGGCACATATTTGGGGCGCGAGCAGCCGTGCGTAATTTTGGTCGGTCACTAACTTGCCTTTAAAGCGCAGCTTCTGGCACTTGTGGTCTCCTTCTGTCTTATCGCGAGGTAATTTAGACACAACCTTGGCATTACTTGGTAGCCGAAGTGGGTGGCTTCAGTGCCCAACATTGGTCTTCTGAACCGCCTGCGTCTACATTCAGAGGTAAAAGTGGAATCAAGGTCTGAATGTCCTTCAAGTAACCAAGTCTCACTGGACCATTTTAACACAACCATAGTTGCTACGACGTAACAAAACACGCACTGCATCTAAGATTTAAAATCTCCCCTTGCTTGAGACAATACGCCATACATCGGGAAAAAACTTCGATCCCATGCGTAAGATCGAACCAGTGACTATCGTCTGAATGGCTATGGCGGTAGGCACTCCACAGAATTGCCTCTATTATTCCACTGCAACATCCTTGGCGGATTTCTGTTTTTTTAAAGTTCCGTGCCTTTCATTGACGGTGGCATTTGTTCTTGGCTTCTAGGAATATCCTATAGTTACCTACAACTGGGATGAGTTGCAGCTGGAGCGGGATTTTTGGCACAAACCTCAATGAAAGTTTTGCTTGTGGGCAGTGTATGACCGGGTAGGTAAGAGGAGCAGGATCGCATTTATTGTTCCATAGACACTTTTGGCCTTGTCTGCGCTTTAAAGGTACACTGAAGGAAATTAGGCCAAGTCTTATTTGTGGTGGGATTGGGCAGTTTCAGCGATGCAATTTATTATTTGACTCTTAAGCGGGCCTCTGGAGCCTTAGTTCATTGCGATGACCGGCAAAAGAGAAAACATTATGCGCCGTTGGCGGCGACCGCGTGAATTACCGCGATGGCGCCACTGTTTTTTAGTGTGTTCAAACTCAAATCCAGGCGTCATAATTTTGATTTTCAGCCACCGTAGTTCGGCCCGGCGGGCTTGCAGTTAGTCGCTGTAGCCAAAGACAGCAAACAGCTGTTGAGGTAAACCGGTGACGTACGAGGTATGTGGTGTGAGGTATGTGAGGTATGCGGCAAAACTGGGGAGGTACGAGGTGAGCGACACTTTTGGGCGCACTTTCTCGTGCAAACACGAGTATAAACCGATCGAGAAAAAAAACTCACACAATGGGGTACGCGCTCTAGACTTGGTTGTTAGGCAATTTTTACTACTCATATCTGTTGTCCTACTGTCTTTCTTGCTGTTTTTCCCTTCTTCGAGAAGCCTCATCTTCACTTTGCAAAAGTGCAATCTGATTGCGCAGAATTGCAGACAATGCTTTTCTTCTCTTTTGGCGATTTTGCAGATAAAATCGGAGGAGAAATGCCAAACCACAGCAAGCGGACAGCCAAAGTTTCTGGAAGACTTCTGCCGGGATCTCAGCCGGTTTATCCAAATTGCCCAACAAGCGGAGTGCAGCCCCACGTTCGGTTTCCTGTCGTATTCGTCCAACCCGAAGGACGAAAAAGCTGGTGAGTGGGCGCTGTAAGCGTGACCCTGTACAGCGCACTACGCGGCCTATTTTGCTACCGGGTGCAAAAAAGAGAAAGAAAAACCTAACGCCGTTTCCAGTTCGGGTTAGCGGACATTCCGTTCTTCTCTTGACCAGCTCTTCTGCGGGACAAAAAAAGAAAAATGTGGTTGATGCCTCTTTCATAGGAATAGGTAAAACACGCAAGTGAAATGTGCCTTTATTGGAGCGTTTATTGTGCACCCGGATGAATTTCCACATCGCTATTTATATTACGTCGGTATGGCACCGTTAGACGCATCAACGTTAGACACTGGGTTGCACGCGCCGCAACATTGCGTAAATCCGACTGAAACCACATCCCCTTGAAAACCGTGCGAACGAAGCGGAACCGAAACCGAAACCGAAAACAGTAGGTCGTGGAGGTTGCCTCAATTCACCCGCGTCCCGCGCATAGAGTTTCATACTAATATATATTAGTATGAAACTCCATGGTCCCGCGTACTCGAAGACGCTGGCATGGAGGCGCCAACTGTCGGCGCTCATTAGTGTGATGATGGAGTACTTAGCTTCACTTCTCCTAGGCGGCAGCATCTCCTAGACGGCGTCTGAATGAAGAAAGTAGAGGGAAAGATATAAGGCGCGTTCGTAGACCTACTTGCGCTTGAATTCGTAGGGCAGTGGGCAGAGCGCTGTGTACCTCCCATTGTGGCGAGAGAGTTCGTGGCTCGAATTCCGCCTATTCGTTTCTTTAAAAAGCAGGCTTCACTGTGCAACACTTAATGTGGGAAAAGCCAGCTTACCAAGCTTACTCCGGTCTTCGTAAAGTCGGCTTCACATTTAAACACAAAGGCATTGATGCGAAGGCATTATTTTCCGGGGCAACATACGCCATTTTGTATCAAAATCTGAAGCGCAGGAGGCGAACAGCTGCCCGACAGGTTATCGCGGGCCGAAGTGAGGAGGCTTTGAATACTATGCATATAGACGTGAACGCGTGCGTGTACGCACGCACACAACAGACACAACACAAACACACACACACGCACACGCACACGCAGACACACACACACACGCATTCACAGAACCCACATCCTACGAATTACCCGTCCGATGACTTAACAATTCGGCTACCGTGCCGGCCGCGTTCTCCGACAGTTTGTGGTAGTGGGTTCTGATGTGGGATCCGCTTTGCGGACGTAGGTGCCACATCCGATTGTGGTTTCGGATCCCACCAGGAGCGCATGCTTTCCTCCGTTATCCTTGAAGCATTTGACCTACTTCCCCGCTGGCTTTCCTTTCTCTGTAGTGTATGTTCGCGAGAGAAGCGACTGTCAAACAGGCCAACAAAGATTCCTGGTTGTGGCGTCAGCCGGACCGCGCGCATTTTTAGGTACAAGCTACCTCGAACCGCGTTCATTACCGACGGGTCTCGCCCGGGTCACCTGCAGTGAACATCTCGATTCTCAGGGATAAGTATGTGTTGCGGTCTGTACAATTCAGATAAGGAATAATTGCCGGCCCGCGCTACGCAGATGTTATGTAAGGCCATTGTGCGTTGCCACTGTGGATGCCAGTCATGATGTTTTCTGGCTTAAGGTACTTACAATGCCGTATTTTATGAGCAAAATGTTGATTTGAACGCAGCCCGCGGTGTGGTTTTCTATATGGTCGTTGCAAAAAGCTTCCTTTGCTCGAGAGCTCAGGTGAATGCTCGTTTGCAGTTACTTATTTTGTACAGGTAAATTTCGCCCTTTCCCACGTAGTACACTCTTCGCTAAGGTAACAGTTTTAAAATTTCCCAGTTCTGAAATATTTTGACCTTAGCCGCATACACGGCGCGATTAGTCTTTCGTTTAAGCTATGGAGCGCAACACCTTATTGTTTGCTGCGTGAAAGTTGACGATCGGCTTAATGAGAAAGCGTAGCACGTAAATATTTAGAAGCGGAGTCACTAAGGTTGGTTTGTGTAGTGCAACACCCTTCGTTTCCCGAGCCGCTAAACCATTGATAAGATGTTCGATTCGTAGCCGTGCGATAGCATAGTTCGAGCAGCGATCGCTTGAACGACTCAATCGCGGCAGAGGTGGCAGTGAGAGAGAGAGCGATAGATAGATAGATAGATAGATAGATAGATAGATAGATAGATAGATAGATAGAGAGAGAGAGAGAGAGAGAGAGAGAGAGAGAGAGAGAGAGAGAGAGAGAGAGAGAGAGAGAGAGAGAGAGAGAGAGAGAGAGAGAGAGAGAGAGAGAGAGAGAGAGGGCTTTAATGAATACAGAAGTTAGCCACTCGAATGGCGGACTTGTTACTTCAGGTGGGGTGAACATAGTGAGGCGAAAAAAAAGGGGGGGGGAGGCAGAAACAATGAAGAAGAGGGAGAATAAAGGGAAATAAACAAGAAGGGTAGAAAAAGAATGCACTATCAGGGGAAAAGATCTGAGGATCTCAAGGTTATACAAACTCGGCCAATCCTGAGTCATTTAAAAGAGTCAAAAGTGCTGTGCCTAACACCGCATCAGCATGGGTACGCCGTGTTCCGAGGAAGTGACAAAGTTCTAAGGTGTTTCCTCGCACTGCAGTCAAACAACTGTTCCTTTCGTTGTTTCTAGTTCTGTGGAACATTGCCGACAATAGCACAAGAGATGCCTCAAGTCCTCCTGCGTAGAGCACACCAAGCACAAAGAGGAATCTGCCCAGCCTATTTTAAATAAAAAGCTAAGAGTAAATGCAATATTTAGACGTAACTAGGGCAGGTCACCCTTAGTTTGTTTGGACAGGCCTTGAGGAAACGCAATGAGGCGGATGCGTTGAGAACTAGCAATGAAAACCGGGCGCGGGACCTGACCTCCTACAGCCGCTGCCATTTTCCTGTGTCCGATGCTATGCCATTCTTTTACGTCGTGGCTTCTTCGGACCGCGTACGACGTTTACGGCAGTCACTCTTAGCCATGCAAATGACAATAGGGCGTTTTGTAGCGAAAGCTACAGCACGCTACCTCGGGCAGTCTTCGCGGGGTGACCAGTTTTGACCTTGAGAGCTAGAGGTCAAACCACACCCCCTTCCTCAAGCGCCCGGCACAGACCAGCGCCCGATGGCGGGTAGAGATAGGCTGGGAGGGAACGGAGAAGCGCGCGGAACCCGTGCCGCCACCTGGCGGAGGAAGGCGAAGACGCCGCCGCCGCAGCGATAAGTGCCCGCGTCGAAGGAAGGCGACGTGCGCGGTGAGCCGTGTGCGCTGGAGTAGGACGAACATCCAGCTGTGGTCGCTCTACAGCGGCGACGCTTAAACAACGCCGTAAGGCGAAAAAAAAAAAAAAGAAAAACACGCTACTGTTGCGTCCAGCTTCGCTACCTTGTCTCGCGCGTTAGTGTGAGCTTCCTTCATTTTTTATTACTACATCGTGAAATTCTTTGCGCCTCTTTTATGCGCACCCAAGTACCAAGCTGATACCCTCTCCGCAGCTTGTTGTTAACATACGCACAAGGGCAACAGGAAATTTATCACTGCGTGATGACGGCATTTACTGAGGTCCAATGAGCTCACAAAAAGTACCGCAATTTTTCAACGCCGTAAATAAATTACCTCAGGTGGACGGACGGAGATAGCCTTGCGCCCACCATTGGAAACATTGTGCTTGAAAAAGCAAAAACATAATCGTACAATTGTGCGGAAGGGTGGTGGCAGGACGCAAGTAGTGTATTTTGCCAGCTTTTAAGCGCAGACGTAAACTGCAGGGGATACAATTACGCCGGCCGAAAACGTTTCACTTGTTTCCCCCAAGTTCGAGCTCTGACGAGTCAAGCCGGCTAACGTAGCGTGACCGTGTCCTTTCTTTTTGCAGTTGTCCAACAGGTCCAGAGGCACCTGTCGCCAAGATGTGTGGTTGTGTACCACCGGTCGAAAACTATAACTATGCGGCCCCGGGACGACCCTACCAGGGCGTGCAGTGTGCACAGGGGAATAACGGGGGCGTTCCTGTTCGGCCCGTCACCGCCGGGACTTACGCCGTGCCCTCCCCGCACCAGCAGCCCGCCTGCTGCTCCGGGACAGCCGGGCAGCAGCCGCCGCAGCCGCAGCCGCCGGCGCAGCAGCCGCAGGTTGTTCCCTGCTACGGAGGCGCCCGATGCCCCGGAGGAGCCCCGCTATCGGCGCCAGTGCAGTTTCAAGCGCAGCCGGCTGGAAAAGCTGTCCAAGCTGTGGCGCCGCGCTGTGCTGCGGCGGCCAGTGGAAGACCCCTGTCTCCGGAATGTGGCCCCGGGTGTCATGCTGTTCCACTCGTTTCGTATCCCCATGGAGGACGGCCGCTGCCTGACAACTCACTGGAGAGAAAGCCATACGGGGAGGGTTGTGGCCGTGTCCTTTATGCGCCTCTTCCAGGAGCGCGATGCAGCGCATGTCCGCAGCCTGCTCCGCAGCTTCCGCAGAGAGTTCAGCCCATGCCGCAGCCGCAGCCGCAGCAGCAGCAATATTGTACCCCGCGGCCGCAGCAGCAGCCCCACCAGTACTCGGTCCAGCCCGTCGTACGGCAGCATCAGCAGCCGCAGCCGCAGCAGCAGCCTCAGCCGAAGCAGCAGCAGCAGCCTCAGGGACACGTTTGTTATCGTCCTGCAGAATTCCATGGAGGATACGCGGGAGCTCCAGGTTCTAGTGGAACTGTTCCCCCAAGTACCGGTCATGTCCATCAGTGGTGAGTTCCTCAGGGACGAAGAGCTGCTGCTCATGGGAGAGCCGCTGTCCGAGCGAAAGGTGAGCACTCCCCTCCTCTCATTCCCAGCCGGCTTGTATACACCGTCGAGCAGCGTGTAGCATAGTGTACGGCTCTGGCACGTGCTGGAAAGCAGCAACCTTCGCAGCGCCTAAACTCACGAGCCTGCGCGGTACGTTCTTGTGTGCGCGCATCGCTGCCATTCACAGGCGAATCTGGTACGCCACTAAATTAAACGACAGACAGCTGTAACTATTGGGTGTAGCTCAGTAGGCACACTTGTCTCTCGATTTCATGAACGTAATGCTTGCCCAGTTCTCAGAGGTTCTACGCACCGTAGAACCTCTGAAAACTGGGATTCTACGGCTGGCAGATGAGGTAGGCCGTAATGGAGTGACAAGAAGTACTTCGGCCACAATGGCTACTGCGCGCCGTAATGTTCCGTACACAGGAGATTGCTCATTGCTCTTTTTTTGTTTTTTGCCCTCGCCAGGAAAATAGCCGCGAAGTCTGCGGATAGACTAATCGACCTGGCGTTCTAGCACAATGACGATAAAGCTCATTCGGTCAATCTTCATGCCATGGTTTGCAACTTGCGCCAGCCATGCTGTCAGCTTAGAATTAACGACACCGACAGAGGAGTTCCTACTAGTTTACGAACCAATCCTCCCCCATTTTCCTTGTGCTTAAATATTGTCTGAGAATGTGAAACACAAGTGCTACTTCTCACCCATATTCTTTGGTCCAAAACTCTATCGCTGCCTATATTCAGTAAGCCCCGTTTTTATGCAAGTTGCTTACGTGAACATTAGAGGTGTCGAAACGATATCGATCGCTCGCAAAATTGTGAAAGAAGCTTCTGTATACCATCTTCAACAAAGCACGTACTTTCTCTCTGGCCTAGGGAGACAAAATCACGAATACAGCACAAGTTGTGTTATATCGTGTTAAGTATAGTTAGACGGATACCCATGAGAATTTATGGTTTGTAAAATCTTCAAATTTAAAATCATCTCGAGAATTGTTGGGAAGTAACATTCGTGTGGAATGTGCACTTAGTAATTTTTTTCTTCAAATGAAAGAAACAACACATTTCTATTGTATGTTTCTGAGCTCCAAAATGCCAAAGGGCCGAAGTAAGAAACTTTTGGAAGTCATACTATAGCTGCATATACGGTGGAACTTGTGTTCTCTAGTTGATAATATGCAGGCCTTTTCCTAACGTCACATTCGCTGCTCGTAAACTAACAGTTACGGCTGTAAGGGGGCTTATCTGCACAAGCGTTAGCAAAGGAACGCGCGGTTTAGCTGCTGAACAAGATTAAATTGAGTTATAGCCAGCGATGCCTGATGGAGGTCTAGATGCGAGTCTTTTATAGGTGATGTTGCAAATACACAGATCGCTCAACCATCAGGGGCTCACTTGCGTGGGGAGCGTAGGTGGCATCTTCGCCATTGCCAACAGATACGGCGGGAAGGGGTTCGGTCTCCCTTGATCTCATTGCAGTCTTGGTATTCCACTCTTTGTGGCTTGCGGAAATCGACGTCGTAGAGGGCGTCGGAGCAACAATACCACACGGCGCTTGTTTTCGCCAAAGGCTCAGTGGTACGTACGGGTATAGGCCGGATACGGACAACTTCGTGCAGCTCTATCACGAGACTGCTCCGCCGCGATCACATTGAATTCAGGGATGCAATAACCCTATTGAAGGCACATTATCGCCCTGAGGTACTCTTACAGTGAAGTTGCATATGGTCCACTCCACGGGATTTTTTTGGGTTGTGGCCCGTCAGCACAGTAAGCTTTGCGGTAAAGCCAAGTTTATCGCGGATGTTGTGTTGCTCTCAATCTAATGTTAGATGTCTTGGTAAAAAATGATAGCGCAAGTGGTTGACAATACGGCTCTATTACAGTAAAAGCTCGTCAATTGGAACTCGAAGGGGACCATAAAATTGTTCGAATTAAGCGGAGTTCGAATTAGCGGGCGGGCGCTAGAATGAATGGACATTGCGCCACACTGAGCGGGCAGAACACAGAGGCCACCTCTGGACTTGTTATCGCGAAATAGGCGCTACTACACGTCTGTGGCTGGTGATTTCGTAAATAATTACGCTGTTTATGCTCGAAAACACGTTTACTTGCATGCCACTGTCGAGGCGACCGTAATTAAAAGTAATCGGTCACTGCGGAAGCGAAATAAGCTGTCGCAGCAGCGTAGCGAACGCGCTACGCTGTTTTTGTTTTTTTGTTTTGCATCTCTAGTAGATTTGCTTGGTTCGGATTTGCAACACATTGTAATCACTGTAGGCGGACTTTTTGTGTGAGGAGCGAGGGAAACCAAGGAATGCCGGTTCGAATTGTCTATTCTGGACACCAACGTGTTCGAATTATCGGAAGTTTTGTTAGTTCGAATTAACCGAGTTTGAATTAACGAGCTTTTACTGTATTGCGCTGAGTTTCATTTACTTGTTGTAGTTAATTTACCGTTGAGTTACAAACAATGCGGGATTTCTTTCTGCTCTCAATACGTGCACAGGCTTCTACGGTAAGAGCTTTGTTACAGAAAACGGCTGTTCCTCGGATTTTATCAGAACATCCCTAAATAAATATGACGTTGAACTGCTGAACCGACTACATAACCACGAGGAGTTTTATACCACCAAATATCACGGATGACTATCAATCGCAGGTTTAGTAGGCATAACACGAAGCCGAGCTCCTAAGCCATTCTGGTCACGTCACAAAGACGCCATTGAACAGACAGCCCTGCCATGTGTTTGCCTGCTGGTATAAAACTGTAGTCGTTCCAAGTTCCAATGCGCTACTTAATTCAGAAGAATGTGAAATCGCAAAAGTTGGAAACAACCGCGTTGTTTCATACATTTGTTTGCACTAAGCCCTGTCATACACGCGAAAATAAAATATTGTCAAATTGACATTAAAATTTAAATGCACATTTGTCATTCATTTCATAATAGCACCTTCACCGGCGTTTCAGCAGGCTCGTCGTTCAATTATGTAGCCAAGGCTCATTGTCAATCTTTTTTTTTTTCCATTCTTCCCCGATTGCATCTCCACCGTGTGGGTTTCCTAGTTATTTGATTTATACGCGTGTCTCGCTGGTTCAGCCGCCCGATGTTTTGTTTTCGCGCTTCCAACGCCTGTAATTAGGAGTCAGTTAGTAGATGAGCCGACCGCTCTCGAGTAACGGTTGCTCCAGCGTTTGAGCCTCAAATGGGACAAAAGCTGTTGAGCTTTCCTCTGCACCCGAGGTATAGCCCGCTCCCGACGGCTTCCATAGCGAGCCACCGAGAAAATAAGCGCTGGTTTGATGTCAACACGAATGGTAGACACAAGATATCCGAGACGAGACATGGTTAATCGAGATTTAGTACTTTAGACGAGCCGCACCGACGCCTAAATTGGGTATCTCTGAAAAAGCCAGCCGTGAGGAGAGAGAAAAATATATTCATTAGTCCATCTGGAGCAACAAAGTGAGCTCGTAGCCTGTGGCGTAAACTACATCATGACCGAAATTTTATTTCAGGGGCGTTGGAAAATGTTCGACTCTACAAACCACCGCAGCCCATTTGCACCAGTAATTTCATGCGGTCAATTTATATGAAAAGACAATTTACATTCAGCAAACCATAATAAATATCAGAAGATTCAAAAGTTTCGAGCACAGTATGGGAAGTGAAATGTGCAGCTCTAGTTGAAACAGCTGCTTCGCTCAGTAGATACGAGATCCTAAGAGGCTTCTTTGAATCACGTGGACCGTTATCGGGTTAATAAAGGTGCCAGGTAAGCAGCGAGCACCCGGGAGAAATCGACCGGAGGAAGGTGTCAGGTCACTAACACATTAAGGCGTTCTGACCCCCGAATTCACCTTCACTTTTGCTAGGCCCGTGATTGTTCAGAGTGGCCTAGGTGAGAGCGCATGCAGTTAATTGCCATCGTTTCTTGTTCGCAGGTAATTATCATGGTCCTGAGATTACTGCCCCCCGGCGCCGAAGCCCACGTCATTCTGGACAACAAAAGTGACTGAATAAACGTTGAGAGCCCCTGGAATTCGACGCATGTGTGCACGTCTCGCCGGCCCATGTCCTCCAAAGAGTGCTTGTGTAGCTACTTTTAAAGGTAGCCAAAACTATGCGCGCGCCTTGTGGAAAGTTTCGAGAAGCAAAACTAGAAAGCGTAAAAGTGTCGCGTCGCTGACGTACAGGTGCCGCCAGAAGTATTTGGAGCACGGGAGCTGAGGCCGAACCGCATAGGAGCGCCTTGTAGAATACGCATGCGCGCCTGCCGACGGCAATAACCCATCTATACTTCTTAATCCACTTCTTTTAACACGGCTTCGAGCAAATTATTCGCAGCATACTGGTCTCAGCGATGGCGCTGATAGCATACCCACCTAAAAATATTCGAAAAAAATTCACTTCAGATCCCTGCGACATAGTTTCTTACAACATACACTAGAGAGGAATCTGGCGCTAGCGTCTGCGCGGCTCACATCAAGGCCGTCTGTGTCGTCATGCACCGCCAGTAGGTCATGCGCTCGCCTTAGTTTCATCATTGGCTTGGATTGAAACGTTTTAGTGACCGCGAATTTAAACAAAGTGTCACAAAAACGCGAAGAATAGTGTGCAATTATGTGAGCGGAAAATAAAACAGGTTGTTTTAAAACTAAGGGAAAAGGAAGTAAAGCGTATTTTTGCCGGAACTTTTGTGCCTGCTATTTTGCTGGCCAAGGTGGCAGTTACGAACAACGGTAATATTTGGGGGGAAACTCATTAGATATTCTTATTTTATGAATTTTACCATTACTTCAAATAATAAGTCGTTTGAAGATTTCGGAAAGTGTTTTGAGCGTGCCTATGGAAACGTCGCCTTCGTGGTGAACCGGTGCACCGACCGTCAGCTACAGTTTAACAAGAAAAAAGACAACGTGGCGTTAAACAGTCGTGGACGATGACAAGATAGGACGGATTCAGGCGCCCGTATCTGTCGTATCTTGTCTTCGTTGAAGTACGTTTTGTTTCTTTTTTTAGTCGGCTACAAATTTGGAGGCGGCATATTACCCTGCTCAGTCATACGTCCTTCGACTGCGGCATGACCAACGTCAGGTGGGATCACGCACTGCCTGCTGTTTCACCGAACACGGCTACCACAGAACAGTGAGGATTTCGGCTTCCTCGTAGCTCGTAGACGTGTTAATGCATAGTAAAGAAAGCAAATCCCCCAAACTGCTTAAGAATCCAATTGTCATGCCAAGTCCAAGCCAAAATGGGGGGGTCTTCCCATAACCCCCCACGAGTACATGGCTTACCAGGCGCAGTTTCCTCTCTAGTATACTCACTAAGAAACTCTGTGCCCTGCGATTGCGAAGCTTCTCCAGCAGCTCGCGTGCGCTGAAAGTGTGTGAGCGACACTGCCAGATACCGCCTATGCTGTCAGTGCAATCGCTGAGGCCAGTATGCTGCGAATAATTTGCTCGAAGACGCGTTAAAAGAAGTTGGTTGGGAAGTATAGATGGGCTATCACCGTCGGCAGGCGCACATGCGTGTTCTTGTCCTTTCGTTTACCGCCGGTGCAGCTACACGGCGCTGCTATGCGGTTCGGCCACAGCTCCCGTGCTCCAATTACTTCTGACAGCACATGCTTTTAAGGGGCTCAAATATCCATGCGCAGCGTCCAGTCGTATCGCGTGGTTGTGGCAAAAATTGTATTTGAAGACATCGGAGTAACACACCCGGGAAGTGCATTACATATTTGAGAAAAGCTCGGATGATACTGCTCCCTTGCTTCGTGCGCCGCAGTCATAATTACAAAAAAAAAAAAATGTTCGAAGTTTAGGCAAACAAACTTTATAGTACATGTTGGACACTAAGCGAATATGGAAATTCCGTGCACGTAAAATTTTCCAACGTGATATGCTAGGGTGAGCGACTGCGGGTGGGCGGCACAGTTTCATCACAATGCTGACGCCCTATTCTGGAAGTTATACACTGTTTCGATTGCTAAGGCGTAACTATGATTCTTTGCAGGCGGTGGGCAAACTAGTGCCTGCCACAATTTTTTACGAATCTTTACAAAGCAAAGTACTGAGCTTGGTGGTCGGCCGGTACGTCACAGCACTCCATCGAAGATGAACTGCGACCCAGCCAAGACTGCCCACTCCTTCCCCCGTTTCTGCACAGGAAAACTCGCATGTCATTCAATTTTTTTTTCTCGCAAGCGCTCTCCTCTCATATTGCCCATGACATTGCCAAGCCCCATTCTCTACTCAGGGGGCACACGTGGACAATGCCTCATAGGAGCCATGGCCCCACATCGACGAAGAGGACGACGGGGTGGCTGAAGCCAATAAATCGTCTCATCTTGTAAATACATCACTTTGTCATCAGCCATGGTTCCAGCCACTTTCGTCCTGCCGCCACGTTCTGGCAATACGTAAGAGGTGGAGCCGACAGCAGTAATCGCGAACTGTAAGAGGAAAAAAAGGGCTGGGGAAGAGAGAAAGAGAAAGAAGGAAAAAATGGCTCCAATACGCGCTGTGAACGTGGTTGACTGCGAAGCCGTTAACGACACCCACAGCGATTACCTATGCGACGTCACTTGAATTCAAACACGTGGCTCTACAAAGAGTGAAACCAGAGACTACCCAACGCAGCAGCGACGACAGAAAGAAAGCGGAGAGGAACGTCTGGTGAAGGGTGAGGAGGAGGGTGTGGCGTCATCTATGTCACTGCCTCCCCCTCACTGTTGTTTCATGCGTCGCCGCCAAGAAGCGCCCTCTCCGCCTTCCCCCTCGCTAATCTAAACCACGAGAACTCCGTTACCATAGATTATGCGGTTTGCACTTCACACAAGGGCTTTGAATGAGCGCAGGTGGTAGACCCGCCGCTGTGTTCGTTGAGTGCACCGTCTGTCTCCCTGTCTCCTCGTGTGGGCGTAGCTGAGTCGGTAACGACGGGCTGTCCCTCCGTTACTCTATTCTGGTTCATGCCCGATGCCTGGCGGTAGGAGTAAATTCTTTTATTTGTTCGCGGGAGTTCTATGTTAACACCGATGGTCGCGACAGAACCCTTTGCGGGTATATACTGCTTTGCAGTAAAATATGTATATAATAAATATGGGGGTGTGTGCCGACTGAATGGCTGTGAGCACACGTGTCGCGCAAGATGGGATGCCATAGCAAGTAAACGATTTTCAGAGGGCTTGCGATTGTGCTCATAAGTGCGAAGTGAAGTCACGATAGCAGCCAGGGGAAGGGGAATATCGTTGGTCGCCGACCGGGCCAACAGTGTGGCCAACAGTGTGGCCAACAGTACTGCCGCGCAGTTACGTATTGATGAATCGAGGCGAAAACGAAACCGTCCCTGTGTTAGAAATCGCCCAGTTGTTTAAACCAACCCGCCGCCCTCCGCAACTGTGCGCCTCAAATACAAGGCGTAGCTTCAACGCGTAAAACCACAAAATTTGATTTTTGTTAATTTTTGGCTTTGGGTCGGCTCCCGTTATTGCTAACACGCGCGGCAGAAGAAATGTGTTCACTGAGGGTCGCCTCATCTACGAGTCTGCACAGGAAACGAACGGGAAAGCTCGCTGGAAAAATGGTAGTCATTTGAGCGCCCAGACGGATTTCCCACTGTTGATGCCTTGATGCTCTTATGTTAAGCCTAATAAATAACTGTTGAGTCTCAGCCTCCTCGCACTGTGGTTTGGTGCAATGTGTACCTGTCTTCATATAATAAGAATCTTACAAGGGCTCAGGGTGGGGTGAAATCAACAGCTGTTTCCGATTTTGTGATCTGTTTTATTGCTCATTTCTACTTTTTCTTCTTTAGGAGGGCTTATACGACCGTTATGGTTGCTTACTTAAAGATGTGTAAGTCCCTAACATTTGGAGAGAGATCCAGTGAGGGACGATACTTCAACTATATGACAAAAAAAAAAAAAACCCGCACCGGTAACACCTCTCCACACTTCGGAGAGAACACCAACCTTACAGAATAAAACAAGCAGAAAAGATCATCACACATCGCGCCTGTGTCTCCTTCTTTTTCGGACTGCCTTGGCACACGTAGAATAGCCTTTATTTGCCGCGTTTTACACGGAAACTTGTTAACTTGAAACGCTGCAAGCTTCCGCGGTGCTTGCGCTGCCGCACACTTGCGAGCGTTGAGAGACAGAGAGAGAGAATATTTATTCGCCAAGAAGGAGAGCTGGGGCTCTCTCTGCCGCGTGCGTTGACAGTGTAGTCATTGCCATGTCGTCCTCGACAGAAGGTATCGGCCAAGAAGCTAAAAGTAAACCATAATAACTGTCGCCATTTTACTCGATGGCGCGGATAGTCAACAGGACCACATGGTGACCAGATACGAAAAATTCAAAAATGTGAACTGGCATGCATTAGAGCCATCCTTGAGTATAAGCTATGGGGAAAAGACACGGGTGTTGTTCTAAAAATGATGCCCCGATTGCACATTCCTTCCTAACGGATGGGACAAGAAATTGGATGCGCGCGCACACACACTCATGCACACAGCTTTGTGACATGTTTCACTGAGGATCCCATTGCGCCGCACCCAGCACATAGCCTTAGTACTTGAAAAATTAAAGCCTTTACACTCAATGTGAAAGCTGTTGGGAGTGCAGAGCAGTGATTCACCATAATGGGCTGTAGCGTCGTTATCCGCTTACTGCTGCCGCCCCGTGCAATTCAAATTTCCCGCCTTCGCAGTGTTCGCGCGCCCCTGCCTGAAACTTCGCCAGCGGGAGTTCCGTTCTTTTAAAGACGATAGTCTTTCTTAGGCTACTTAAACCCAGAAATTTTGGTCTGTCTGTATGTCTGTCTGTCTGTCTGTCTGTCTGTCCGTCCGTCTGTCTGTCTGTCCGTCTGTCTGTCTGTAAGTCGATTCAGCCACCCTGCCAAAGTAAAATGCTTATCTGCGCAATAGTCTTATATACTCACAGCCAACAGTAAACGTCTAAGCCCGGTTTATATGTTCATACTTGTCAACTTTGTTGAACAAGAACAAGACATTACGCAAATATAAGACAGGAAATTAGTACACAAGGGATATTTGCAGTGTTCCTTTATTAAAAAAATCATGGTTGCTTGGTTTTTAGATGTAGAGCATCTGATTCACTCGCCTTGTCCCTCCGGCGTCGTCGTCGGCGTTGTCCGCCCCTACCCCATTCTCCTCGCCGCGCCAGCTGCGCTCTCCGCCGCTCACCCCATCTCCTCTCCGATAGCGAACACTCTCTCGCGAGGGGCATTGGATTGGATTCGATTGGATTGGCTTGGATTGGATTGGATTGGATTTGAATTGGATTGGATTGGATTGTGTTGGATTGTGTTGCGTCATAGCCGCGGCAGGTTGCGTCACAGCCGCGGAAGACGCGCTGGGGCCGGCGCATGTGCAGTACTCTCTCTTCCGCGGTTTCCTCTCCTTCGGGCGCGCTGCGCATATAACCGGTGTGCCGTTCTCCGGCGAAGCAACATCCACGCTTGGCTGAAACACCTAGAGTCCACGCCGCTTTACAAGTACGCCAACGTCGTCATCGACTGGGACCGGCTTACGCAGTCCCCTGAACGTTATGCGATCTATAAAACGCGGTCCCTTCGCCGCTCCGCCTATGCGTCGCATCTACACAGGGGTTCCCGTGAGGGGAGGTGGGAGTTTTTTGTTTTCGATAACAAATGATATTCTACATCTACTGCAGAAAACCGCCGCCTCCTGGCGGCATATGGAAAATCACGCGGCAACAGCAACGAAAGGTTCCACTAGCTAGGTTCCACGTTCTGCTTGGAACGCACGTGGAGCACGGCCACGCGGTTCTATAAACCTTAGGTCTCCTCGATTTGGCTACACTTTCTGCACTAGTTCACAAAAGTGTCGCGCAAGTGCAGCGCCAGTTCTTTCAGTGCGAGTGCAGCCGTACACTAGCGCTTTCCGTGCAGCGGCCGAATCGAGGGCAAAAGTGCTCAAATGTCGTCTGCTGCGGTCCGTGTTTGCACGCCCGCGTTGTTTTTTTTTTTTTGTTTGTTTTTTTGAAATGGCGTCACCCTGCACCATGCCCTGCACTCACCTTGTGTTTCGTACACTAGTTCACTATGTTGTTGCATGTGACGACCATTCTCGTCTAAAACGGGAAACGCTGTCGTTTCTACTCCGTTTACTGACACCAGTATCATGCTGGAGCCGCTGGATACGCACCACAAAACGCGCCAAAGCACGCTGCACCTTGCACGAGGCGAGAACTCGCACAGAGGCTAGTGCAGAAGTGTAGAAGAACTCGTGCAGCACTGCGTCAAATCGAGGGCCGAAGTGCAGGTGGCGCGAGCTGCACTGGCAGATCGAGTGCGATAGTGCTACACCGCCTCAACTGGTGCAGAAAGTGTAGCCAAATCGAGGAGACCACTTGTAGTCGGCCGCCTCCATTCACGCGCGTCTCCGCCGTACTGCAGCGCTGGCATCGAGGAACCCGGCCTGTAGCAGTGGAACGCGGTAAATTGAAATCGCCTTCCACAAACCTTTAGTGTGTTTACTTTCGGATGAGCGTGACGGTACAGGAACAGCATGAGAGGTGAGCGTGAAAGCAAAGGGGGGTATTTCCTTGGCAAATGTCTACAAAGACTATCGTCTTTTGACGACATTTGCAAAGAAAGGAGCAGATACGGGGCCAATTTTTTGTGTTTGCTTTTCCTCCCGCACGTGCCGGCGTTGCACTGCAACTTTTTTTCGCTTACTATCGTAAAAACCAACCCAACGAGCTTTCCTTATAAATGAACGCGGACGAAGCCGGTTTTTTACGCATATTTTGCCTCAAATGTATGTGCTTTTTTGCGCTAAATAACGGGAATATGTATGACAAGCCAGCGGTTCACGAGTTTCGAAAGCTTAACCCACGTAACCCGCAGGCTTTCGAAGCCTGTGGGTTACGCGGCGACGACAGCCGCTACGACGGAACGCCGCGTGGCTCTACTTGGGTCCACTCTGTCACGCGCGTACTTGCGTATTTCTATGCCGAACCAGGGGCGAGGACATGATTTTGCTTCACACTCCGCTGTACACGCTAGGGAGAAGCGAAGTGACTGTTTCTTATACCGTGAGTATGAGAACCGTGATGCAGTTGTTCATTTTTGTACTCCTCCCGCTAGAGAGAAGCGGGGCGAAGGGCCTTCGTAAGGACCGGCTTCGTGAACCCCACCGTCATTCCGCTCTTCGCGATAATGAGCAGCGAGGGGAAACGCCACTGCCCACAATCAACCCCATCACGCAAACCACCCGCAGCAGCCATTACCAACCATACATAATTAAACTCCGGCAAGTGTTGTTCCGGCGTGGGTAAGGTTACTTGACACGGGGCCCCTAAGTATTCCGCTCTCATTTGGCATGGCTTGCAACATGGCTTCTCTTCGCTGCTGACGACGAAAGCAATGCCTACTCAGCTCCGATGCTGACCTTCAAAAAGCTCTCGTCCCTCATACCTCCAACTCCTCAAAAAAGATGTCGACCAACTCGATGCAATAACAAGAAAAGCTACCAAACTGGCCCTGGGCATACCCGTCCACTCATAACCCGTTTTCGCTGCAGGGAAAACCTCCTGGGCATGGCCAAGCACAACACCGTCCGCGAACTAACAGAGGCCCATCTCTCCAACCAACGAATCCGACTCAGCCAGACCCCAGCGGGACGAGCCGTACTAGCCAAAGTCGGATGGCAGGTAGCCTACCACCAAGACAAAGGACCCATACCCAATATCTGGACCATCATCATAGAAAGTAAACCAATCCCCAAAAACATCAACTTCGATCGCAACAAAGGTCGCCGAAAGGCCAGAGTGAAAGTGAAAGCCCTGGTCAAACTTCTGGACAAAAACGACGGAATCCTCTACACAGATCACTTCCCATGGGCTCTACATCGGCAACGATAGCCGTCACGACAATAGGGACCGGGCGGCCGTTGTATGACACCATCGTCGCTTCAGCGAACAGCGCCGCCCGTGGCGAACCGCTCGTCAGTGGAATGCCGGTGGCGGTCAGCACAGCGTTATTATGCATGGCTTTCTGCTGTCGTTTATCTTCGGTGCATCTTGCAAAGTGTACATAACCACAATGACTTTTTTCAGATCGGTAAATCTTGAGCGTGGACGTGACCTTTACGAGGCATGCCATGTGTGTGATTTACGCCCATACTCAGTATTTACAAATTAGCAGATGATGCTCAATGCGCCAAGCTGGAAGTCAAGCTGGAAGTGAAAATCTGGAAGTGAAAACACCGGCTGACATTAACACTGCCACATTTTTTAACTATCCGTGCCAGCCTTTATTCCACGCAGGTGGTAAAGCGGGAAGAAGAGGAGGGGTGGTTTGTGGCTTGGGCTGTTGGGTGGGTGAAAAAAATCGCGCCAGTCCACCCTGTGAATGTGGTTGGAAAGCAAAGCTGTAAACGGCACCCATAACGATTACTCATGCGACGTCACTTAAAATCACTCACATCGCTCTACAAATAGTAAAACCAGTAAGAAGTGAAATGCACTTAACCACACCATTTATTACTTCAAAGAGATATTCTTGGTAAGGTTAAATCAATGCATGATGCATGAACGGTGTTTGGTTGAGTTGTATTGGGGTAGCACAAGAGTGTAAACTTTTTGTTATAAAATCAAAGCAAGCTCCAACCCGATGTTAGACGATCTGACTTCTCCGTCTCTGCGCCGCGGACGGAGGCGACGAGACAGAAAGGTCAGGGTAAGGCGAAGGTACGGTCTGTCTCAGAAGGCGATAATGCTGGATTATCTCCCTCGACGTGACAAGCGGGTGACTGTCCTCGTGCAGCTCCATAGCACAGGAGGTAAAAGCGCAGGCTTGTTGGGTGGGCGTATTTGTTGCCCTCCATTGAAGCGTGAGGCGGTGCCCAGATGAGCTGAATGGAACCGTTTGGGGAGTGGTTCTTTAACCCGCACAGTGCAGGTCAGGACACCCAACCCGACTGGTAATTCCAGTAGGCTTGCTGGGAATCGGTGACTACCCTCCGAACCCCTGGTTGAGTGAGAGCCAAGGTGATGGCTCCCTCTTCTGCTGCCGTCTTTGTTGGGTCCTAAGCGAGGTACACGCAAGGAGGTTGGTTCTGGAGGTAGCCACGATGATGGCGTGTTGCTGCCCTCGATGTTTGGAGAAGTCTGTGTAGATAACTGCATGAGCCCCGAGGGTGGTGTTTAGCGCTTGAGCCCGTGCTTTTCGTTGACCATCGTCATGTGAGGGGTTCATATTTCTAAGCAAAGGGAGCATCTTTAGTTTTAGTCGCCAAGAGTCTGGGAGTACATCAAGCGGAGTGACATTCTGGGCTGCCCAGCCAAACTGGTGAAGCATGCGGTTACCCATCGCAATTCTGAGTCGGGCCTTCTGCTTAGAAAGATGGCCTTCTATCAGCCCTTCCACCGTGTTGTGGAGCCCCGTGCTAAGCAGCCTCTGTGTGGACGCACTCATGGGCAGACCAATGGCCTGCTCGACCACCTTTCTAATCATTATATAAAGCATCTCTACGTCTTCCTTGTCGAGAAGAAGACAGGGGTTTGACGTAAGTAACTCTCGAGAGGACAAAAGCTTCAATTAATCGAAAGGTACCGGATTTCTTTCGGCCTCGCTTCTTGGTGGCAACTCGCCTGATCATGTGTATGATTAGATTAACGCTGCTTTTGACGCGCTGCAAGGAGACGTCACCTTTGGTGTTGGCCTGGAAATGTAGGCCCAGGATCTTGATGCTGGGGTTTGGAGTGAAGGCCTGGCCATGAAGGAGTATTTGAATGTATTGCTTGGTTTGGCGAGAGGGCGGACGACAAGGAGCTGTGATTTTTTACGTGAACACTGGAGGCCACAGGCTTTAGCACATTGGCGTACTAAAAGTGAGATTCCACGGATTGGTGTGAGCTTCCTTTAATTTTTGTAACTCTTAGCACATGAGCAAGGCGCGCACAGGGCCGCTAGACGGGCGTGAGTGGTCGTGTGGCGCTTTCACGTGGCATTCATCGTAAACCCGTAGATGTGCTTGGTCAGTACACCATTTGTCTTCCCGTGTTCGCGTGGGCTCGTAGCTAAATCGGTAAGACAACGGGCTCTCGCTTTGTTAGTGTATTAGTTCCAGGTTCGATTCCCGGCGGTGCCAGTAAATTCTTTTATTTGTTGGCTGGAGTTTTCTGGTGACACCAACGGTCGCGAAAGAACCCTTGGGGGGTAGAGGTAGAAAGCTTTGCTTTAAAACTTTTGCTCTTGATAAAATGACCACCACAAACGTGGGAGTTCCGTTTCGGCTTTCAGGCTCCCATGCTGTCACCGTGTCGCTCACCAAAACCGAAGGCACAAAGCTCACGGTTACAGAAAGTGTAAACTACCGCATAATTTCTACGGCTACACGGTAATTCCTCTCGTAGGCAAGTGCCTTTCTCTTCAAAGCACACGTATCGCGGTATCCCAGCGCTAAGCCTGGCGCGGAAACCGTAGTCATTGAAACCAGTGATGATAATTTAAAGTGGTAGAAATGAATACTAATATTCCTAATAGTTTTATTCCTACTCAGATCGCGCAGAGCAAGGTGCAGAGCGCTGCAAAAAGCGCTGATGTCAATGTAGCCCATTCCCAACCTTAGAAGCATCGAATAAGTTTGCGTAGCCGTTAGTGCATTTAAGAAGAAATGAATAGTAATAATAGTTGTTTTATTCGTACTCAGAACGGGTGGAGCCAAGCGCAGATCGCTGCAAAAAGCGCTGATGCCATTGCAGCCGATACGCAACTTTAGAAGCGCCCGACAAGTTTACGTAGTCGTTACTGCATCTAAGGACCCAACACATCTGTCTAGACTTCGTTTCATCTCACATGTCCGCTCACAACACCACCAAACATTCAAAGCACCGAAGCAAACACGACAAAAGCAACGGGAGGCTGTGTAGTCCAATGCACCGGCTCATTCCACTGATGAGGGGAGCGCTGAGTGGTGGCGTCACCCGTCCAGCTGCCCGGTCCCTATTGACAAGCCCATCTGCTGCGCTTCCCTAGTCACGCCCTCCCCCGAAGAGGCCGAGTAAGTGGCCATAGCGATAGCCCTTACTCAACCCGGCTACAAGACCATCATCACGGACTCCCAGACGGCATACAGGAACCACCGAAAAGGGTGGGTGTCTATCACGGCGACCCGCATTCCCCGAAAGACTGACCCTCCAAATACCAAAACCGAGCTTATATGGGTCACAGCGCACTCCGAAGTCGAGGGCAATGAGTTCGCCCATCAGCAGGCCCGCGAAGATACCTTCTGGGCGAGGAACCTGCACAACAACCCATCACTAGCTACGGCGAAATACTACGCCACTACAGGGAGGGTAGGGCACGTTTCCCCCCACCTCACCACTCCCTTGCTCGACAAGAACAATGCATCTATCGACAAATTCAAGCCGGGTCCTTTCCACACCCTGTGCCTCAAAACAAAATTTAACCCGTGCGGTACGACAAGGAATGCCCTCTCTGCAAACGACTCGGCACGCTCCGCCATTTAATTGGAGAGTGCGACTTTTCCCACACCGTCCCCCCTCCCCTCCTCCCGACCAACAACGCTTCACTTGAGCGATGGGAGACTTTGCTGCTCAGCCCCGCCCTGGAGGACCAGTCCCTACTGATCGCCAGGGGCCTGGAGGCCCGAAGAGCATATGGAGCCCGTGAAGAGGGCCCCACTCCCTCTGGCGCCCAACGGCGCTAGCATTGTTATCTCAATAAAGTCTTTTTTCTCTCTCCAACTATCCTCGGACGCCGCCTGTGCTCAAGGGCTACGGGCCGCCGTCTAATGAGGGTAGGTGTTCCGGAAATCTCCTACTCCCTCCCCCCCCCCCCCCCCCCCCACGCCGCCTTTTTTAGTTTTGAAAAAAAAAAAGATGTTCATCATCATCACAACCAGGGGCAACAATTATTCTTCTTCTTCGTCTGACATGAAACTTTTAAAAATACCCCGGCTAACATATATTTTATGAACATCTGTTGTGTCGAAAAACAACTTCATACAATATCTTAACAACACTATTATGGTTTTTGCAACTGGAGGCAACATTTGAGTTTATTCATGAGCCATGGCAAGTAAAAATGGAATACTGCTTCTCAGCATTCCACAACGCTCCGCTCGCTGAAGTGCGGTTCGCCACATTAGAGCCAGGCTTAGTATATACTAGTATGTATAAGCTACCAACGTCTGGTGTAGGTCCCAGCGGTAGCGATTTCGCAATTTTTGTCCTTTGTATTTTATTTTTAGGTGCTTTTTGTTTGGGGGAGGGATAGAAGCTTGGCTCAGGTATTTTTTTTCAAATTAGTGTAATCTTGCAATGGTAAGCACTCCTAGGTGAAAATGTCGCGATTTCGTGGGACGGTTTTGTGCTGTCTGGTTCAGTGTGGCACACGGGGAACGGGATCATGGTAAACTCTGCTACCTACCGAGCACCATTTTCTTATTATACGCACTCAGAATTCATTTCTTGCCCGATTTCTCCCTAATTCGGCTCGTCGTAGCCCGTTTACGGAGTGAAAAGTTGGATAAAGAGTGGGACCTCAGATATTACACTTTTACAGAGGCGACATTTGCTTTCAATTTTTTTCTTTCTTTTCCCGTCGCGTTTTCATACTTCACTATTCTGGTTAATTACGAATCACAGCAGGCAGTCAAGCGTAAATGTTCCGTCGCGTAGCCATACTTCACTATTTCTGGTGTAAATGCTAATTTGCTCTGTCAGCCAGTCGGACTATATCTTCCTAGCTGTGGCCAATGCTTTCCTGATGGGCAAGCGCCAGCGCGAAGTAGGAAAAGAAAGAGGAGACAGCCAAGGATGCCACGACGGGTTACAAACACGCAGGCGTTCTACAAGCGCCACCAGAGACGTCACCGACGTCGCCAGTGGTTCGGGAGCGGGCTTTTCCGCCAGGAAAACAGGCAGGCCCTGATGATGACCGGGGGCGTTGCCGCGTTCCTACTGGCCCTGGTCCTGGCTTTGAGGCATGGCCGCCTGGCCCACGAACAGTCTACGAAGACCCTGGGATCGCACACCACGGCTGAGGACCCTGCGCTACGGCCGCAGCAGCACCGCAGTGCTGACGAGACCCCTGATGCACCCCAGCGGCTTCCGGCCGCTAGTTCAGAGGGCGACCCCGTGCCTCCAACGCATGACACGGGGGAACAGATCGAGTTTCCGTCGGAGGACGAGCTGTGATGGTAATGCCTCGTCGACGTTCCTCGGGCGGCCTCACAAAGCAAAGATGCTCGCTCAACTCAAAGGGAACTGTATGTTGGAGGCTCTCTTCTACACGGTAACCTGGCACCTCTGGGCCAGTAGCTCAAGAACCGTCTGTTTTTTGGCCACTGCTGGCTTGCCTAACAGCGTGAACGTTCTTTTGTGTCTCGGTTGTCGATTGGTTTGCGGAGTGCTCATAAAGTTTGTCTTTGCATATCATTTCTTGTTCAGTTGGTTAATGTAGTATCGCAGAGCGCAAACATTATTGGTGGCTTGCTAGTGGCAACGGCTCACGGTAGTCCCAAATACGTTTTACTTTCTTCTCACCTATGTCGCTATTTGTTAGCTGTCTCCAGTGCTACACGGTAAATTGAACTAAATGTCATTTCCGGAACTCATCTTTCGTGGCTACATTAGAACCGACGTATGCAATATTTCATTTCATTAAAAAAGCGGGAGCCATTTCCGTTTATTACGATTTCCAGAGCTCAGTAAAAATTAAAACAGCTGCCAGTCCGGTTGAGTGCGCGATGCGAAGCATTCTTGGTTTGGCACTAGAATGAAACTGAATCATGGATCGGGTCGACCGGAGAGGAGATCTAGGGTCTATCGCAGGCGCTGCACGAGGTACCGATCAAGTCGCTAGTGAAGTGCTTCTTGAAGGGTGATACACGGCGGCCGCTCGGGGACGCGTACCGCTGTGGCGCCGCTCGCCGACCCCTTGACGTCGCTCAAGAACGGCGTGCCGTTCTTGAGCCAAGTGATAAGACAATACTAAATAATACTATACAAGACAATAAGACCATACTAAAGGAATAAGCAATAAGGGGTCAAACAATAAGACAATACTAATATACTCTGGCCCCAACAAAGTTTACTCCTCCAGTTGGCAGCTTGTCCCCACAACTATCCAGATAAAATTATTTGTGGACGCTGTTTATTGATTGACGGATTATGGAAAAAGAGCTT
Source organism: Haemaphysalis longicornis (assembly GCF_048455015.1). Classification (NCBI taxonomy): domain Eukaryota; kingdom Metazoa; phylum Arthropoda; class Arachnida; order Ixodida; family Ixodidae; genus Haemaphysalis; species Haemaphysalis longicornis. The sequence goes on from NW_027526203.1 coordinate 169,226,811, forward strand.
TCCCGGAAGCTGTTAACTAAGTTATTTTCATGAAGGAAAAGGATCATGGTGATCAGGCTACCCTACATTGATAAATAAGAGTTTTGTGTTCTGGTGTAGAATGTAGGGTACTTAAGTACCATTGATTTTGTGACTCTTCATCTCTGCCGCCCTTCAAAAAATGGCAGCATCTCCCCTCCGTGGATGATGGCGAGGGTGCGGAGTACGGGGACTCGAAATGACATCCAAGTTGCTCCCCGAGTGACACTCGATTTGCGCCCCGACCGTCATTCGTTTTGAGCCGTGAGTTGCGCCTTGATTATTCCCTAAATGAAACTGCCACTCACGGCTCAAATCGAATTTCGTTCGATTTTCGATTGATAGTAGTGTGCGCACGGATGGACGCGGACAGACATTAGGAGGTCCTAAGGTACTGCGCACCGTTACAGGCGAGGGAGTAAGCCGTTTGACTCTCGGGTACTAACTCACGGTCGTAGCCCAATCATTCCACTTCCGGCCACCGAGGTGAAAGGACGTGTAATCATGTGCTCCGACGGAGCGGCTTTTGCGGCCCAGGTTGGCCGCGGAAACAGGGTGCCAGTAGCCGAAGAAGATTATCAGATTATCTTGCCTCAACTGCCAACCGGACGCATTGCTGTGAATACGGTTTTTTTTCATGCTGACGTGAAGGCACGCCCCTATCGTGTCGAAGATTTTCGGGATACGCTCGCCCGGACCGGAATGCTCTCGGATGTCGTCGCCCTGGGGGCGTACCAGATTAACCATGTCTGGGCCGTCACCTTTAACAACGCAGAAGCGACGAAGAAGATGCTGGCTTTAGGCGAGCAGGAAGTAAAGGGACACCGCTGCCTCCTCATCGACCCGCAGAACCAGCAGGTGAGGCTGAAGCTTCACTGGCTGCTGCAAGGGGTTGACGACGAGGACATCCGTACCGCATTCGCGGTTTTCGGGAAGGTGACTGAAGTCACCAAAGAGCGGTGGCATGTGCAAGGTGTGCATGACAAAGGCTCAACGACCAGGACTGTTATGCTGAAGTTAAAAAAATCGCGCCAGTCCACCCTGTGAATGTGGTTGGAAAGCAAAGCTGTAAACGGCACCCATAACGATTACTCATGCGACGTCACTTAAAATCACTCACATCGCTCTACAAATAGTAAAACCAGTAAGAAGTGAAATGCACTTAACCACACCATTTATTACTTCAAAGAGATATTCTTGGTAAGGTTAAATCAATGCATGATGCATGAACGGTGTTTGGTTGAGTTGTATTGGGGTAGCACAAGAGTGTAAACTTTTTGTTATAAAATCAAAGCAAGCTCCAACCCGATGTTAGACGATCTGACTTCTCCGTCTCTGCGCCGCGGACGGAGGCGACGAGACAGAAAGGTCAGGGTAAGGCGAAGGTACGGTCTGTCTCAGAAGGCGATAATGCTGGATTATCTCCCTCGACGTGACAAGCGGGTGACTGTCCTCGTGCAGCTCCATAGCACAGGAGGTAAAAGCGCAGGCTTGTTGGGTGGGCGTATTTGTTGCCCTCCATTGAAGCGTGAGGCGGTGCCCAGATGAGCTGAATGGAACCGTTTGGGGAGTGGTTCTTTAACCCGCACAGTGCAGGTCAGGACACCCAACCCGACTGGTAATTCCAGTAGGCTTGCTGGGAATCGGTGACTACCCTCCGAACCCCTGGTTGAGTGAGAGCCAAGGTGATGGCTCCCTCTTCTGCTGCCGTCTTTGTTGGGTCCTAAGCGAGGTACACGCAAGGAGGTTGGTTCTGGAGGTAGCCACGATGATGGCGTGTTGCTGCCCTCGATGTTTGGAGAAGTCTGTGTAGATAACTGCATGAGCCCCGAGGGTGGTGTTTAGCGCTTGAGCCCGTGCTTTTCGTTGACCATCGTCATGTGAGGGGTTCATATTTCTAAGCAAAGGGAGCATCTTTAGTTTTAGTCGCCAAGAGTCTGGGAGTACATCAAGCGGAGTGACATTCTGGGCTGCCCAGCCAAACTGGTGAAGCATGCGGTTACCCATCGCAATTCTGAGTCGGGCCTTCTGCTTAGAAAGATGGCCTTCTATCAGCCCTTCCACCGTGTTGTGGAGCCCCGTGCTAAGCAGCCTCTGTGTGGACGCACTCATGGGCAGACCAATGGCCTGCTCGACCACCTTTCTAATCATTATATAAAGCATCTCTACGTCTTCCTTGTCGAGAAGAAGACAGGGGTTTGACGTAAGTAACTCTCGAGAGGACAAAAGCTTCAATTAATCGAAAGGTACCGGATTTCTTTCGGCCTCGCTTCTTGGTGGCAACTCGCCTGATCATGTGTATGATTAGATTAACGCTGCTTTTGACGCGCTGCAAGGAGACGTCACCTTTGGTGTTGGCCTGGAAATGTAGGCCCAGGATCTTGATGCTGGGGTTTGGAGTGAAGGCCTGGCCATGAAGGAGTATTTGAATGTATTGCTTGGTTTGGCGAGAGGGCGGACGACAAGGAGCTGTGATTTTTTACGTGAACACTGGAGGCCACAGGCTTTAGCACATTGGCGTACTAAAAGTGAGATTCCACGGATTGGTGTGAGCTTCCTTTAATTTTTGTAACTCTTAGCACATGAGCAAGGCGCGCACAGGGCCGCTAGACGGGCGTGAGTGGTCGTGTGGCGCTTTCACGTGGCATTCATCGTAAACCCGTAGATGTGCTTGGTCAGTACACCATTTGTCTTCCCGTGTTCGCGTGGGCTCGTAGCTAAATCGGTAAGACAACGGGCTCTCGCTTTGTTAGTGTATTAGTTCCAGGTTCGATTCCCGGCGGTGCCAGTAAATTCTTTTATTTGTTGGCTGGAGTTTTCTGGTGACACCAACGGTCGCGAAAGAACCCTTGGGGGGTAGAGGTAGAAAGCTTTGCTTTAAAACGGGTGTTAAATTGGACGACTTGCCACACCAGATCCGTGTGGCGGGCCGGCTGGCTCTGGTGGTCGCCCCGGGAAGGCCAATGCAATGCCTGCGGTGTCACAGGACGGGACACGTCCGAAGGGAATGCAACGCTGCTCACGGTGTCGGCGCTTTGGCCACACGGACGCGCAATGCGTTCGCACCTACGCTGACGTCGCGGGCCCAGTGGGTGGTGATGCCGCCAGCGAACTCCTCATGGACGTGAGTGAGGCAGAGGAAGCTGCACGTGGCACGAGAGACCAGGTGACCAGCGGCGGAACCTCAAGCACGCACCTCCCAAAAGAGGAAAGCGTTCCGAAGACGCAGGAGGTTCAAGACGGAGCCGTGCTTCAACAGCATACAAGCAGCCCTGAGGGTGTACAGCTGACGGAAAGCCTCGACGGCGGGACTGTTCCGGAGAAAATGGACGAAAGCAACGCGGCCGGCACCACTCCAACCACGAAGCGCAGCCACGACAAGGCGGGTGACGGGAATCCTACGACCAAGCATGCAAGCCGAGAGGAGCCGCCAACTAAGACGAACTTGATTCGACGGGCGTCGTTTTTGCCAAGGCCCCTAGCACCCAGGACCCAGCACCCAGCAACCCGGACCGGACGCTCCCACCAACGCCATCTCCGCAGCAACAACCACCCGGCTCGTGCGAGGTGGAGCCCGGGGGGCGTGTGACGACGCTATGACGCGAACAGGTACGAGCCATGCTCTCGGTCTCCTTCTTTAAATCTAAAACTGTATGGAAGGCTCTCTAAACATCGGAACATTGAATGTCAGAGGTCTAGCTACAAAAAAAAAAAAAAAAAAAAAGCAAGGGCAGGTGCATCGCCTTCTAACAGAGCGGGGTCTAGACGTCCTGGCCATTCAGGAAACGAAAATTGACGGAGAGGAGGAGACTGCGAGCATGGTGAACCGTTCCTTGATGCGTTATCACGCATGCATAAGTCACGCCGTCGGTTCTTCAGACGGGTGTGTTTTGTTCATCAAGAAGTTGCCGGGCTTGGAGGTGCAAGCCGTGAAATCCTATGATTCAGGCAGGCTCGTCATGTGTGATTTGTTGCATGGCTCATTACTGTGGCGAATAATATGCGTATATGCCCCGAATAAGACTGATGATAGGGAAAATTTTTTGATAACCTTAGGCACCATTTAACAACTGAAAGACTAGTTATAATTATGGGCGATTTTAATTGCGTGCTATCGTCACGAGATAAATCAAGCAGCAGTCCTTACAGAGATGCCAGCACAGACCTTCTGGCTGAACTTGTAGAAGAGTTCAGCATTGCAGACATAGCAGAGTGTCTGCAGGAAAACCGTGATGTGCAGTACACCCATTTTCAGGGGTCCAGTCACGTGAGACTGGATAGGTTATATGTGTCGCTGGACTTAATAAGAAAATGTGAAAGTTATAGTGTATTGCCGGTTTCTTTTTCAGACCATTGCTTGGTGCAGTGCAATATTGGGAAAAAGAAAGATAAAGCTCCCTTTAACTGGGATCTCTGGAAACTAAATGCAAAGCTTCTTAGAGATGAAGTATTTTCTTCTTACACCACAGATAAGTTTAAAAACTTTGAGATAGATGAGAACCAACCAATTTTTCAGAAATGGGAACTGTATAAAGAAGATATAAAAATGAAAGCAATCGAAAGGTCCTGTTGCATAAAACACGAGGAAAAAATAAAAGAAAATACGTTACGAACGAACTTGAAAAAACTAACGAGTCTGGAAGGCAAAATTCCGGGCGTTTTCAGTGACGACATTCGGCGAACTAAGCAGAAGGGCAGAAGCTCGAGCTGATAGATGAAGACCGTTATCGCGGTGCACTGGTGCGGGCGAGAGCAGAGCATTGGGCTGCTGGGGAAACGCCCACCAAAAGAGCGTTAGGATTAGAAAAAGCGCACGCGAAGCGCAACCAAATAGCCGAGATAATATGGAAAGGGCACACTACAACTCAGACACATGAAATCGAAAGGGCGTTCTTTGAACACTTTCAGGACCCGCCGCGGTGGCTAAGTGGCTAAGGCGTTGCGCTGCTGAGCACGAGGTCGCGGGTTCGATTCCCGGCCGCGGCGGCCGCTTTTCTGATGGAGGCGAAAAGCAAAAACGCCCGTGTGTACGAGATTTCGGCGCACGTTAAAGATCCCCAGGTGGTCAAAATTAATCCGGAGCCCTCCACTACGGCGCGCCTCATCGCCTGCGTTGCGTCGGCGCGTTAAACCCTACAATCAATCAATGAACACTTTCAGGGACTCTTCGCGTTTCAGAAGGTTGATATGGAAGGTTTTCGCAAATATTTTGTCGGGGGTATGCCCAGATTAGGCGATGACGCAAAGTCGGCGCTGGAAGTGCCAATCTCGCACGATGAAGTAAAAACGGCGATTGAGGACCTAGATCCGGGCAAATCGCCTGGCCCAGATGGGCTAAGTGCAGCCTTTTACAAGAAAAATAAGCATCTTCTGGTTCCCATTCTTGCAAATATGTTTAACATGGCCTTAGAAAAGAAATCTCTTCCTCCAGCCTGTTCCACTGCCCATACCATGTTCATCCGGAAAACAGAAGATACCGAAAAAAATCGCGCCAGTCCACCCTGTGAATGTGGTTGGAAAGCAAAGCTGTAAACGGCACCCATAACGATTACTCATGCGACGTCACTTAAAATCACTCACATCGCTCTACAAATAGTAAAACCAGTAAGAAGTGAAATGCACTTAACCACACCATTTATTACTTCAAAGAGATATTCTTGGTAAGGTTAAATCAATGCATGATGCATGAACGGTGTTTGGTTGAGTTGTATTGGGGTAGCACAAGAGTGTAAACTTTTTGTTATAAAATCAAAGCAAGCTCCAACCCGATGTTAGACGATCTGACTTCTCCGTCTCTGCGCCGCGGACGGAGGCGACGAGACAGAAAGGTCAGGGTAAGGCGAAGGTACGGTCTGTCTCAGAAGGCGATAATGCTGGATTATCTCCCTCGACGTGACAAGCGGGTGACTGTCCTCGTGCAGCTCCATAGCACAGGAGGTAAAAGCGCAGGCTTGTTGGGTGGGCGTATTTGTTGCCCTCCATTGAAGCGTGAGGCGGTGCCCAGATGAGCTGAATGGAACCGTTTGGGGAGTGGTTCTTTAACCCGCACAGTGCAGGTCAGGACACCCAACCCGACTGGTAATTCCAGTAGGCTTGCTGGGAATCGGTGACTACCCTCCGAACCCCTGGTTGAGTGAGAGCCAAGGTGATGGCTGCCTCTTCTGCTGCCGTCTTTGTTGGGTCCTAAGCGAGGTACACGCAAGGAGGTTGGTTCTGGAGGTAGCCACGATGATGGCGTGTTGCTGCCCTCGATGTTTGGAGAAGTCTGTGTAGATAACTGCATGAGCCCCGAGGGTGGTGTTTAGCGCTTGAGCCCGTGCTTTTCGTTGACCATCGTCATGTGAGGGGTTCATATTTCTAAGCAAAGGGAGCATCTTTAGTTTTAGTCGCCAAGAGTCTGGGAGTACATCAAGCGGAGTGACATTCTGGGCTGCCCAGCCAAACTGGTGAAGCATGCGGTTACCCATCGCAATTCTGAGTCGGGCCTTCTGGTTAGAAAGATGGCCTTCTATCAGCCCTTCCACCGTGTTGTGGAGCCCCGTGCTAAGCAGCCTCTGTGTGGACGCACTCATGGGCAGACCAATGGCCTGCTCGACCACCTTTCTAATCATTATATAAAGCATCTCTACGTCTTCCTTGTCGAGAAGAAGACAGGGGTTTGACGTAAGTAACTCTCGAGAGGACAAAAGCTTCAATTAATCGAAAGGTACCGGATTTCTTTCGGCCTCGCTTCTTGGTGGCAACTCGCCTGATCATGTGTATGATTAGATTAACGCTGCTTTTGACGCGCTGCAAGGAGACGTCACCTTTGGTGTTGGCCTGGAAATGTAGGCCCAGGATCTTGATGCTGGGGTTTGGAGTGAAGGCCTGGCCATGAAGGAGTATTTGAATGTATTGCTTGGTTTGGCGAGAGGGCGGACGACAAGGAGCTGTGATTTTTTACGTGAACACTGGAGGCCACAGGCTTTAGCACATTGGCGTACTAAAAGTGAGATTCCACGGATTGGTGTGAGCTTCCTTTAATTTTTGTAACTCTTAGCACATGAGCAAGGCGCGCACAGGGCCGCTAGACGGGCGTGAGTGGTCGTGTGGCGCTTTCACGTGGCATTCATCGTAAACCCGTAGATGTGCTTGGTCAGTACACCATTTGTCTTCCCGTGTTCGCGTGGGCTCGTAGCTAAATCGGTAAGACAACGGGCTCTCGCTTTGTTAGTGTATTAGTTCCAGGTTCGATTCCCGGCGGTGCCAGTAAATTCTTTTATTTGTTGGCTGGAGTTTTCTGGTGACACCAACGGTCGCGAAAGAACCCTTGGGGGGTAGAGGTAGAAAGCTTTGCTTTAAAACTAAAGAGCGTAACATCTTACAGGCCGATATCCTTAACAAACGTGAATTACAAGGTGTGTATGAAGATTCTCGCCAGAAGGTTGCAAACAGTAATGGAAGAATTAGTAGGACCGCATCAGACTTGTGGAATTAAGGGTCGTTCGATCTTTTCCAACATTCATAAGGCGAGGTGCGTTCTGGAGTGCTGTGACGCCACTAACACTGGCGTCGCAGTGCTTCAGCTCGACCTAGAGAAAGCTTTTGACTGCGTGTCACATGAGATTTTGTTTTTCGTATTGGAACATGTTAATGTCGGAAATGTAATAAGTCAGGGCGTTGCTCTGGCATATCAAAATTGCACCACACGCCTAATAGTGAACAAGAACCTTGGAGCTCCTATTAGTGTACAGCGATCGGTGCGCCAGGGATGTCCCTTGAGCCCACTGCTGTTTGGTATTTATATCGAGGCCATGTGCCAGAGCGTCATCCGAAATGAGGCAATTAATGGGTACAAACTGCAGGCAACCGAAGTTAAGCTTTCGGCTTACGCGGATGATGGGGCGGTGTTTTGCACCGACAAACAGAGCATTTCGTTGGTGGTACAGACCGTCAAGCGCTTCGGGGATGTCACAGGAAGTCGGGTTAATTGGGAAAGTGTGTCGGCTTTTGGCATGGAGCTTGGTTATCGACACCAAGCACTTTCGAAAACGCGAGTTGGGCGACAACACCAGTGAAGTACCTGGGTACGCCCCTTGAGCATTATCGAGATAGCGAGCCCTACTGGCGAAGACAGGTAAACGATTTGAAGGAAAGGGCAAAGAAATGGAAAGGGGCGTGACTGTCTATATTCGGGAAGGCCACTGTATGTAATTTATTTCTCGTAGCAAAGATCTGGTTTGTGATGCAAACACTGCATTGCTCAAGGGTTAACGTACAGAAATTGCACAGGGTCTTTGCCGTTTTTGTGTGGTACTCAACGTGGGAAAGATGCAGTCGTACCAATTTGTTCAGGCGGGTCCGCGAGGGTGGCTTGGGGCTTGCACACCTGTACGTAAGACAGCTAGTTAATCGCTTCCTGTTTTTACGAGATACTAGGGATCCTTTTCTGCGCACGGTTATTCAAGTTCGGCTGGCGCGTGCATTACCTGCATTTGTCGTATCCTCAGGAAGCATGACGAGTGGCATCCACGGTTATTTGAAAGAGGTCGTTATGTCTTTTCAGTTTCTAACTGCCCGTTTTTCCCTTGAATATTTGAGTTCGATTGCACGTAGAAAACTGTATAAGGATGTCTGCGATACTGTCTTTCCAATACCGTTGTACAGAGCTCTGTACTGTGGAGGCCCAGGACAAGACGTTTTGAAACGTGTAAGGCGAATGGAAGTTAATCCGAGAGTCAAGTCCTTTTTCTTTAAACTGCATACGGGTACACTTTCAGTGAAAACCTGGATGCAAGAAAAAGGACTGTTTGTGCCCTGGGGAGTCAACTGCTCTATTTTCAAGCAACCGGAGAATACCGAGCACGTTTTTCTGCATTGTTGGGCGGCCGTCTTCTTGTGGGATGTCCGTCAGAGAACCATCCACAAGGACTTTCCACTGCATCCCCACGGCATCCGGTTTTTGAGTGTGGACAACGAAGATGGGGTTCCATACGATCTGGTCATGTTGTTGGGCCTCCACAGCATTTGGCGTTCACGCATGGCGTGGCTCCACGGGGACGTGGACGCGAGGCCGACAAGACAGTATTTTATAGAGAGTGTCACGCAATTTGTGGAGGTGCAAAAGGCTAAGGAGTGCCTTCCTGAGTGGCTGTCAAGGGTAGAACCCCTGATGGCACTGAAGGAATTTTAAGCGACAATGCCAGCATAAGTCACGCTGGTAGCTGAACGTGTGATTCTGTACACCTTTTGTGTTCCCTTTGTCATTTATTGTCGAAGACCGGCAATAAAAAAACACACAAAAAAATGGTCGTAGCCCAATGGGTAAGACGACTGGCACTAACTTGGTCTGGTCTACCAGGCACAGGCTCGAATCCTGCCGGTGCCGGTGCGATTTTTTGCGATTGTAAATGCTATGCGCACGGACGCGGACGGACATTGTGCGGTCCTAAGGTACTCCGCACCTAATAAAATCGTGCACCCCTCCTGTCTAACGACGACGGTGGTTGAACGCGAAACTTTCTCGTGTTGGATTCTTTGGTTGGGCAATCCCACACTACGAGTATAATACTCTGGAGGTACGCACCACAGCAACTCTCGGTTGTGCGCTGCGTAGGCCTTTGTTTTGGGGTGTACAGTGCGAATCGGTACCTGCTGCTTGGCGATCAGTGAGCAAGTTTTGAATGGGTGCCGGTTTGAGTTTTTACGCCCCAAGATGTGACGTTCGGCCTAACGCCCTAAACCTCAAAATGGGAAGTTAGGCCTAACGCCTCGTGGCTAAACAGCCTTACGGCACGTAGAGCAACGCCATTCTTCTCGGGACAGATTCTTTGGTTGTCGTCTGAGTTTTCCGAACCGCTTTAGTCATGTCGAAATGGAGCAATCAGATAGATAGATAGATAGAAATTTATTGGTCACGGGATGGTGGGGATTAATCAGCCGCCTCGGTCCAGCCAGCCGCTGAGGGCTCTGGTGATGTGGGCCGCCAGTTCTCGGTGCTCCTGCAGACTCGCCGCAACAATCCCGGCCGCGGCGGCCGCTTTTCTGATGGAGGCGAAAAGCAAAAACGCCCGTGTGTACGAGATTTCGGCGCACGATAAAGATCCCCAGGTGGTCAAAATTAATCCGGAGCCCTCCACTACGGCGCGCCTCATCGCCTGCGTTGCGTCGGCGCGTTAAACCCCACAATCAATCAATCAATCAATCGCCGCAACAACCAGCCACTCTGCAGTGTAATTATGTGGTAATGTATGGTTGTGAGGGTACTCCCACAGGATGTGGTCCTGGGTTGGTGGAATGAGGCAGTGGGGATAGAGTGGGACAGGGATGTTTGGATTGGATTGTATAAACTTTATTTACGTTTTAAAGACGATAGTCTTTCTTGGGCTACTTAAACCCAGAAATTTTGGTCTGTCTGTCTGTCTGTCTGTCTGTGACTCGATTCAGCCTCCCGGCCAAAGCAAAGTAGACATTGCGCAATAGTCTTATATACTCACAGCCAAAGGTAAACGTCTAAGCCCGGTTTATATGTTCATACTTGTCAACTTTGTTGAACAAGAAGACATTACGCAAATATGACAGGAAATTAGTACACAAGGGATATTTGCAGTGTTCCTTTATTAAAAAAATCATGGATGCTTGGTTTTTCGATAGCAAATGATATTCTGCATCTACTGCAGAAAACCGCCGCCGGCTGTTGCCCGCGCCACTTCCAGGCGGCATATGAAAAATCACGCGACAACAGCAACGAAAGTTGATGATGATGAACTCTTCAAAGATTTTGGCACGCACCCACAAGGGGGGATTGGCCAGGGCTAAATCGGTTGTTCCACTAGCTAGGTTCCACGTTCTGCTTGGAACGCACGTGGAGCACGGCCACGCGGTTCTATAAACCTTGAAGTCGGCCGCATCGATTCACGCCCGTCACCGCCGCACTGCAGCGATGGCATCGAGGAACCCGGCCTGTAGCAGTGGAACGCGGTAAATTCCAATCGCCTTGAGCAAACCCTTGGTGTTTTTACCTTGGGATGAGCGCGACGGTACAGGAACAGCATGAGAGGTGAGCGGGAAAGCAAAAGGGGGCATTTCCTTGCAAATGTCTATCGTCTTTTGACGACATTTGCAACGAAAGGAGCAGATACGCGGCCAATTTTTTACGCTCTGAGACGCGGGACTTGGCGTCGTCCTGGTATAGTGGGCTACTACTCAGCCGAGACGTGAGCTCGCCGTTGCCAAGGATTTGTCCTCAACCATCAGGACAAGGATCTGCGTCGCGGGCGTCGACAGGGCCCCGGAGGAGAGCATCGTGGGCAAGCTGATGAGTGCGTTCGTTCCCTGGAACGCCTGCGTGACGAGGGATTCATTGCGGATGAAAAGACCCTTTAACGTTCTTGAGAAGGGAGAATGCGGGAGGGAAGGCGAGATCCTGAGCCAGGTGGTAGCATGCTGACTCGGAATCCGTGTAGATATGGGTCGGGCGGACGGGGGATTCGTGGTTATTGGAAAAAGCGATGGCGAAAAGTTCAGCTTCTTCTAGGGAGGTGCAATGTCGAGTGATGGAGTAGTGAGTACTCCCTGAAGTAATGAAGGCGACCGCATCGAGTTCGTTTGAAATGTCCCATCTGTAAATATGTGGCGGCTGTCGGCATCATGGTTTATTTTCTTGGTGCAGTATGCAGCACGAATAAGACGACGTTTGGGAATACGTTACCTGTACATGTGACGGGGAATGGTGGCTACGGTAATATGTTGGAATATTTTGCTGTCTAGAGGAGTTGTTTGAGGTCGGGGAGGACGGGACGGGTATCCTAATGTGCGTAAGATATGAAGGCCTGTTGCAGTTTCGGATAGGCGTTGACGTTGGTGGTTGCGATGGATGTCAATTATATCAAAAACCCTCGGGAGAACACCAAGTTGTGCAAGTCAGGTGGTGCTAGTGGTAATCGGAAGACCCAGAGATATTTTTGTCGTTTTGTGGATAAGGGCATCAAGCTTCCTTTCCAAGGTGTGCGTTAGGACGTCACTGCACACGTCACACGCCCACCGCGCTTTACCTTCGGCTCGAGAGGAAAGTGTTGCACCGTGGCCGCCGTTTGCATGCGAAACTAAAGCGGAAAATAAAGCGTGGTGGGCGTGTGACGTGTACAGCTCCGAGTGATATGAGCGCGTGGGCGTGGCTTTGCGGAGCTCAGCTGCCCTACGGAGCCGGTTGCGCTCGTCTGGGCAGCTGAGGTTCTGAGCGCTGTAGCTCTGCACGCAATTACAATTTCGCAAATCTAATGATGGTGATCGCTCTGCTTGATGATCCTCTACAATTTCCTCATTACAATCAGATACTTAACTAGAATAATTAAATAGGCAATTAACGAATAATAATTAATTATTTCAGTAAAGAGCACTCGGACCCCGCTTATTGCGTCCTCCACGCACTCTGACCACTTCGTTCACGAACAACAATTTTACCTCCGAAAGTCTATTTTTTAAAATTACTTCTTGCCTGTAACACCCTGTATAGTTCCAGCCTGAACGGCGGCAGATACTAAATTATGATGGCTCTGATATCGCGATTTAGAGCAATTAAACACTGACTCGCAAGCGACGTTGCCGCTAGGAAGCCAGCGCTCCGGTTTTTATTTTTATTTCTTTTATTTCCAGCTTGCTGTGAGCTCCTGTCCTGTAATGTGGTTAACACTACAGTTCTTTTGCCTTGTTTTATTCTGGTTCCAGGAACTGTGCCCCGTCACTACGCCAAGTGCATGCTTACCAACTGCGTGCACTCCTTCCTCTTGCTCGATTCCCGCTCTCATTACGCTGATCGCGACCACGCGGTGCCTCATGTCCACTCCACGCCGCACACGCCTTTCGCCTACGTATTCTTCCTCATGCATGCTATGCTGCCTTTCCAAGCAAGCGAAGCAACAGCTAGCAAGCGGATGCTGCTTCATAATGAGCCTATAAGCAGTTCGGGGAAACATGCGGTAATACTGTAGACATGAGTCGTGTTTCGCAATGTACGGGTCGCTGTTTTGACGCCGACCACATTTTAGAATGAGCGGTCGATTGCGATTAGTACGTTGCAAAATGTCCTTACAGCGAACGCTAAAAAAGCTGAAAAGAGTGTCTGCTTAAAAGCTACATCCAAGAAACAAGTTCATTGGCTCGCCCTCTGCGAACAAAGGCAGCATTATTCGTTTCTAAGTTGTGCCACCGCGAGTCGCCCTCCGGCACCAGACTGCACCCTTTCCAGGCCATTGGAATATAGTCGGGACGGAAACTTCCGCCCCCTTTAAAAGCCTTCCGGCTTCCTGCTGATGGGAACTGTGGCTGTAAGCGCGGTCGTTTTTACCTTGGAGACCCTCGTCGGTGCGGAACTGACTTGGGGAAGCGAAGCTAGAATTTGCTGCACAAAAAGAGAAGATAAACATAGGGGATCGGCTGCAGCTTGAAATGCACAGCGCATTTAAGACTCGCACTTCGGCAGCCAGCAGCCAGTCACCGCCGTCACCCTCTCCCATCCCTCTTGCCCCCTACTTCCGATTTCCAAGGAGCATGTGATCAGGTATGCAGCGCCCCAACCCCACCGCGGAGACAATCCGGCATATGCTTGCTGCAACGGTGGCCGAGGCGCTCTTAGATGGTGGAGAACACACGCTCCTTGGCTGTAGCTCTTGTCACAATGCGTTTTAGATGCAGAGCATCTGATTCACTCGCCTTGTCCCTCCGGCGTCGTCGGCGTTGTCCGCCCCTCCCCCATTCTCCTCGCCGCGCCAGCTGCGCTCCCCGCCGCTCACCCCCTCTCCTCTCCGATAGCGAACACTCTCTCGCGAGGGGCATTGGATTGGATTCGATTGGCTTGCCTTGGCTTGGCTTGGATTGGATTGGATTAAAGTGGATTGTGTTGGATTGTGTTGCGTCATAGCCGCGGCACGTTGCTTCATAGCCGCGGCAGACGCACTGGGGCCGGCGCATGTGCAGTACTCCCTCTTCCGCGGTTTCCTCTCCTTCGGGCGCGCTGCGCATGTAACCGGTGTGCCGTTCTCCGGCGAAGCAACATCCACGCTTGGCTCAAACACCTAGAGTCCACGCCGCTTTACAAGTACGCCAACGTCGTCATCGACTGGGACCGGCTAACGCAGTCCCCTCAACGTTATGCGCGCTATAAAACGCGGTCCCTTCGCCGCTCCGCCTATGCGTCGCATCTACACAGGGGTTCCCGCGAGGGGAGGTGGGAGTTTTTTTCTTGATGAGGAAAGTGGGCATAGCCAATAACGCAAGTTATTTATGTCGTGACCAAAGTTTGTACACACGAATGAACACATGCCTTCAGAGACTTCGCACCTAAGACGAAGAGGCTAGAGCACAGCGCATGGCGGCAAGTAGCAACATGGCGGCAAGTAGCGCGACAACCTTCCATGGTTCCGCTCTTCTGTTGAGAGTAATTTGCTTCCGATGGACCAAGTTCTTTGCTCCTGTGTATTTATATACGTCGAGTGGTTAGCACGTCGCCCTCGCGCAGCTCTGTATCGTTGTAACATCGCTGACTGTCCGAACGTAGCTTGCAGCCAAGCCAGTGACCGAAGCTGCGTGCGTGCGTGTGTGTGTGTGTGTGTGTGTGCGTGTGCGTGTGCGTGTGCGTGTGCGTGCGCGTGCGCGCGCGTGTGTGTGTGTGTGTGTGCGTGTGTGCGTGTGTGCGTGTGTGCGTGTGTGCGTGTGTGTGTGTGTGTGTGTGTGTGTGTGGACGCGTTCGCTTCGCGATGAAATGCGACGTGGTGCTTCTGCGGGTGGATAGTGCTTCCCATGCTCTGGATTATCTTTCTCGAGCGACGTACGACTCAACCTCGCATCGGCTATGTGCAGCGTGCGTGGTTAACAGCGTTCTCGCCTTTCGCGCCAGAGTTAGGTGACTTGCTGTTCGTCCCCGAAACCGCGCGCGAGGTGAGTGCCGAATTTACGACGAGCTGGAGGAGCAACCGATTTCCTGTCAATCGCGGTTCAGACTTGCAACGCAAGTTGAGACCTTGTGTTCGTTCGAAACTCATCTCTGGATTGTTTTGAAGTTGAATAAAACGTATGCGTCAAGAAGTGCCGCGAAAGAAGTGCCGCGGGTCTTCAACGCTTTCTTTATGGAACGTACTGAGGTAAGAGAATATTCATGTCTTGTAATGGCCGTGTTGCATTCAATACTAACGGGAAAGCATTTGTTTACACTTGTTGGGATAGTCGTAAAATGTTCAAGTACTCCGGCACTCCGCTGGCAGATCAGCCGGCGATTCATTTCGCAAAACAGTCGACAGATGGTGCCGTAAGCATTAGCGTGTCGCTATGCAAAACAGATGAGGCGCTCTACTAAAACTCCTCGCGCGGTGTTTACGTAGCGTGACGCAAAAATTTAACGTTTACCGTACGCAAAGGCAACAAATGGTGTACTAAAACTCCCTATTAAAGCAAGCTTTTTACCTCTACCTTCCAAGGGTTTTTTCGTGGCCGTTGGTGTCATCAGAAAACTCCCGCGAGAGAGAGAGAGAGAATAAAAAAATTGGCCGTGTATCTGCTCCTTTCGTTGCAAATGTCGACAAAAGACGATCGTCTTTATCGACTTTTGCCAAGTAAATGCCTCCCTTCGCCTTCCCGCTCACCTGTCATTTTGTTCTTCTTGCGTCGCGCTCCTCCCAAGGTAAAGACACCAAATGTTTGCTCAAATCATCTTAAATTTACCGCGTTCCACTGCTGCAGGCCGGGTGTCTTGATGCCAACGCTGCCGTACGGCGGAGACGCGCGTGAATCGAGGCGTCTTACTTACACGTTTATAGAACCGCGTTTCCCTACTCCACGTGCGTTGCAAGAAGAACGTGGAACCTATCTAGTTGAACCTTTCGTAACTGTTGCCGGCTGATTTCTTAAAATGGCGCCAGAAGCTATAGTGGCGCGGGCGCCAGCAGGCGATGAATTTTTTTTCTGCAGTTGATGAAGTATTTAATTTCGCAAAAATCAAGCATGTATGATTTTTTATAAAGGAATAGTGCAAATATCACTTCTGTATTAATCTGTTGTCTTATATTTGTGTAATGTCTTGTTCTTCTTCAACAATGTTGTCAAGTATGAACATTACACCGGGCTTAAATGGGTAGATTTAGCTGTGACTATATAAGACTATTGCGCAGGCATTGTTTTACTTTGGCCGGATGGCTGATTCGAGTCACAGACAGACGGACGGACAGACGGACAGACAGACAGACAGACAGACATACAGACAGACCAAAATTTCTGGGTTTAAGTAGCCCAAGAAAGACTATCGTCTTTAAAAACTCCCACTTCTCCTCGCGGGAACCCCTGTGTAGATGCGACGCATAGGCGGAGCGGCGAAGGGACCGCGTTTTATAGCGCGCATAACGTTGAGGGGACTGCGTAAGCCGGTCCCAGTCGATGACGACGTTGGCGTACTTGTAAAGCGGCGTGGACTCCAGGTGTTTGAGCCAAGCGTGGATGTTGCTTCGCCGGAGAACGGCACACCGGTTATATGCGCAGCGCTCCCGAAGGAGAGGAAACCGCGGAAGAGAGAATACTGCACATGCGCATCTGCCGCGGCTATGACGCAACGTGCCGAGGCTATGACGCAACACAATCCAACACAATCCACTTTAATCCAATCCAATCCAATCCAATCCAATCCAAGCCAAGCCAATCTAATCCAAGCCAATCCTGGATAATCGAATCCAATGCAATGCCCCTCGCGAGAGAGTGTTCGCCATCGGAGAGGAGAGGGGGTGAGCGGCGGAGAGCGCAGCTGGCGTGGCGAGGAGAATGGGGGAGGGGCGGACAACGCCGACGACGCCGGAGGGACAAGGCGAGTGAATCAGATGCTCTGCACCTAATATTTTTATTTCTCCTGCAGAGGCTGATGTGTGGGCCTCCCCCGTGGAAGGCGTCCCAGAAATAAAAGAATTTACTGGCACCGCCAGGAATCGAACCTAGAACTAATAGAATAACAAAGCCAGAGCCCGTTCTCTTACTGATTTAGCTACGAGCCTTTTTTTTTCTTTGTTGCCTGGATTCGACAATTTACGGGTTTAACCCCTGCATTCTCGCTGAATGCCATGCGATAGCGATTAGAGGAGGCTCACAACAACCGATAGCATCTCACTTCTAGTACGCTAATGTGCTAAAGCCTGTGGCTTCCAGTGTTCACGTAAAAAATCTCAGCTCCTTGTCGTCCGCCCTCACGCCAAACGACACCTCAAGGAACACACTCAAATACTCGCCAGGCCATCACTCCAAACCTGCAGCATCAAAGATCCTGGGCCTACATCTTCAGGCCAACAGCAAGAGTGACGTATCCTTGCAGCGCCTCAAACACAGCATCAAAGAAATCATACACATGATCAGGCGAGTTGGCACCAAGAAGCGAGGCCTCAAGGAATCCGATACCTTTCGATTAGTTCAAGCTTTTGTCCTCTCGAGAATCGCTTACGTAAACCCTGTCTTCTTATCCGGAAGGAGGACATAAATATGCTTTATATAATGATTAGAAAGGCAATTGAGCATGCCATTGGCCTTCCCATGAGTGCGTCCGAAGAGAGAGGCTGCTTAGCACGGGGCTCGACAACACGGTGGAAGAGCTGATAGAGGGCCATCTTTCTATCCAGAAGCTCCTAATGAGCAGAACTGCGGCGGGTCGCCGCATCCTTCACCAGATTGGCTGGGCAGTGCAGAATGTCACTCCGCTTGATGTACTCCTGGACTTTTGGTGACAAGAACTAAATATGCTCCCTTTGCTTAGAAATATGAACCTCTCAAACGACGAGGGTCGCTGGAAAGCACGGGCTCAAGCGCTCAACACCACTCTCAGTTGGGATCATGCAGTTATCTACACAGACGCCTCTCAACATCGAGGGTAGCGGTACGCCACCATCGTGGCTACCTCCAGAACCAACCTCCTTGCTTGTGGCTCACTCAAGACCGACGACATGACGGCAGCAGAAGAGGCAACCATCACCTTGGCTCTCACTCAACCAGGGGTTCGTAGGGTAGTCACGGATTCCCAAGAAGCCTACCGGAATTACGAGTCGGGTTTGGTGTCCCAATCTGCACTGCGCGTGCTAAAAAACCACTCCCCAAATGGTTCCATTCAGCTCATCTGGACACCCGCTCACGCTTCCATGGAGGGCAACGAATACGCCCACCAACAAGCCTGCGCTTTTACCCCCCGTGCTATGGAGCTGCACGAGGACAGTCACCCGCTTGCTCGTTCAGGGACATAAACTAGCATTATCGCCTTGTGTGACAGACTCTAGCTTCGCCTTACCTTACCCTGACCTTTCAATAGGACAACAAACTACCCTACGGCTCATACAATCCGGCTCCTTCCCACACCCGACGTGTCTTCACTTAATGCACCCGAATCGCTACGACGCTGAATGCAAATATTGCTCAGAAGTAGGAACACTCTGCCACATAATCGGGATGTGCGACTTTATCCCTGAGCACCCTCCTCCCTTTCCGTCAACTACCGAACAAGAGCAATGGGAGATGCTGCTGTCCAACCCCTCTCTGCCTACCCAGCTTCAGCTGGTGGACAGAGCACAGGCAACGCGGACTGAATATGGGCTACAGTGAAGAAGGAACCACTCCCCTGGGCCGCACTCTGGGCCGTTCATAAAACCGAATAGAAGTATTTTCTGCTCCTCATCTTCCTCCTCCTCCTGCTCTCCTCCGTCTCTGCCGCCGATCTCGCCCCCTGCGTTCGCGACGGAGAAGTGAGATTGTCTAACACCGAGTTTGAGCTTTAATTTTATAAAAAAAGAGTTTCCACTCATGTGCTACACCAATACAACTCAACTAACCACCGTTCATGTATCATTCATTAATTTAACCTTACCAATAATATCTCTTTGAAGTAATAGAGAGTGCATTTCACTTCTCTCTGGTTTCACTATTTGTAGAGCGACATGAGTGAATTTAAGTGACGTCGCATGGGTAATCTTTGTGGGTGCCGTTTACAGCTTTGCTTTCTAACCACAACCACATTTACAGGGTGGATTGGCGCTAATTTTTCTTGACAGATTGTGGGGTTTTAACGCGTCCGAATCTGCGGATTAATTTGACCACATGGGGATTGCTTTAACGTGCGCCGAAATCTCGAACATACGGGCGTTTTCGCTTTTCGCCTCCATCAGAAAAGCAGCCACCGCGGCCGGGATCGAACCCGCGTCCTTGAGTTCAGCAGCACAACGCCGTAGCCACTGGGCCACCGCGGCGGGTTTTCTGTAAATTCTTAAAAATGGGAATCATAGAAGTTATTGAAACGTTCAGATGCAGAAATTTCGTACTCCGGCGAGCAGTGTGTACCGGCTTCAAAGTAATGAAGGCAGGATTGACAAAAGCGAGTAGTCATGCTTTGTGTGAGGCTTTTCGGGCCGCTCTGCAGTGAATTAAAGGTTATGGTGTTAAACATGCAAAAACGGCGTCCTCACTGTAACTTTCACCGCGCAATAATTACGCAGTTGCCACTTCACCGAGACGTCAAAGGTTCAGTTCAGCACCGCTTCGATGTGACGTTCATTATGCGCAATCGCGCTGCTGTCCTAACATTACAAAATAAAAGCTCTGCCTAAAAACACTCATCGTCGTGACGCGCGGACGCCTTCCTGGCCTGCTCGTCTACGGTATTTCTGCGAAATTCCCAAATTGAACGAAGAAGACCACGTAAAGAATGGGAAAAAAAGAGCGCTGAGAAACGCCGCAAACAACCTAAATGCTCGCCGCAGAAAGTCCGCGCCCCATATCCTCATTCTCTCTGTGTCAATAACACAATAAACATGCCTTGGCGATGGGCGTTTTTCGTCCATAAGAAAAGCACAGCCTAGATAAGAAAAGCACAGCCAATAACAATCATTCGCCGCTCACAGCTGTCACATCGGGGTACCACAGGGCGCCGGTCTATCACCACTTTTAATCTACATAAACGATCTGCCATCTAACATAAAAAGTAAACTTTTTTGCCGCCGATTGTGTCCTCTACTCTGCCATTAAATCCGACGATAACAGCACCATACAAGATGACCTTAACACTATCGCATTATGATGCAATAAATGGCGTATTCCCCCTTAACTAATCGAAATGCAAACTAATCTCAGTCTCTCGTAAACGCACGACCACCCACCACACTTACCATATTAATGCTGTTCCCATAAGCCCTGTCACATCACATAAATACTTAGGTGTTCACAAGACACCATCATTATCGTGGGTGTTACACATCGACACAATCTGTTCCGAAGCATCAAGGACGCTTGGTTACCTCCGACGAAATTTGAAATGCGCGGCCATAGAAATAAAAAAGCTTGCTCATCTAGCATTCGTGTGACTAAAACTTGAATACGCTTCATCAATCTGGCATCCATCACGAGCATATTTGACCACTAACTTAGAATCCATGCATACAAAATCGTGCAGCTCGCTTTATCACCTCCCAATACTCCTCCGGTACCAGCGTCACAGCCTTAAAACTTTCCATTTCGCTTCCGTCACTTGTATCGCGCCGTCATATCGCACGTTTACGCCTCCTTCATGGGGCCTACTATCATCCAAAATCCAGGAATGTATACTGTTAAAACCGTACCACCGCCTGTCAGCGCGCCAAAATCACACCCACCCAATAGTACACATACCCGGTCGAACATCAGCAACTCAAGTTCATTTTTTCCCCGATGAAATAACCCTTTGGAATTCGCTACCGGACAATATAGTATCATGCACTGACCGCGCATATTTTCGAATAAAATTGGAAGACCATTATGACAACTACAGACATGAATGCTGATTCATTCGCCTGACTAGTTTGAACCTGTATAATCGGTCTTGTATGTCTTTTGTTTTCCTGTGTTTTTTGTTTTTTAGTCTTGTAACTGAACTTGTGATTCAGTATTAGTTCTCTCTTATTGGCCCTTTCTTTCTTTTTTCTTTGTTAGTTGTGCTGACTGATGCCTGTTAGTCACTGTTATTTTTTGATGCCAGTTTTATTTATCTTATACTTATTCATTGTCTTCCCTATATGTATTTGCACACCCCCCCCCCCCACTTATGTAATGCCTTCGCGCCCTTAAGGAACTAATAAATGAAATGAAATGAAACCATTCCGGTCATGAACGCGCTCAAAGCGAAGGGCCGATGTTGTTGTTCCGTTAGTGTGGTGCGTTGAGCAAAGTCACTTAAAGGGGCCCTGAAAGGCATTTTGAGCACACTAAATGAACTAGCGCAATCGCTAGATTGGGTCGCCAACGTCACCTGTGCCAAGTATTACTCTTTTACGCGCAGCGGAAAGCTCACACTTTTGTTGCAAAGTTTGTCGCTTTTTTCTCACTCTTTCCTTCGTGTTTTTGGACGCCGCCATCTTCACATGTCTACATCACCGATTCCCAGATGTTCGTCATGAGCTAGACATCCTGCTATTGGGCGGCTTTTTCACGCACTTCCGGCAAAGAGATTAGTCGTCTGCTCAGCGTCGGCTCGCCGGCTGATCTGCGAGCGGAGTGCCGGAGTGCTTTGACATTTTACGACAAACGAAACAAGTGTAAACAAACGCTTAACCGTTTGTGTTGAATGCAACACGGCCATAACACGACGTGGATTTTATCTTACGTGAGTACGTACCATAAAGAAAGTCCCGTGGCACTTCTTTGGTGCAATCGCAGAGAACGCCCTGAGCCGAATGCCCGGGTTTGACGCGTACATTTTATTCAACTTCAAAACAATCCAGAGATGCGTTTCGAACGAACGCAACGTCACAACATGCGTTGCAAGTCTGAACCGCGATTGACAGAATTGCCTCCTCCTGCCCGTCGTAAATTCGGCACTCACCTCACACCCGGTTTGCGGGGACGAGCAGCAAGTCACAACTCTGGCGCGCAAGCGAGAAGGCTTTTAGCCAGGCACACTGCACATACCCCATGCGAGGTTGAGTGGTACGTCGTTCGAGAAAGATAATCCAGACCATGGGAAGCACTATCCACCCGCAGAAGTACAATGTCGCATTTCATCGCGAAACGAACGCGTCCACAACACACAGGAGGCGATGCACACACACACACACACAGCTTCGGTCGCTGCATTGGCTTAGCTGCAAGCTTCGTTCGGACAATCAGTGATGCTACGACGATACAGAGCTGCGTGAGGACGACGTGCAAACCACTTCACGTATTTAAAAACACAGGGGCAAAGAACTAGGTTCATCGGAAGCAAAAAATCTTTCCTCCATTATAGTGCCTGAAATATACTGGCTAGTGTGCCGAGGGCGGGCTCCAGGCGAGCGCCGGGAGCGATGTACGCGGCCGTCTGCCGCTTGGGGCGCTGCCGTGCGGGAGTGTGCACGTTCATTCGGCCCGAGCAGATCGCGCGGTTACCTCCGAGCTGCGCAGCAGACGGCAGCGGCAGAACTTTCCATTCCCGCTTGCGACGAAAGCGAGCGAAAGCGACGGGAATTCTGTCGCGCAACCAAAATTTGTCCCGACCATTCGACAAAAACGATCGTCGCGCGACAAAGCGACGGAATTCCTGCCGCTCTCACTCGCTTTCGTCGCAAGTGCGAACGGGCCTTTATGCGCAATCTCCGCCCCACATAAAACAAGCTCTTGCTTGTCGCCTGAGCATACGGTTGATATCTGACTACGTTACACTGTGCTTGCCAGTGTATTTAAACGATGTCACTAGGTTTGAAACGTACGCGCTCGGCGTGCAGCTTTGTAAACGCAAGCGGTTTCACATACGCACGCTATTTTGCTGCTAATAGAGTTTTAGTACAGCGTTTGTGGCCTTTGCATACGCTAAACGCTAAATTTTTGCGTCCCGCTACGTGACACCGCGATGGGAGTTTTAGTAGAGCGTCTCATCAGTTTTGCGTAGCGACACACTAATGCATACGGCGCCATCTGTCAAATGTTTTCCGAAATGTCTCGCCGGCTGATCTGCTAGCGGAGTGCCGGAGTGTTTGGACATTTTACGACTATCCAAACAAGTGCAAACAAACGCTTTCCCGTCAGTGTTGAATGCAACACATGGGTGCAGCTTGTCAGAACACGGGTTCTCGCTGATCGAGTGCAGCGTTGGTTTGCTCTTCGCCTTCACGTTCATCGCCGCTGATAAAGCGATCCGATCCGGCGCGTTTTGTGCACGGGTTCTGTGTCGGTTGAAAATGTCT
Organism: Haemaphysalis longicornis; assembly: GCF_048455015.1. Taxonomy (NCBI): domain Eukaryota; kingdom Metazoa; phylum Arthropoda; class Arachnida; order Ixodida; family Ixodidae; genus Haemaphysalis; species Haemaphysalis longicornis. The sequence continues at coordinate 169,250,000 of NW_027526203.1, forward strand.
TTTTTCACATGCCACCGGTAGTAGGAATTACAACCACCGCAAAATAACACCCGGCACCAGCGGGGCCAAATCTGAGACCGCGCTTTTTGGATAAACAGTGCGCGGTGCACCAAAGGGAACGAGCGCACGATTCTCCCCACGCGGCTGCGAGTTCGCCGCCGATACCAACTGCAGCTACGTGCACCGCGAAAGGGCAAGGCCAGGCCGCACACATGCGGCCAGGTCATTCGTTCGCTTTTCCAGCCTGTGTCCATGGTGTCTACAGAGATGAAAAAGCCGAAAGAGCTGGCCCGTAGCAGACGGTAGTCTGTGGGAGCGCAATAGCGGAAGTACGTCACCGCTGAGGAGCGGAGCATCATGGGAGGGGAGGCCAACAGCGAAGAAACAGTTGAAAGGAGGAGGAAATACGGCGCGAGGATAATTCGCGGTTTTTGATTTACGATTTCTCAGCTAATACTCATCGCTTTAACAAAATTCTTGCAGGAGGAGATTGCTAATACATTGCTTTATTTGGTTACATGTACATCCATGCATCGGCGGAAGGCATTTCAGGACCCCTTTAAGATCAAATAGCGAAAAGCGGATAGCGGCAACTGAGAAGTTCGGCACGCCTGATATTGAAATTTTATGGTTTGGATGCCCACTCCTTCCGCGTCGGCGCTGTCATGCCTACGAATCTGCACGAGCAATGTGCAATCCACTCCTATTTACTGTCACCAGTTAAGACCGGAACTTTAGGCACAAAAATTGCGGTTTTAGGAGCCTATCAGAGGCACTGAAAAGTGTCATTTAGGTATATATAGGCTTCAAACACTATCGCTTAGACATATATGGGCTCAATTCATATTTACTTCAGTAGCGTATTTTAGGGCAAATTTTTTACTTGCGATGAAAATAGCGGGCAAATATTGTGCTGCGGGAAAGTAATTTTTTTTTTCCTGTGAAAATAGGCCGCACAAGAGTCGCCATTTCAACGAATTTACGTAAAAAGGAGGGTGTTTCGACACTACAGGGAAGGCTTAACAGCCATCATCTCAATGTTTAACGGCTTGTAATTGTACTTCATGTCGTTCGATATTTGTGTGCGAAAAAGGAACGCTCAGCATCTCCTGAAGTTGGCGAAGCGTGCTTGTACTTCTCAACACTCCATGATCTAATTCCAACTGGAATGTCGGAATTTTTGCCGCTAAAAACCTTCAGTAGGTCGTTTACCACAGGAAATCTAGGAATTTTATGTCCGACACCTATTTAAGCTTCGGAATGGCTCCGTAAGCAGTCGCTCCTTCGGGGATGGCGGCGGCGAACCTGTCCCGGACCTGCAAAGTGACCTGAACCTTCTGAGTCAGAGTAACGCATACGTTATTAGACACTGAATGCTCTCTGCTAAGAACGGGAAATAAGCACACGAATGTGCCAAGTGACGGTGAGTGTAGGGCTGTATAGAATAGTTTGGGCTGCGACGCTTTGGTTGACTGCAAAGTTGTTCATACCCCCGAAGTGTTTGTTGCAGTGGTTTTCCGCCCTTAGCCGAGTTCCCCAACAAGTAACAAGGGGCTCTGATAGAAGAAGCACAATATGGAACTCATTTTTGAAGACACGAGCGCTCCTTGAAATACGCTATCTTGACTGCAACTATTTATTCGTTGACAGAAAGGCACGACATCCTGAGCTGTTCGCAACAGCGTTAAATCCCATTGATAGTACAGTGAATTGCAATAATTCCGGATAAATTGCTGAGTAATTCTGTCCTTCAGAAGTGGATGGTTCGCTACGCTGCTGAGGACAACGCTATTCAGTACTGTGCACAAAAGACAGATTAAAGAACCGGCTATTAAACCAGCTATTAAAGCTAATTAAACAGCTAACTCTTAAAGGTACGTTGCAAACGCACGGCAGATGACGGCTGTCCCGACAAGACTATACAGTCGAACACGGATATATCGAACACGGGTATATCGAATTATTGTCTATATCGAACTCATAAATTATCCCCTTGAAAATTCTGTGTAAAAGTATAGGAATTCGTACGTTTATATCGAACAGTATTTTTCCCGACATCGGGTATATCGAACGCCGCGGGAGCTGGTAGGTGCTCTTCGGCGGTCGCTGCACCCCCGATTGAGGTTGAGGAGGATGTGGAGGAATGCGCGGGCATGGCGAAGGTCGGGTACAGGAGTCGACTCCTCGATAGGCTTTTGATGAACCTCCGCGTGGGCACCGAGCTTAAGGTTGACCTGCTGGGAGCCATACATATGATGACAAGCGCTTGGAACTGCGTGAAGAAGGAGACCGTGGCCAACTGCTTCCGGAAGGCAGGCTTTGTGACGGCCGAACTTTCCGAAGCTTGCGAAGACGGCGACGACGACGACGAGTGCATGGGCGACACGTTTCGTGAGTTGTCGTCCCTTTTCCCGGCTGCTGTTCCAGCCGGAGTGTCTGCCGACGACTTCGTGAAGGCTGACACCAATGTTCAGGCTGTTTCGAGCCTCGGTTACGAGGATATTGTAGCTGCGGTCGCAGGAACCCAGGCCGATAGCTCGAGTGGTGAAGATCGTCCGGACGAGGAGGCGGCTACACGATCGTACTCCGCGGGCGAAGTGGCCGCTGCGTTCAGCTTGATTCGCCGTTGTTGCGGCGACATGGAAGGAACTGGGCTGTCGCACCTGGACGGCCTCGAGAAGATTGAGACCAGCGTCTTTAATTTCATTTCCAGGACGAAGAAGCAGGCCAAGATCAGCGATTTTTTTTTCACGGAAATTAAGCGTCCTGTTGCGTCGTGAGTGCGGAATTAGTTGTCATTCTTGAATGCGTCCATCGGTAAGTGATCGTTCGCCATAGGTGAGGTCTCAGAGCCCATATTTTTTATATCGAATTTTTCATATATCGAACTATTTCGCGATCCCCTTGGAGTTCGATATATCCGTGTTCGACTGTATACTCCAAAGTACCGAGATGCTCGGTGTGCAACCTCCGTCTCTCGTTTTTTGTGCTACACGTGCTGTATTTTCCCAACCGGCGCTGTACCCGTGATCGACGGCTGCCTGTGCACGTATTCATGGCGTCACCTCGAAGCTTTCATGTGTCACATGTTCACGTGGTTATCTTATCTACCGGAAGGCGTCTTTTATCTTCAGCGGCACATGCCCGGCTGTGTCGCGTCCGTTTATATTGTTTGCTTGTTTTTTTATTGTGTTAGCAATGAATTGGGCATGTTGGCAAAAGTTTGCGCCGTTGACGCCCGAACACAGCCCCACAGAAGAACATAGAACGAAAGCGCTGGGCCGGACAAGGATGACGTCAGGCCCAAGCGGCGTGAGGTTGGCTGTGGCGTAGTTGCGTTCGGGGCCTTTAGCGGCCTATAGTTCTTCAGGACGGCTGCACGAGGTGGCGGCAACTTGAGCACGGTTTCTGAGTCTCGGCGGATTTGGCACGGCGTGCGGATTCTTCTTGCAAACAGCGTGCGACAAACGCCGAGTTGCAGTCTTCTGAAGTGATATCACTCCTAGCAGAACATGGGGTCGAAAACACAAAAAGGCGTATGTAACGTAAAAAAGGCAATTTTAGGCGCTAAAAAGCCTATATAGTCACGAACCTCAAAATAGGCACTAATGGGCATTATAAATAATTGCTTAAAATATTTCTTTTCCCTTAGTTCGCGCTTATATATTAAACAGGCTTGAAATGTACAGCCGGTAAAAGGCCTGTCTATAACACAGCGTTCGTACTCTCAGCCCTATCCTGCCCCGCCGGAGCGGGATTTGAATAAAACTACTGCGGAATTCTGAAGTCTTAGCCCTTCGCTTTTGCCTCCGACATGTTTGGAACGAGTATGTTTCGGCAGTTTTCGGATGTAGCTGGTTGAAGTTGAAATCGCTGTTATAGACAAGCGTTTTACCGGCTGTACTCAAGCAAAAAAGCAGGCATTCTGCCTAAAGTTCCGGTCTCCAAAAAAGACAGAAAGCAGGCTTAGGCGCTCTGAGGAATTTTTGTTGTTGTTGTCATGTTCAGAATTTTTTTTGTAGGGTTTACGCGCCGACGCAACGAAGGCGATGAGGCGCGGCGTAGTGGAGGGCTCCGGATTAATTTAGACCACCTGGGGATCTTTAACGTGCGCCGAAATCTCGTACACACGGGCGTTTTTTTTTTGCTTTTCGCCTCCATCAGAAAAGCGGCCGCCGCGGCCGGGAATCGAACCCGCGACCTTGTTCAGAAAATGGCACCGCTGGAAGGAGTAAAAAAAAACAACTTCGCGCATTTCCACGAAGTGAATCATGACGAGTGAGCGAAGCACTAGGGATCGTTCTTACCGTAAATTACCCGCGACACTGCCCACTCGCGCATATAAATGAGTGACAACTCGTGTGTACAGTATATACAATCCCAATCCAATCCAATACAATTCAATTTAATCCAATTCACTCCAATCAAATTCATTTCACTCCAATCCAATCCAAATCCAATCCAATCCAATCCAATCCAATCCAATCCATTTCAATCCAATCCGATACAATCCAATGCTCCTCGCGCATGCGAAGCACGGCTTCCAGGAGCCACGCGAAACTGCTCAACCCCCCCCCTCTCTCTCTCTCTCTCTCTCTCTCTCTCTCTCTCTCTCTCTCTCTCTCTCTCTCTCTCTCTCTCTCTCTCTCTCTCTCTCTATCTCTCTCTCTCTCTAACCTTTTGTGAACCTTTTATTTTGTCCTTGTTAACCTCTTGTGAACCTTTTGTTCATAGATGTTTCGATTTGTACGGTGCTGTGCCGTGAGCACGGACGCCAGTCCCCGGAAAAGCGTCGGCCTTAAAGGAGCCATAAGACAAAATACAAGTTTGTTTTATTCAAAAGATTTCGTGTTTTACAGTGTCCCCAGCGCTTGCGCGGCAGAAAATGATGACGTATTCAATGAGAAATTAACCAATTTAGGTTAAAATATTGATTCTCCCGCCAAATCTTGTGTTTTGGTGACGTCTGCAATAAAGTCATAACGGCGCGTATCCAAACGAACTTCCACAGCGCCATTCGGCTCTGCAGCCTTGCTGCCGCCAAATCTCCCAGATGGCGCTAGCATACTCAGCCCTCCGCCGTTACTTTGTTTTTGACCGTATTTACACCTGACTTGTTTTAAGTGCGAATGCACTTTATAAGCGACCCCAAACCTTCCGCCGCCGGCGGCGGCGGCGGCGTCCGCAGTCCTCCTCTCTATATATAAAGAAAAACAGCATCCGGCGCCAGGTTTCGATCCGAGGACTTTGCGGCCGCAGCGCGACGCTCTACCGAATTAGCCACGGACGCGACGCTGATATGAGTGTTAGTAACGCGCCTTATATCTTTAACGCAGTCCCCCTCTCTATATAAAAAAAAACAGCATCCGGCGGCAGGTTTCGATCCGAGGACTTTGCAGCCGCAGCGCGACGCTCCACCGACTAAGCCACGGACGCGACGCTGATATGAGTGTTAGTAACGCGCCTTATATCTTTAACGCATTCAGACTACGTCGTCAGCGGCGTGCGTTGGCGACTCAGCGGCGTTATAGCGGCTTGATAACTGCGTGGTGTACACGTGATACTACAAACCCGATGGAAGAGATGGAAGAGAAGGCGGCGAGGCGGTGGGCTGCGGGGGCCGAGCGCAAGCGCCGCAAGCGGGCCGACAACCGTGCATTCGCACTTTCACATTCTCCCCCTCGGGGAAATGCGGGGGAATTTTTTTGTTACGGTAGAAAGTAATATATGGCTTCGTGAAACATGGGGTATGCTTGATAAACAGGGTGACGTAAAGCAACGTCGCTTACGCCAATCGGCCAGCGTCGTATAAGACAACTCCAAAGCGCCGGACTTCTGTGCAGCTAAAACAAGCAGCGCCCAGTACCAACAGCAGTGCACATCGTTACTTCTATGTTTACGTGTATTTTCGTAACTTTTGTTGCTTGTCGCACAATTCTTACTGCTGCAAGATGGAGGTGTATTACATTTAGGCGCAAATAGCTCGTTCGGCAAGCTTATAAGCTCTGCCTAATTTGCGTTTGCTTTTGCCGGCCTCCGCAAATCGCAGAGCAGGCTTGTATGACGTCATAGGTTCTGTTGCGGGAAATGAGCTAGTGGGTCGGATGGCCATTCCCTTTTTCCCTAATTTTGTAGCTTATTTGAGCGAAGTTTACATTAAAAGTGGTGTCAGTATGATTCTAACGAGGTAATCGTTAGAATGAAACAAACTTGTGTTTTGTCTTCATGGCTCCTTTAAGTTGCTTCGTCCCTAAAACAAAACTGTTGTGAAGCGATTGTGATTTGAATCCGGGTCTCCAAAGTAACAACGCGGTGTACAATAACGTTGTTGGAACACACATGTTTTAAAGCGAATGTATCGCTTCTCCCGACGTGAGAGCTCCCGTAAGGCGCTCCTGTTGCTGCTGCTGTGGTCTTGCTCCGACGCGGGCTTCTTACGACACGACATCACGGTGCTTTTTTAATTGCACAGTAAAAAGTGAAGAGAATGCCCATTATCTCAAGAGGTACAGATCGCTCACGAGAAAATGAAAAGCGTGTTCTCTCAATTTTCTCTCTCAACACATCAGCGTACCAACAGTCCTTCTTTCCCAGAACCAGCAATGAGAGGAATTGTCTACCAGACACCCTAACAAGCATAGCCGACCGCATACTATTCAAAAATGCATTGTCAAACCTGGTTTAATTCTTTCGTGTGTCATGCACTTCTTTCTTTTTCTTTTCACTTGATGTCGATTTTTAATTTTGATGTCTGCTTCCTTGTGTACCTTGTGTGCATGTTTATTGTATCTTGCCCCTCCCCTCTGCAATGCACTTCAATGTACATTGAGGGTATTATTAAAAAAAAAATAAATAAATAAAAAAATACAAAATGAATGAATGAATGAATAAATAAATAAATAAATAAATAAATAAATAAATAAATAAGTTTCCTTCTATGGACGCAGTACACTATTAAACGATTGTGTGTATGTGCGTGAGGGGGGAGGTACACAGTTTTGCTGTAGAAGGCTAAAATGCTTCTTTCAAAAATTGCTTACCTCGCTGGCCCATTCGTACATCACACTGATTTTTGATCACGTGTGCGCAACTTACCAATTACTGCGTTCCGATTTCAGGGTTTGCCACAAACAATACCCATTGTCACGTCTTGATGTCTTGATTCGCTTCAAATGGCACCCACGAAGTCACCGCCATTGCGAAAGCCAGAACCAGCGGCTGAGCAAGCGCGGTGAGCTGCCGCCATTTTTAGTCCCGCTACGTGAATCCCACAAGCCTGGGACAAACACACTCTAGCGGTCAACACCGTAGAGCGGGCAGCCTCTCACAAGGCCAGGCTGCTGTCGGTCAATGATGAAACCGCAGACGCCATTGGCGGTGAGTTTTCATTTTGCATGAGACTTGCAAGTCCCCCCGCTGCATGGGCTGCAAGTCCCCCCGCTCATGAGACTTGCAGCCCATGATGGAGATGATGATGATCTCTCTCTCTCTCTCTCTCTCTCTCTCTCTCTCTCTCTCTCTCTCTCACACACACACACACACACACACACACACACACACACACACACACACACACACACACACACACACACACACACACACACACACACACACACACACACACACACACACACACACACGCAAACACACACACACACACGCACACGCACACACGCGCCTCTAATGTGCTTGTCTTCCTATGGCGATACGTCGAAGGACTACATGGAAAGTACGAAAGTAAGCCGTCCACGTCTGCGCCAACTCAATGATGAAGTAACCTTTAGCCCCAATAAAATTCCAAGTGAAAACGTAGAGACAACTGTTTAAAACGGTCAACTGGTAATGACATTCGTAATGACACTTCGGAGAGTAAGGGGTGTAGGGGGGACAGAGCCCCCTCCGGGAAATACCGGAGGGGGCTCGGGCCCCCGAGCCTCCCCGTAGTCTCCGCCTATGGCAGACGCTGTCGGTGACGAGGTGCAACGCACGTCAAGGGCCCGTCTAATGACGACAATGACAACCCCAGTATACGAAGCGGGGTCTGGTGCCAGTTGGGAAAGTAGTCATCGCTCTAAAAGTGATGTCATCGTGCTGAAACGCAATGTTTTTGAGAACGAAACTCAGCGCATTGCGGGTGAAACTACTTTCACGAGGACTCCGCAAATAAAACTCAATCGGGAGATCCCAATATGGCAAGTTTCACGTTGTGCGGTGTCGTGACCTCACAAGCAGCAACATCACACCCAGAAAAATAATGCAATAATACTACCGTCAGGAACATTTTGCCGGAACACTGAAATTAGCGATATAACTGGGATAAACCCGTTGTGACATTTAAGGCTCCTCTTTACAGGCCGTAAGTATTGCTTGAGTGACACCATAGCTTTTATTTACAGCAACACATTCCCGTTGCTACTTTCCTACGTACCACCTAGTTCTGAGAAGTAGAACGCATTACCACGAGGCGTCATCTAGGTAGAATACGAAGCTTCTCATCAACACCCATACTTACTTCTTTATCGATCCCCTTCATGGCGTCCTTGGCGACTTTCTCGCGTAATGAGAGAATTCTACCCTCGTTCGTATTGCGCACTATTCCCGAAGCTCAACGTAGACCTGGCAATCTTGAACCAACGTATTAATAACTCATCTTTTCCTATGGAGAGCGTTCACATGAGGTTCCCCCGAATGCTTTACACCAGCTTCAGATCACCGCACGTCTTACTGCAAAGCAGCAGGGCTTCATGCCAAGGTTATCTCAAGGTGACGGCGCATCAGTTTAATATAAGATTCTACGTGTGGATCAGAGCGTGCGGTATTGTATATTTATATCGAAGAAATGAAAACGCATGCCGTGTATAAATCTGAAGCATGTTTGATGCGTCTCGAACCAGTACTTTCATGTTATCATAATTGGCTTTAGGTGACTATTCCTTGATTGCCAGAAATGTCAGTCTTCAGAAATATATTTATTTCCACAGGGCATAATGAAGACATGCAGTGGAATAATGTCTCGAAAAAAAAAAGAGAAAACATCAAAAATGACTCACGCAGGCCTTTTGATGAAAATAATGTGACACCAACAAAACTTTGTTTCCCCCCTACACTTTCGAGGCTTCAATAGCTTCAGCACGAATATCCTTCCACAGCTCCATGAAAGATGTTTTTTTCTCTGCTTCCTGGATTCTCAGCTCCATCCGACGCAGCAGCTCTGGCGTGAAGTGCTCTCTCCACCCGCCTACTCTGGCAGTTCGCACAATTCCGTATTTGTTTTTATCTCCTCCGTAGCCTTCTTTGCACTTGTACTCGCTGCGCGAAAACACCTCTTGCCATTCTTCGTTCAAACCGTTTTGAAGGTCTACGACCAATATACTTCTCATTGAATCGGCCGTGGTTCTCTCGAGCAACTGCTGGAGCAAGTCGTCGCTTTCTTCTAGGTTCTTGCCATACTCTTCACCGAGGAAGTGCGCCAGTTTCAGCACCACACTTCGTTTCTCTTGCTTGAGTTCTTCGTAGGTGACAAAAAATACGTTAGGCTCGTTTCTCAGCGCGTAACCGGAGGCCACATGCTCGAAGTAGTCGCCGTACCCGAAGTTTCCATCCATGAATGCCTCGACAAAGTCCTGGAATGTGCCGTCGTAGAACTCGAAGAAGCTGAGGTTGGTGGCCCAGTGGAAGAAAGAGACGCACACATCCCACGGGTTTCGAGCCACGTACACGTACTTGGCTTCCTCCGACATCCTGTTGCGGGACAGTGGCAGATGGGAGATGAACAATCTGAGTGCAAGGGCTGGCGTCCAGTCCTTGCACCTCGAGTACTCTAGTAAGCGCATGTTGCCGGCAAATTCCTGGTGTGTGGAGATCGGTTCACCTTTCTTGAGGATTAGCTGAACAATAAACTCCACCCAGTGCGTTCCACTCTTCGGGAACGTCGACAGTACGACGTCTCCGGCCTTGGCTTTGAACTTGAGAGCTTCTCGAAGTATGTCCGGATCAACTAATACGCATCGAGGTTCGCCGTCGATAATCTGATATTTAGGTGTCCTGTGCTCCATTTGGGCGTGGACCGCCTGAAAATGGACGACACTGTATGAGTACCGGCATTTACAACGTCATATATTTTGGGCTGTAAAACATGCATAATGTGTCTTTAGTTCACCGTGCGGGGAAACGTAGCGCAGCTTCCAATTTGGGGAAATGAATGAAGGCAGTCTTTTGTCCTAATGCATCAACCTACATTCTGATACAAATATACCTGTATGTAAGTAAACTTCCGTCTATCAGTAATTCTCTTTGCGGAACTATAACGCTAAATATGGTGCCTTTGGTCACCTCGAAAGAAAACGGCAAGACCAGAAGATAATCTAGGCTGGAGGGGAATAAAAAAACTATTTTGCTTTGCAATCACGTAGACATTGCAAAATCAGCGGCTTGATTCAAAGCTAATGCTAAAAAAAAGTGGACTTACATAAAAGGACTGCCTTTAGATAATTGTACATTGAGTGGAGGTACAAGCCACGCGCTCTCAATAAATTTATTTATTCAGCTCGTTGAAAAGGCAAACTAAATAACTTGTATGCGAAAGGTAAGTTCACCCTGAATGAATAAAAACACTCTATAAAGGTCCCTGAAACACATTTGCAAACTTTTTTTTTCAAACTCTCAAATGCTTGTAGAACTCAGGCAGTGCCAATGCGTCCAGTATTTTGACCGGTCGGCCACAAAGTACCAACACTCAATATTACGACACCCCGCCCACCAAGTAACCAGGAAAAACGCCCAAAACATTTTTTCTTATTTCCTCAGTCCCTAAAATGTTAACGAACGTGAGTGATGTCACTCAAGTCAACGTCACTCAAGCCGTATCGCGGCTGTTAGTCGGCTTCCTTTTGGTTGCAAAAATAAACGGATTTGGTGGCCACTTTTACGGAACTTAGAATGAAAGTAAAGCAGAAGCTGAAGATGTATCTGCTACCCCGAAAAATCACGCAGTATCGCCCCGTCGAAGCAGTAACTAGAGCTTCCGAGGTGCTTCCAATCACAAAGGAAAGAGTGAAAGCTTCGATCAGCAGTGTCGCAGGTGAGCCAAAAAGGATGTTTATACTTTTTTGCTGTTGTAAAGTGGCGAAGCTATATCTGTCCTAACAGGCACGCCGCAGTGGATGGTTCCGGAGTGTTTGTACTTCAATGACTCTGATTTACTACTCGAACTAGAGCGAGACAAGTTAGGCGATTTGTTAGGGGACAGATATGCGTTGAAGAAAAACAACTACGGATATTGGTCGGAAATTTCAAAGCTAATTTTATGCTCAGAGGACACGGTTCAAATAGCGGTGCTCAGTTGCTAAAACGAAGAGAGCAGCTGTTTCCGAGTGTTTTCTTAGAGGTTGAAGTAGATTTGATTATATCCAAAGCTCATCAGGATGGCGAAAAATAAAAATTGGCCGCGTATCTGCTCCTTTCGTTGCAAATGTCGTCAAAAGGCGATAGTCTTTATCGGCTATTGCGAAGTAAATGCCTCCCTTCGCTTTGCCGCTCACCTCTCATGTTGTTCCTCTTGCGTCGCGCTCCTCCCAAGGCAAAGACGCCAAAGGTTTGCTTAAATCGTTTTAAATTTCCCGCGTTCCACTGCTCCAAACCGGGTGTCTCGATGCGAACGCTGCTGTACGGCGGAGACGCGCGTTAATCGAGGCGCCCTACTTCAACGTTTATAGAACCGCGTTTCCCTACCCCACGTGCGTTGCAAGCAGAACGTGGAACCTATCTAGTGGAACCTTGCGTAACTGTTGCCGGTTGATTTCTTAAAATGGCGCAAGAAGCTATAGTGGCGCGGGCGACAGTAGGCGACGGTGAAGTGAATTCTTTTTCTGCAGTTGATGAAGTATTTAATTTCGCAAAAGCAAGCATGTTTGATTTTTTTATAAATGAACACTGCAAATATCACTTCTGTATTGATTTGCTGTCTCATATTTGCGTAATGTCTTGTTCTTCTTCAACAATGTCGACAAGTATGAACCTTACACCGGACATAGACGGGTAGATTTAGCTGTGACTATATAAGACTAATGGGCAGGCATTGTTTTGCTTTGGCCGGGTGGCTGAATCGAGTCACAGACAGACAGACGGACAGACATACAGACATACAGACAGACCAAAATTTCTGGGTTTAAGGAGCCCAAGAAAGACTATCGTCTTTAAAAGAGGGCAAAAGGCAAGCGCGATCCAAAAGAACGACACAACAACGCTGACCTCATTCCAAAGTTTACTGTTCGTATCTACAGCATTTATGCTACCGCGAACAGGAAGATACGGCAGGTGTTACGAAAAAAAAAAAACAAACAAAAAAAAAAAAAACAAGCGAATTGCCACAACGTGCCGCCTAGTACCCCAAGAAACGTTATTGCCCGAATAGCACATAGTGATGATTTTCTAGCCTTTGGTATCTTTTATTGTATATCCTACTGTTGGCGGTTGTGTATATTTTACTGGCGCCAATAATAATCTGTTTCTGAAGTCAGCGCCGTGGTGTTATCTCTTTCGCGCGCCCTTGTCTTTGGGGCTATTTAATTTTCCGTCATGCTACAACAACTCGCCCAGGCCTCCACGTTCACCATCAGGGTGGCCACATCGGCTCCGAAGTAATTTTGCCTGAATTACTCCCTCACCTAAAAGAAAAGAATGGTATACAGCTTTATGTGCGCATCTCCAGAGCTAAGTAAAAGGACAGCAAGATGAGGGAGGCTGAACTAAGCACCTAGAAGAAAATGGTTGGTCAGCTCAACGTGCCACAGGCATAAGATTTAGAAGAAATCGCTCAGCAATAGGAAATGAGTGGGTTCGATTAAAGAGCACACTTTCATGTAGGAGATACGGGAACAAATTAAACAAAAGCAAGAGGGATCAGGCTTCCATGGACTGTGGAGGGGAGACAACAAGTGCTGCACTCGCACTAAAATTGCTACCCACAGACGCAAGCAGAACTAGGCAAGGACAAGTTCTGGGGGGAGGCTACCAAGAAGAAAAACGAGCGCTTACAACAGATGAATACTGCTAACGGTAAGAGTTGTTTCAAGGCAGTGGGAGGGGCTCTCATACCTAAGTGTACATAAACAGGCTGCTGGTAACGATGATGCTGATGATCTCGCCTTGTGTAAAATTCGCAAATACTTTGCAGGGCCCTGCCATAGCTCGGGGGAATAACATAATTTTGTTATAAATACATTTTCACGTCGTTTACAAATACGGACTGAAAGTATTGGAAACAATTTGTACACAGTGTACCGAAAAACGATTTGTTTTTATGAGTTCCTCATAATTGTTTCAAAGAAGGGGAATTGATAGTTAAGAATTGGAAGGTCTTATGGAAATTGAGAAAAAGCTGACGAATGCCTGATGTTTAGGTCCTTCAGACAGCGGGCGCGAGTGTATGAAATGACCGCATAAATCGTTACTTACCGGCTGCAAGCGCGTGTGTTATTCTCGGGGAAACTGAGTGAAGTGGACAACAAAGGTAGGTTCGGCTTTTTGCGGCCTTCCCAACACCTAATCTAGAAAAAGATACTGGCGTTGCACGCCGTCATGGCTGCGGCAACGCGAGAAGCAAAGATGTGCCACTCAGTATTTTTTGTTGTCTTTTGTAACGCTGCCGTGGTTTTATCGCCTTCTTGTTGTCCAAACGCTGCCGTCATATCGATCCTTGAAATGTGGTTTCCGTTCCGTGAAAGGCCATTGTTTGCACGAAACGTTTGCCGGTAAGGTCTGGCGAAATCACCGAGGCTCCGCAACGCTGTCTACTAGATCCACCAACTAATGATGAGCGAATGTGAGCTCATGAGTGTGGCACCACGTTTTAGCGCACCTGTAGACTAGGATGGCGAAAACGTGCCAGGTAAAAAAAAAGTGATTTTGTGTTTAGGGAGTCGCGTACGTCCGCGCTGACCAGCCAGAACTGTGGACTCCCCTAGCGACCTGGGCAGACAATTCGCTGTTCGCGAAATGAGAATCATGACGGGCTCCTTATTGTTTATGTGTGCCATTTCTCAGGACTTGTTTCTTACTTTAAAAGTTGCGCGACATGTTAGCATTTATTCCTAATGTTGCACGATTTGATTTAATTTAAGCTGTTTGACCTTTAACCGACAGACGTTGTCTATGTGAAGAACAACTACAGTCTTTATAGCCAGTGTTTCTTGAAAATAAAACACATGTTTGTCAGAATTAAATATGCAGGAGGAAAGAGTCCTGTTTAGTTAAAATATTAAAGAGCTACATCAGAGCGGAGAACTGGTCCCGACACGGTACCCGGTACATCTGCGCATGCGCACAACCATTTTTGCCGTCTCCGCGCACGCTCAGTAGCGCCGGTGCCTACCGGGTACCGCACCGGGACCAGTTCTCAGCCCTGCTATAAATCTCTATTGTCGCTAAAACAGTGTCCCTCACGAAAGCACAAGCTGTAGATTCAAGCCAAAGGTTTTAGGGAGTGGGATTGAATATCTTCAGAAAAGAGTGACTTAACTTTGTTGTGTGTGATAGGAAAGTCTTAATGAGAGTTTGCTCATTAAAAGCACTAGCGTGTTCTCTGTGTAAACAGTCACTTTGATTGAAAACGCTGATACCCACTCAGCTACGTTGTTCGAAGGTTGAACTCGCCATCCCTTCGAGAAACTAAAGCAGCCGTTCGTCGATATTTTGTGCTGTTATAGACATCCAGGAAATCTGTATCATTACAGGTGAGTAATGCCCGTTCTACGCGGCAGCGTTCAAGTGACAGTTGAAGTCACTTACGAGTGCGCCCTGCACTGTATTTCCAACGGGGCACTCGACAGACAGTTGGTTCGAAGGCCTTCCAAAGGCCTTTAAAACGTTCGTGTAGCACAGGTACAAGGGAGAGGGAATACGTCTTTGTTTATCGAGCAGGCTCTAATGTTATGGGTCTCGCCCGGTCCTCCACTGGAGCGCTTAATACTGCAGGTGTTCGCTCCTCTGCAGGGTAAAATCTGGAGACCACAATAAAAATTGCCAGAGAGCGATAAAGAGAAAGGCGCGCAGGTGAAGAGGCGATCGCCAAAAGGACGCAGAACAATCTGATATCGCGCGACGATTGCAGACATGGTTTGGACCTGGCGTCTCTTGGCGGGATCTCTATTCTGTGGGCCCCGTCCAAATTCAAGTGCACACTCTAATAAAGAACGCCAGGAAGGAGGGATCGACAAAGGGAAAGGGAAAGTGACAGCATCATCTTATCCAGGCCCGAGTTGACCCTGCCTCTTCCCAAGCACGTGGATTGATATCGGGTACAGCGGCACGGAGCTGGGGTAAACGGTGAGGGCTCGCGATGCTTGGTAAACTCGGTCAAGAGCCGAGAGACTGACTCGGTGCAACTGCCCACCCTGGTAGGACACCTATCAGTGCTCCTTATCAATAACTCGAGCGAACTCGAAAGAACAACGATTATTTTTATCTATTGGGTCCTAGAACAATACATTTTGGCTGAGATCTACAGGCACTGTTTGTTTCATTTTGATGGGTGCCTCAATTGAATGGCGTCTCAAGCTTACTTTTTGCATGTGGTTGGAAAGTCGATCATTCAAGTCGGGTGGGAAGAGGGGGGGGGGGGGGCATCGCTCCACAGCGAACGCAGTGCCGTAAAGACTTAGGACGAGGCGGATGCGGGACAGGTGCCACCATGCAACACCTGATTTTATTGCGTATCGGGCACATATGCATGGACCTATGACTGAAAAGAGGAAATAATTAAAATAAAATATTACAACAAAACTACCAACAAAATTGCCAAGTGCCGCCTACGTCAAGAACTCGAGGTCTGGCTGTGATAAAGCCATCGACGGCCTGATGACGCATTCATCTCCTGCACGTGCTGTCTTCACTGCATCTGCAATATCTCAGGTCCGGTTGGAGCGGCGGAGATGCAGAGCAGTCACCGAAACGAGGACGAACGGGTTTACAGAACACGGCCTTCGCCACACAACTAAGAACGTGAAAGCTTGGGCTGAAATAAAAAAAAGTGGTCCTGCCTGCCTCCCTTTCGTTTTCCCCGCCTTGCTTCCCGTCGTTAGTTCGAGGGTGCATCGGAATTGGTATAGGCACCCCGAATATCAAGGTCAAGCCTAATACCAAAGGGAGAATAATGGGAACTGAAAGCGCAAAATAGACACGGACAAAGAAAGGGGACAACAGGACGAGCGCTCGTCCTGTTGTCCCTTTCTTTGTCTGTGTCTATTTTTCGCTTTCAGTTCCCATTTTGCTTCACCAACAGGCCCAAACCACGACCCTTTTGGAACGAAGGGAGGCTTTCTTTGGATTTCGCTCACATTTATCGTACGCTCAAAGAAGTCCCCGTACGACGTCTTCACCACAACGCTCCAGAATGAATAATAATAACCAATCCAGGTGGCCTAGTTTGCAAATTCGACGAATGACGTGGCCGAAGATTCAATTTGAGTGAAAAGGGCATCTGCGCTGGGGCATTGCGCAATGCAAAACGCTATTCACCCTTTGCGTGCCGTTCCTGCGCACATGCACCTTTTGATCAAATCCTATGCTGGGATTCGTCATTTGCCGAATTTGCACAATTGGTCTCTTCAATAAGACATTCTGGAGCGCTGTGGTGAAGACGACCTGCGGGGACTTATAGCGTACACGTTTTCCGTCTGGCTCTCGACAAATTTTCCTTTGCTGTCTCGAGGCTCTAGGTTAGAGGAACACATGGGCTATGAGGAGCACCACAGTGGATGCCTCCAAAATAATATAGACCACCTGGGGATCTTAAGTGGCGTAAAATATCTAGAAATTGATGTTTCGTTGTGCACAAAACATTCACACCCGAAACAGATCCTCACTCCGGTCGCTCCGGTCACGCTCTGGTCATTTGTTCCTCATCAGCTTCGTGAGATTAGGCTAACCTGGGTTCCAGGACATGCAAGGATCTTGTACAATGTAGTGGCTGGCCAATTAGCCAGTCTCTCTCTTGGTGGCTCCGTGGTCGTGCGATGTCCCAATGACTGCTTTCTATAGGGGGCGAGATATAGGCGTTTCCAGTTGCTACACACTCCTCCGCAAGACGCCCTTCCCTTTTCTAGGAATTATAGCCACCTTTTTCATTCATGGAAGACGATGTTTTGTGCAACTAAGATAATCGAGGTAGCAATCACTAAACTTCGATGCAAAATCCCCCACTAAATTTTTATCTTCACAAATCTGGCCCGGTGCTTCAGTCGGGTGCTCTGGCACAAAAACATGCACTTGTGTACTGCCTAACAATGCGGCTACTCCCCTGTCTAGTATGGCTGGCAGGGGGGAGCTGCACATTGGTCACACAGAGCTCCTGTCTTTTCCTCATTTCCAGGTAGAGCTGTTTGAGGCAGCCCAGAACGAGAACATGATATAGGCCTGGTGGGCCTATACCATGTCCTCGTATCATCTCGTATCGTATCTCGTACCGAGAGGTATCACATACCTCTCGCTGCGGTATCACATTCCTCTCGCAGTCATGATAATCAGGGAGTAAAGTGTAGTCGCCGGAATCCCCTTGTACGAAAGCGGGAAGTGCGCGTTCATCCTTGTTCCCACAGGTAAGGCCATGGTCTCGTCCATCCACTGGGCTTGGGCTGATAGGAAGCAGAGGGGACAAGGTGACAGTTGGCGTGTGGTGGTGCGCTGCTTTCGTCTTAATCTGGCTCATTTGGCATCGCAGTTGAAGGGAAATGTTTGAATGCTGCCACATTACTATCGCTTGACGAAACCGCCAAAAAGGTGGGGCCGGTTGCAAAAAGCTGGATTTACAAAAATTGTCGCAGCTTGCACTACTGCTGCAAGGCTGGAGAAACATCAGAGTAGTAACATCAGACTGTCCCACGCTGCTTGAGTCCATTCTTTGCCCCCGAACTCCCATATTTCTTCCCTCCATCCGTTAATTGGCCTTCCTCTCTTTCGGGCCGTCTCTCGGGGCCCACTCTTCCACCCTGGTAGTTCACCGATTGTCATTTCGCCTAAATAAGTGACCAGCCCACGTCCATTTCTTTTTCTTTATTCGAACTATGATATCTTCTACTCTAGTTTGTTCTCTGATCCAGGAAGCTCGTTTCCTGTCTCCAAGTGTTACTCTGATCATTATTCGTTCCATGTGAGCCGACCTAAGTTTTCTTTCAAGTTATTTAGTAAGACGTCAAGTTTCCGCTCTATTTATCGCCACCTCACATTTATTTATGAACTTCCCGCTGAAAGTTCTCCATGACTTGCGGGTCCAGATTGTTTCGTCCGCAGGCTTTCACATCTCTTCCAAAGTATACCACGTCGGCACGAGCTAGAACCCGCGGCCAAGTCCAAAGCCAACACCCGCGCTACAAATTCAAAGGATATTCTGTACAGCCGGAATGCGATGATAGCTCAATACAATAAAAAATCGTAGCTCAATCAGATAGACGCTGGTTTCGTAACGCGGGGGACCCAGGTTGGGTTCCCACCGCGGGAAGCGTTTTTTTTTTCCAATTGGCTGCACATGTTATTGCTCCTCCTCGCTTCTTAGCCGTACTCTTTGGGCCTTTGGGGTGGGCCAATGGTCAGTATGCGGTTTTCGTGGCGTAAAGGTCCCGGGTTCGATTCCCGGGACCTCCCTAACGACGTTTTTTTTTCTTGAGGCTTCGGGGTTTTTGGGTACGATGGACAAATTTTTGTCAGCATAAACAGCTCTCCTTTTGAAAGTCTTCCACTTGGACCATTGGTCCTTGCCATGGTGCTCGATTCTTGATATGGTATTCATCTCTGCATGGTGGTACAGCACTATCTTTACACCCCCAATTCTTCTCAATGTTTTTCTTCTAAGGCAATAATAGTGCCAAAGAAGCTATATGTACCGTAATTACCCGATTCTAACGCGCACCTTTTTTCCGGAAAAATAGGCCGAAAAATCGCATGCGCGTTAGAATCGGATACGAAACCGAAACTGCCAAAACAGCGGAAATTTCGTCCCACCCATCGCCATCGCCATCTCAAGATGGCACCAAAGCCTTTAGCAACAATTTTTCGAATGCAGGAAGCATAGGCGCCTAGGCTCTTGTATCGTCGTTCACACAAATCGTCAAATCGTTCCACTTGCGCGCTTGATAACAGCAATGGCAGCAGTGGCTCTCACGCGTTCAAAACGTGCGGTCGGCTGAAGCGTGCGCCTCTGGAGAAGCTCGCGGGATGGGCGTGCGAGGCGTGGGCCACGATCCCATCGACCATGGTTGAACGTTCGTTCAGAAGTGTGGCATCGCGAACGCTCTTGACGGCACTGAGGACGAGATAATGCGGTCAGCGGAAAGCGAGGAGTGAGATGAGTGAGATTACTTCGGGAAATAAATCGCCCATTTCTCTCGAATTCGTTTGTCTGGGTCACAAAGTTCCGTGCGCGTTACAATCGGAGGTGCAAGTTTTTTCGTTTTTTTTTTTGCCAGGAAAATCGGGTGCGCGTTCGAATCGGGGGCGCGTTAGAATCGGGTAAGTACGGTACTTCCCAAGTCAAGGTGTTGTTTAACCACTTTTGCCCTCCCTTGTCTTTCTCAGGAAGTAGCTGCCATGGTGCATTTGCAGCATTGCTTGGCGCATCAAATGTGGCCCTGGGATGGCTACTTAAAGTCGTGTCTTTACTTGTAGCCTTTTAGGCCCGGAGAGTGTCTGATGGCAGCACCTGTTCTACCTAAGGCAGCGTTAGTGACCCACTTTCCCTTTGAGGGATGAAGCGTTGGGGAGGATACGTGCAGTCCTATCGGTTGCGGTCTCAGTAGTGGCTGTACATTCGTGCAGGTACCAGGAAAATGTTGACTAAATATTGCAGTCCCAATGGCTTGTATTTTATGTCAGTGTGAAGTTGGGTTGTTAGTGAATCATTCTGGAAGACAGCGCAAAATAGGGACAAAGGACAAGAATAGACGAGGACGAGCGCTCGTCCTCATCTTTTCTTGTCCTTTGTCCCTATTTTGTGCTACGTCGTCAAGATTGTATTTTCTATTCACCCAAGCATCTCTGTTTATCTAGCTGGTGCTCACTAGTATTTACCAATTATACGCTGTTCCAAAAGCTCTAAAATTCCTGGCAAGTCTTTAGGCAGTGCAATGCTGCAGCGCCACAAGCTTTGCTGCTGAATGTAAGCATGTCATGGAGGGGAGAGAACACGCAGTATGCAGGCTTGCCAGAAAACGACGAGGCCTGCATGTTGCGGCTAGTGGTGCAGCAGCAAAAGGCAATCAATGCCCAGAGGAACCCGTGTGTAGGCGGCTACGTGGGCAACATGAACGTAGACAACTAGAGCAAAGAACACTGAAACGCGGAATTTTTCCCTTTGTGCATGTGGAATGGAGTACGAACTCGCCCAAAAGTCCGCCTTAATCTGGAATGCGGGGTTCGTCCAGTCAGTCACAAGTTAGTGCCTTCCTCCCACCCCTCCCCACCTTCGGGCCTGCTAGGATTTGGGCTTCAATTCACGGGCTCGGGATTCAGGGGCATGTCCGAATGTGTGCCTGAAAAAAGTGAAAAGGCGTAGGGGGCTTCGGCTTCCACAGCAGACAAGCCTTGGAGTCTGCGTTTAGCATTTATGTATATTTTTCTTTCAAAGGAACTTTTTACTCAAACATCACACAAATTTGTGTGATTTTAGTAAAAGAAAATTTCACAATGGGTGCTTGTTAATTTATAAGTAACTAGGCTCTAGCTGTTTTTTAAAAAAACATAGTAAAATCTAAAAAAAATTGATCAGACCA
The DNA here is from genome assembly GCF_048455015.1 of Haemaphysalis longicornis. Classification (NCBI taxonomy): domain Eukaryota; kingdom Metazoa; phylum Arthropoda; class Arachnida; order Ixodida; family Ixodidae; genus Haemaphysalis; species Haemaphysalis longicornis. The sequence continues at coordinate 169,270,759 of NW_027526203.1, forward strand.
ATACCGGTCATTTTGCGCAGAAATGTATTTAATATTTTTGATCAGCACGCGGCAACACACGTGTCTGAACTTTGCATGACAACAGCTCAAATACAAAAATAAATTGAAAGGCAAGCCATGCGAGCCTTTCCTCCTTAACTAGTTAAATGGGTGAAGGGATCCCTTCGCCCAATTTTGAATTGATTTTGGCCTTTTCATTTTTATGCTCTTTGCACCTCAGTGCTTATAACATTCACTGCACGGCCGGCATGCTCATTTTTATTGATCAAGAGTAGGGGAATGGGATGGGGGTATGTTAGTGGGCAGGAGATGGACACGAGTCATGGTTTTCATGTTGGCTCCACTTCTGCCACCCCTTTCTGGATGCACTACATTTGTGAACAGGTTGATTTAAAGTAACGTGGAGTGGAAGATGTTTCTTTTATTGGGGCTCTTCGATTTACAGTCTCGGACTCACCGCGGACTCCCCGAGAAGCAATCCGGCGTTCGATTTTCCCATGTATCCCTATGGCTTCGGGGAATCCTCGGAATACCCGCGGACTATCCGCGGTGAGTCCGAGACTGTAAATCGAAGAGCCCCACTGTCTATGATTTCTGCAGAAGTGCATTCACAAGAGCTCTTTTCCTCGCACCATCGTTCCCACAGACTTCCTGGTGTTGGTTGTGATGATGCTCCCGAAACTTCAGTAAGGAATTTAAAGGGACATTGAAGTGGTTTGTAAACATTGCGGGATTACTGCAAATTGAAGCCTGGAGTCCATAGGCCATGTCTTGACCACTGTGGGTGCGTTTACGCGAGTTTATTTAGTAGAAAAATCATTTCAAAAGTTCTTTCCTCCTCTTTGCATCCTTGTTGCCGTTTTTCTATGGCGTTTCGTGTGACGCTTGTTCTTGCAGGCTTGGCTGCGCCTGTTGCTTAGCTCCCCAACTCCCAACAGAGTCAATCGGCCGGCTGCCGGCGAGTCGTCGCAATTCGTTCGCTCATATAAAACTAAGCCACGACAAGATTTTGTTGAAGATCCTCGAAGATCCTCAGAGATCCTCGTTGAATACCATCATTCCTCCATGTTGAACACGCAAGTACGTTTTTTCGCGAATTTTTAAAAGAAGGTACAGTGCTGCCAATTGATATTCTACATGTCTGATATTCTATAATTGATATTCTACATCTAGCAACTGAAAATATTTCTACACGCCCGTCTTTGTGAGAGGAAAAGCGTTCGTGGGCAAGATCATATCTAAATTTTACTGTCTAGGTAAAAGTGGTCGTGAAGAGAAAATGCATTTGCTTTTGCTTAATTTGGACTGCTTGAACGACCTTTCCAGAACATAAATCCTAAATATTCTCGCAATTCATTGCTGCTAGAATTTAGGAGACGCTTTTGAAATTCTCGTTTTGAGGCGCATCGCAAGCGACTATGCGCGCATCGTCGGGCGACAGCGCAACTAGCAGTGGCGTCATAGTAAGAGCGTTCGAAAGTTAAAGCAGTTAAACGCTAATTCATCCTTTATTCGTTGCCACAAACAGTTTTCTATCGACGTGACCGGTGTCGCGACCGCTTCAGTTGTCTGGCAACCATTGTAGCAGAACTACACTCTTAGGCAAAAAGGACTAAAAGTTCGTCCTTTCGGGGACTAACGGTCTCTGCCACAATCATTAGACCCTTCGGGGACTAACTGCGAGGGGACGAACGGGTTAGTCCCCCACCCGGATGGTCCGTCCTAGGGTGCCTCGATGCGCGCCCGCGCATCGAGGCACCCTAGTCCGTCCCGATACTCCCCAAGGACGAACTGCGTAGAGTGCAGAAAAAAGAAAAAAACTTCGGCACCGGCAGGGATCGAACGCCTGACGCTCGGTTTTACACACAAGGAACCCGACGCGCTAACCACTGGACCACGCCGCGGGGTGGAAACTGCGGTAGATAATATTCAAGTGTACAGCGTATAGTTGTGTGCATAACAACAGATCCATTGCAACTGGTGCCCGAATTTCTATCTGTGCAAGCGAACGTGACCGCGTTTTGCGCCTTGCACTTAGCGCTTTGCTAGGTTTAGGGACTATTGCTCAGTTCGATTCGAAGTAGGGCCTCACAACCATAGTTTTTCTCGTAATTAACAATCAACTCGTCGTCGCCTAGTTGAGATAGGTAGCTGGGCGATCGGGCGACTCATTTGTTTCCGCACAAATTAGCGCAAGCTAAATGCTTTCTTAGTGTTCGATACATATGTTAAGTGCTGTAACGTATGTGAAAGGTGTCGTCTGTGTGAGTGTCAGAATAAGGAAACATGCCATATTTTCCTGCATCGGCGAAAGCGAATTCGGTGTTGCTTAGCTTGAATTCTTCAAATTCGCGTCGCTAGACGATTGCGACTGGGAAATGCAAGCGGGTTTTACAGCAGTTGCAGCATTGTCATAGCTTTGGTGCCCAAGGCAATTATGTACCGAGTGTAAAAGATAACTTCGAGACGCTTACCTGTAGCGAGCATTTTTGTTTTGCAGTGGTCATCAGCAACATGCGTTTTTTCTCGTCTGTTAAACACATACATATTCATTACGCTCAGGAATCCACTTTTGCTATTATTACTAATTTTTGCGCTACTGTTAAGGCGCTTGGAAGCTTTCATTGGCCGTTATTACCTCGCACGAATCGTATGCAACACAGCGTATAAACATAACCTCGCCGAGAAGCGTATGACAATCGCGCTTCGCCGCTCCTTGCCATTACCCGCCGCTCTACTAACCCTAGGCGATTTTCTTATAACTAACATCAATATTTTCTCCCATGGCACCACCTAAAGCGCCCAGTGACTGCAATGGCTTGTGTTTTGGAAATATGAAACTGTTCGCAGAAGGGCAACGACGACGCCATTAGGGGATTAACGACGCAGCAAAGAGACTAACTGCATGCGTTTCGTCTTCCCGTTACTCCTTATAGATCGGCGGGGACGAACAGTTAGTCCGAATTTATGCACACGGCACGTACTCTGCCGCAGATACTCCCCTTGAAGATGAACGGTCGCCCGCGAAGACTAACGGCTCTATTTTAGTCCCTATTTTAGTCCTTTTTGCCTAAGAGTGTAGGGTGGCTAGAAGGACCCACTGGCTGTTTGTACGGTTTGTAGCGCAAGTTTCCTCGCTGAAGTTAAGGTTGTTTTGCCGAACCCTCTTCAAATGGGACAACACCGCTCAAGCAAAAGAAAAAGTGCCCCTTGTGCGATTTGAACTTGCGGCCGCCGGGCCAGCCCAATGTTACGGCCAGCCTGCATTGAAGTCAGACCACTGAAGTCAGACCAATCCACTACACTATCTGCAGAAAAAGCACGCGCGGCCGAAAATTGCGGCATAAACGCTGCTTCGCATTTGCAACCCAGCGCTCCGGTATTTTTTCATAAATTTTAATCAACCCGGAGCTTTAACCGCCAACTTGCTGTTGAACGCTTCCGCAGTAAGCCAAAGCGGAACATGTGCAATCAACGAAACAACGTTAACAGCATTGTTTACTTGAGAAAACAGGAAAGCAATCGAACTGCGGGATGGTGGGACTCGGCGAGTCGGCGCTGTATCACAGCTTCTCGTTAGTAAATTCTCATTTTAGGCTTTACGTCATTTATCTCCTCAGGTTAGAAGTTTTACGTTCGCGCAACTCACATTACAGGCTACGTGAGACAGACGTCGGCAAGGTAGTTCAAGAATACCGGAAAGCAACGGCAGTTTAGACTCGTGCGAAACAGCGTAAACAATTTACAAATACCCAGTTTACTTTAAACGTGGTTACTTCTGCCTGCGCCACTCGCCCGCGTTGTTGAGTGAAAGTTAGACCATGTTGATCAGTCGTATCAGAGATCAGACATCTCCCGTTCAGTTGCAGGGCGAGTTTCATCATGGCGCCGATGCTGTAGCTTTATCTGACCCTTTTAGAGCCCGCTCTATGCCGACATGTTGTGCCGACGAGAGGGAACTGTGACTGGCTGCGTACCAAAACCTCACGACTCACTTCGCGAGTTGAGGAGGAAAGCCTCGGTGAAACCGTAAGTGTATTTTTGTTTTCGTATTTGCCGATATCGGGCAACAAAACGGGTATGCATTGTTTGTTTATCAAGGTTCCACAGTTATAAATACCCACACAACACAGTTTGTTTGAAAATCTCTTCACGACCCCTTTAAGGTCATATTTGTAAAATATACTTGTAGCGAGTCGGCACAGTGTCCGTTTGCTTCTGCTCGCTTGGCACCAATTTTGAAACTAGGCACTCCTGCGAAAACGGGACAATGATTTATTGGGAAAAGGGCGGGACGGTAGAAGCGGACCTTAAACAACGGGACTGTCCCGGCCAAAACGGGACGCCTGGTCACCCTACCTTGGAGCCGACGTCAACGTCCTCCCTTCTGCAGAACTGATGACCGGATTACTCATCAGACTAGTTGATTAGTGCCGAGACGCTTCTTTTATACTCCTCAGTCTCCCTGTTGTTCCTCCTAAACGGTATGTGAGAAGCTTTAACCTTCAACTTTCCTCAGCAGTCTATGAACAAAAAAAAAAGGCAATGCTAACCACGCGGCAGTCGAAAAGGAAATTTTCATGACTGAAAGGCTATTAAATGGCATTGTACACCAGCATTAGCGTTTGGGAGGCAGCCACGAATCGAGCCTGGTATTTTTAGTGCGCAGCACTTAAGCGCCCGCTACTGTGGTTTTACGGCGCCGTCATTTCTCGTAACCAAGCGAGCGAAGGGGACACCGAAGACAGAAGGGAAAAGAAGGAGGAAAGGGGGGCGAAAGGATGAGGGGGAAGGCGGTATGCCGAGGCGAAACGAGACGCTCCCCGGCGGCGACGTGCTACGAGATAACCGAGAGATCAAAGAGGCCACCGAAGATGAGCCCGCACAAAAGCGGAGGGTGAAAGTATGACGAAAGTATGAGGGGGAGGGCAGAATGCTGAAACCGCGCCAGACACATGCGTGAAAACCGAGCGTCGGAGTCTAGTGGTGCCCGAGAAAGGAGACGCAAAACCAGGTATCCATGAAAGGAAGCGTCTTGTTCTTTCAAGTTCACAAAAAGCTCAAAAGCCTAGCACTCGCGGCGTGCTACACGTACGTAGGTCCTTCGTCGTCCTCCCCGTTGCGTTACTCATCCAAATCACGTGAAATTCACGCGGGAAGTCGAATTACGATCTGCAACAACATGATCAGCCACGGCGACGCTCTGCGAGATAACGGCAGAGTAGCGCGCGCTGCCGTGCGTTCGCTGATCACGCGATTACTTCCTGAGACCCAGCAGCTATGCACTGCGACCGAGAGGAGTGCCGTTCGCGCTGCGCACAAATTTCGCAAGAAGTGTCGTAATCGGCAGCCATTTTTTTCTTGTCAGCTGAACTGATCATTGGAACTGAAATATTCCATGGAGTTACAAATAAGAGTTCGACAAGCCCACTCCAGCGTCTCTTTAAAACAAAGAAACCAGTAAACTTTGGCTGGTGGCGTGATGCGGACGGCAGGTGGCGCATGGACCTTGTGAAAGGCATGTCAAGGAGAGAGTGGAAGGAGGCAGAGGGAACGAGGAGATGAGTTGAAAAATGAGGACCTCAGGGGGCAGGGAACAAAAGTAGCTACTGCTGGACAAAACAGTGTACGAGCTGGTGACGATGCTTAGAACCCGCACCGGCCTTTGCCATGGTTGCAGGCTACCATGGTTACCTTTGGGCGCTTGGTATACCGCTCTTCCGACGGGTGCCTCGCCAACTGCACGTGCGAACAAGAGGGCTACGCCTGCTACCGCGACCTGGCCGCTGCCTTTGACGCAGACACGGAGCAGGACATCCACTGCAGACAGCGCTCGTCTCGGCTGCTCCTGGAGGCTGAGCAGGCGGATGCTGGGGAGCACCCTTCCGGGGAGTGCCGGGTGTGCCGGAGCTGCGGGCGGACTGGTGGAACTACGACTCCATCTGTGCCCGTTTCATCTCTTACTTCTTCTGGCCCGCCATGATGGACTCGCTGACAATCCGAAAGTCGGGCAGCCTGATCCCCGAGTCCAAGAACAGGCGTCCCAAAAAAGAAATACAGGCGGAAGAAGCAGCGCATGCCCTGGGTCAAGAAGAAGGGAAAGGAGTGCAAGCCGTGCAAACACTGGCCCTGGCAGCCCGTGCAGAGTCTGCCGATGACGACGTCAGCCCATGAAGAACAAAGTCGTAGTGTGCCGACCATGCAGTGTCAAACAAACGGGTAACTAGCACCAACAACCCAAGCGAGCCTATGGCTACTGCTACATAGGAGGAGGTCTAAAAAATGCACGCACAGTTGACCAGCATTCAGCAACAGTGACGGTCGACTTCTGTGCGGAGCTGATTTGTTTCGACTTTTGCCGCTAGCTGTTGCATATACGTAAGCTGGTTTTTAGAATGGGTTACAGCTTTCCAATTACCTGCACATAACACTCGGGTACACCTGTGCACCAAGGCTGAAAATTTGATTCAAATCGGAACTGAAACGAAGCTTACCAACCGTGGCTATAGTAGCGGATTAAAACTCCCGTGGTTTAAGAGCTGTGGTGATTGTAAAAGCTCGGGCTTCTTTTAAAAAACATTAATGCTCAACAAAAATTCCCGGGTGTATTTATGTTACATCTACGTGCTCTTGCCTTGCTCTCCAAAAAACACTGAAACAATTCTTCCAAGTACATTTCACCGTTCATGATTCACCGCGTGCGTACGCGTGTGTGGGTATGTGTGAGCCTCTACATGCAGTGGAGTGCCGTGCTGAGAACGCACACTCGAGTGCGTGTCGTCCTTCGCTCTGCAATCTTCGAATGTATGCCAACTTGCTTTACCATAATCAATGGCCTGTTTTAGTAGTTTAGCAAGCAATGCGTCTTGAAACATGCATATAATAGTGGTGAACAGTTAGGATTTTACGTGAAGGAACTGCCAGGCCTTCGTCGACCACAAGGCACCTATCAGTGAGGTTCCCAGGAAAGCCTTGGATGGTACACTTTCACGGTGTCGCAATCCAGCTCGTTGTTGCCAAAGATCATACTGCTCCACATGGCATTGCCAGGATGGGCTTTAAAGCAAAGCTTTCTAGCTCTACCAGCTAACGGTTCTTTCGTGGCGGGCGCGACAACAATTTCTTAACGCGTCGGAGGCGGCGGCGGGGGGATGGAGGGGGCGGGGGGCGGGGGGTTTCACTCACGGAGCGCACTAGAGATGGCGCGGCGAATTTACCCAGCGTGCCTGCTCGCCGGTGGCGGCGTCGGTGGTACGACTTTGTCGTCTGCTTCAGCGGCGGTTGTTTTGGGTCTGTTTTGGTGCAGCTTCGCGTCCATTGCGCGGTGCCTTCGCACGGCTTGATTAACTTGTTCGACAGCACCTCCAGGGTAACCCGCACCCGACGGAATTAAGTGGTCGTACGACAAGCATACGTTAAGGATTGGTTTGCAGGGTGGGAAAACAAAATGCACAAACCCCATACAGACATCTGGCCGCTAGAGAAACGCTACCTTTTGGGCACTGCTTGCCACGAATGGGACTCCGTTTTCTAAATTGGTGATTCCCAATTCGGCTGTGTTTTAAGAGGTATTACAAAAGGCGAAAGTAGCAACAGGTTCTGATAAATAGCGATTATAAAAGTTCCCTCAACTTTCTCGCAATGCTCAATCTTACTAAACTAACTAGTTTAAATCAGCATAAATGGGAATCACTAAGCTCACATGCCGAATTGTTTCGGTGTCTGCGCTTGTGTCGCGCGGTGGTGTAGCCCGAAGCTAGCGCATCAGGATGGCTAGGTTCCGCTGTCTCACCCTTCGAAAGACGCTCCTCTCCGTTTTCTCTCACTTCCGACTCGCGGCCGGGCTACAGCGGCAGCGGCGTCCGCCGCTCTAGCCTAGCCGTTTCCGACGCTGCTGCTGCGTTCTAGACGGCGGCCCCGCGAATTCCAGGTAACGGCTGGCAGAATCTCTTGTTTCACTCTTTGCAGAGCCACGTGTGTGAATTCAAGTGACGTCGCATGGGCAATTCTTGTGGGTGCCGTTTAAAGGTTGGCTTTCCAACCACCTTCACAGCGTGGATTGGAGCCAATTTTTTTATTTTCGTGCATTCGAATCTTCTAGAGCCTGGGGGTTCTAAGGGGATGCCAATCATCTTGTCACAAGTTTAATATGCCACTAATTTTTATTTGCACGTGGGAAATATAGTTTTGGTGCGTGCCAGTTGTGCTCGTATTTTCGTGTGGTTCATTTTCTCTCACCAGTAATCGCCATTCTCTTCAAGGAATGAACAGGTGCCCGACATAACAGAATAACCGCGTGCCGTTTGTCTGGGGTGTAAAAGGACTCTCGTGCACCGAAAGTATGCACCATGTGCCCAACAGAGAACTTGGAACTTGGGGTTTTAAATTCTATAGTTATCTGAATCCACCAGACCGAATTGTGAAATCTTGCCCTTCCGCACATTTCCACCACTGCTCCTTAAGAACTGACATGGCTCTGGCTGTTGCGGAGGAGACTGCTTATGTGCGACGAAAAGGTGTTGACAGTTTACTTAAGCATGTTCGCGCGTTTATACTCGCAGCACTTTTCTGGAGCACCAGGATTCAATTATTTTAAATTCAAAATGGGCCAAAGCAAAAAATACTAGAATTGAGCTATGACACATTGGAATAACTCCATGCACCGTTCGTGATAAAAGTTTCCACGGTTATGTTTCACCACTTTTTTATAAACCTGAAGCAGCGCTGTGATACAAAATAACCACTTTTTTGTAAACCTGGAGCAGCCGCTACACAATATACTGGTTTGTTTTCGGTAATTGCTTGTTGAAGCCCTTCTAGACGTGCTTATAATTTTAAAGTTGTAGTTTTTCGGCATGAAAAGGGGCTACCGCTGGCAATTTAGTATTGGCAGCAGCAAAAAAGGTTCTTATGGTCAGGCCTGCCAGTTACCCTCTAAAATGGGTGTGCAAATACTCGGAACTTTCAAATATCAAAGCAGGTAACACAATATTAGATCGAATTGAATATTCGTATTTGAACATTTAGAATGAATTTGCGAAGTATTTCGAAGTTTGAAAACGTCTACGTGTGCAAGGCCGGGCAGAGATACTTCAAAAAGTTTTCCGGAGTACAATTGTCGCGATACATGCTTTGGGCCCCTAAAATACAGATACTTAAGAGATACTTCTACAGACACAGAAAAAGGTATTTCAGAATGCAGATAATAGATACGCATACTATGCATTCCAAACCAAATGTGGTTCGAAACTGAATATCTGATACAAGCGAATCGTCAAGAGGACGCGATTTTATTTGGTAGGAGAGGAGTACTGCAACAGCTTATCAGAGAGGTTCAGCGACCTCACATTATTGTTTGTCTGCATTCTCGGCATGTGCTTTTCCTACAGCATTTCGGAGAGTGCAAGTTCTCTCTAATAAAGTCTAACTACGAGATCCTTCGTCTACCGCGATTTGTGGCATTATGAAGGAAGTTACCTTTAAATACCATTTAGAATATTTAAGTCCCCTGTTGGGCTGGACACCCATTTTTGTTTTCGACAGCGCGCCAACGACCTACTTTAACTGCTGGCGGAACGATAGGGCAAGCAAACTGCTCACGCTCGGTAGCTAACATAAGATGATGCACAAAATGTTGCATGCAGGCTGAGAAGAGAGACAAGAAAATGGTTGTGAGAAACTGACTTTTTTTCTTTCAAATTGTAGGAGTTGTAGTCAATGAAGCTTGATAAAATTAAGGTACGTCTGAACTATGAGGTGCGCCGTAGTGGAGGGTTCCAGATTATTTTTTTGACCAATTGGAGATCTACAACATGCGCCGTGCTTTCCACAAACAAAGCACCCAGACTGCGGCGTCCGCTGCGTCTTTGATCAAAGTGAGACACCGGGTGGGAGGTAGGAGGTAACGAATACCTTAACCATGAAGAAGCTGCTCACACGTCGCCTTTTACTTTCGATACTTATAAACACGCCGAGCAGCGCATTATACTGGCTACCTAACTTGAAAACGCACTGTTTCCCGAGCTGCCGCACCGAGTGAAGAGCAGCGGAATAAGTGCAACAAAACACATTGTCTGTTTCACCCACTCCTGTCAACAACGCAGTTCAAAAGGAGACAATCTAGCTCGAGTATGCCCACGCGTAGCACACTTGAAGGCTTGCGCGCAAAGACATTGACCTCCGCCGCACTTTGGTTGACATTATTGTATGCTGAGACGTCCGTCCTATCTGTGCGTCGATAAGCCGCTTCCCTTTCGAACCCACACACCTGTGCCTTATGTGCCCGATAAACCTAACACCTTCAACTCCAGAAAGGATGCCAGATGCCGTGTATATGATCGGGTAAAGCAGAGAATGGTATGGCTGCTACTTGACAAAGAAAAAAAATGGGGTGGGTGTATTTTTCCAGGAAAAATAGACGGAACAAGCCTGATACGCATAGCTTCCAGGGTATCATGTCTCAAACAACTCTGAATGCTTACGAATTAACAAGGCAAGGCTGGAAATATAAAAACTAAACGAGTGATAATTACCGAATACGCGATCGAGCTCCTGATGCTTTTAAACAAGGTAGCTGTATAGACCTCCTTTTAGTAAGCACAAGCTCAATAACAGCACTAAACTTTACCGAATAAATGGAGCACTGCAAGCCTTGTCTTAACAATATTATATGGACGCAAAACATCAAGGCTGGAAAATTTTCCAGCAAACCTGTCGATACAACCGATGACCTTGAGATTAAAATTCTACATTTCAGATAATACAACCGCATTACCGGAATAATCTCACAAATACAACCTAGCCTCAGAATCAAGACAAATGATCCCTGCTTCCACTAGAAACATCACGCCCTTGGTGGACTGCATGACGATTACGGATAACTTGACATCAGGCATGTCTTCAGGCGTTACTTGGTACCGCGACCGCTACTTCACCTTGAGTATTTTTATCAGCCATAAAAATGCCACCTGATATTGAAGTTAGACGATACGTTATTACAGTACCTCCGCAAAGTCGAAGTTTACATTGGTGGGTGCGGTCTGGTATTTTTAAGTCGCCTTATTTTCTATACTATACCGGATCCTATTATTACGGGAAAGACGACAAAGACAGCAGTTGAGCGTAACGTTGTGAGCCCAAGCTTTGATGAAAAAGAAGCGGTGGGGCGCTCAGCTTGCGCGGAATCTCTGATGGCCGTCTTGTAAACATTGCAAATGGATCGTTATCATCTCCCACGGTTCGTGTTGCCTTCATCCTGCTACCACGTCACATCTTTGGCGAAAGGTGCGACGTCGTCACCATCCTAGTCCCAGTGTCGCCCCGTCTCGGCACCAGAAGTGGTCGCCACAAGGCTCACGAACCGCACCGGCCCGCCGCAGCCCCGGTGAGCCGTGGACGTGACGCCGTGGCCGTGTGCCCTGGCTATGAACCGCCGAGACCAGACGACCTGACCCGAAGCCAACGACGTTCCCCTACCCAGTTCTCCGGCGCGTCTCCAAGGGCTTTGGCGATACCCACTTGAGGGATTGGCCAGGAATCGTTAGATTTGCGGGGTTAATGTGCCCGCTTCACAAATTTCACAAAACTACATATGATGGACTCAATGGAACCTTCCAAATATTGGGAGTTCCAGACACTTTATTTCTAGCATTTATTGAGTTATAAATTTGTTTTTTCGTGGTGTACTACACCTCAGAATGTGTGTTCTATTTCCACTAAGATAGCACTGCACGTATGTGCTTTCTTTACCATTCAACTTAAAACCCTGTACCTTTTGTACTGGCCAGTCCTGATTACTTTTGAACGTTCAATTCATTCTACTTTTTTATGAAGTATTGTTAATAGGATACTTTGTAAGCCTGTTCAGAAATGCTTAAAATCATAATATTGCTAATTGTTTGGTATAGGAATATCTTTCAGAGCTCTTTCTTGAGTCCTGGATTTTCACCCCTGTAAAACGCTGCACATATGTCCTCATTGTGTTCAATAAGCAAAATTTTGTCTGTATTTTTCCTAGGCCTCAGATATTCTACGGCGAGAACTTTTGCTTTACCGCGTACTTCAGCATTTTTTAACGTTACGGAATGTTTCCGGTTTTCGCAGAAACGCTTAAACTTAAACACCACTTGCTCCAGCGCAGCAAAAGAAAAAATAATAAACGAAAGTAATTTTTTTTCATATCTTTAATTCTGTTTCTTACCGATTTCCTACTTACAACTTCATCTGGTTAGCTCCGTAACAGTTTCTAAGTATCCATCTCTCAGTTTGGAATATGTGGCGGCATATTCTGACAGCCATTACTTGCCGTTTCCCGTGAACGTGTTCTTCGGTGCACGTGTGTTTAGGAAAGTTACTCAGCTTGGGCAGCCAGGCGGGGCACAGGAAATCCCCACCGCAGTAAACTGGAGCCTAAGTTCGAGCGCTTGCAGCAATGGAGGGGCGCCACATTCAATGGTGCTGCCGAAATTGCACACGACAGCCATTTGCGTCGCTTCAAGCTTCATTACGCTCCGCGGCACCCATGCAGTAAACTGCACGTGGCCTTACCCATGGCTTCCCCCAGCCTGCATTTATTCTACACCACAGCCAGTCTCAGCATTATCGGCCAACTTAAATCGCCACCAACCAATGACCAGGTCTCTCTCCCTAATTCCGTCGCCCCTTTTCGGGCAAAGCTGGCGATTATTCCAGGCTTTGTATTCTTGCCTTTAATATTTCCAGCCTGGCAGCCCGCACAAAAACAGTGGCCTCATTTTTGCATCATGTCGGCATTGTGTTGGCCCTTTCTTTTCTCTCAGTGGCTGTCCCATCTGGGAGCTCACTTTTTTTCCCCCTGTGAAGCTCACCGCTCTCGGAGGTCTTCTCCCACGCAGACGTCACGGAGCCCCGGGAACTGCGGTCTCCGCTGTGCGGTGGAAGCCACAGTACGCGCCGAGGAGTGCCGCCTAATTTCCGGTTCTAATTGCGTTTACGGCCGGCCGGTCTCGCGCCTCTCGAAGTACACGGCTTCCTCGCACTGCCCACTCGGTCTGGCGCCAGTTCACGCAAGGCCGGCTTGGCACCTGGTTGCCTCGGTAAGACGCCACATAAGAGAAGCCAAGGCAATGCACACCCTAACGAAGGGTTTCACTTCATGGCCCTTGTGTCCCTAGCGCTGTAACTACTTCTCCCGGCACGCGGCTAAACCGCATCGCGCAAGTGTTCGGGGCAGACGGCGGTCAGTGGTTCGATCAGTTGTGCCCGCCAACCTTTTCCGCTATAGCTTCTTGGGCAACGAGAACAATCATTGGGCGCGTAATACGCTCGGGAAGCAAGCAGGCGTCATTGGAAATGGGTCCGCGCGAGCAGAACAAACACTGCAGCTCTTGCGATAAGCGCCAGCCTGTATTGTCGACTCGTTCTGGAGACGCCGCCACATTCAGAGGTTGGGATGGCCTGGAACAGTGCTACTTGAAACTAGGAAGTGACCCGTTACATTAGGAACTCACAGCTGGCGGCATTCTTTTCTTGCCTTTTTGTTAACTTTAGACCCGAGGCATTCAAACATCGGGAAGAGAGTTGGCACGTTAGAGATTTCCACGTGGTCAAAATTAATCCGGAGGCCTCCAATACAGCGCGTCTCATAGCTGAGGTGTAGCTTCGGCGTGTTAAAACCCACAATCAAATGAAATCGTTGAAAGCTTCGCTTTACGTCGATTCCGACGTATGCGTGCGATCGCAGTTTTTCCCTTTTTGTTTTCTCGCCATCCGACGGCAGGTCAGCGGTGGTGCCGTGGTCACTCTCTTCGCTTCCACCTCTTTTGAGCACACGAAGACCAAGGAAAAGCTAACAGCTTCACTGTAAAAGTGGAAATGTCCATTATAAAAGATGTTGGATCGCTTGGTTGCTTTTTTGTACGGAAGCATTCTTGCTTGCTTACTTGCCAAGTCGAGAGCTTAATATTCGCTTTTGACGCCCTCGACAACCTTCTTTCCCAGGAAAAGGTGGGCTGCCTTTTAAAAAATCCAACAATACAAAACATGCCTGGACCAAAGTACACATACGCACGTTACGACGTGCCGTCATCATCAATATATTCATGATCCCCTGCACACTAACGTTGGAGCAGGCGAGCGGAGGTGCAAGTAACGGCGTAGGAGGTGTCAGGCGTGGGAAGATTATAGGGGGAAATGGGCCTGTTATGGGACATTTGCGGGCTCCGCGAAACGGGATGTCACGGCTCCTGGCTCCTCTCGTAAGCTACTCTTTTCCAGAGCTCTAAACCCACCAACAATTAAGACGTTGAAACTATCGTCGTGCCATCGATCAGCTTCTTCATCGGAAAAGCGTATCGCGGCTAGCTTTGTCGTGCCCCGGAGGTCATTGTGGTCACATCGCAGACAAATTCGCGAGTAGCTGTCAAAGTAAAGCCATGCTGTAAAGTCTCGAAAGTTTAGCGCACGGTGAAAGGCTATTTCAGCTAAGCTAGTTGATGAACAAAAATAGCGATATACACGCTAAACTTTTTACACCTTTTCTGGCCAAAAAGGGTATAGCATAGGTGGAAAACGGTGTTGGGAGGCCATTACACCCTTTTTAATGTATCTCAACAGCCTTATTCCTAGCTCTAAACCCTTTTTTCTGTAGAAGAAATGGTGTTCACCCACTTCAACACCCTTGGTTTGGTGTTCAAGTGTTTAATGATGAAGGCCGCGCATTCATGTATAATTGCACTGCGAAGTACCATCCTCCCCACCTCGTCATAAATGTTCAAAAGCAAAAAAAAAAAAATCGTTCGTTTGCACTGACCGCTCGTTTCCATATATGGTGCGCCTCATGGCCCAAGGTTAGCTCTGGCACGTGAAACGCCAATTTGAACTTTTCAAATTAAAAATACTATGCATACACACTAGACTTTTTTATGTCCTTATTGCCTAAAAAAGGTCTAGTATAAGTGGGCAAGGGTGTTGAAAAGCCATTGCGCCCTTTTTATTAGGTTCCAGCACCCTAATTTGTAGCTTTACACTCTTTTTGTGTGGCGAAAAGGGCGTTGACCGACTGCAATACCCTTGGTTTTCTGTAGGGTGTTGAAAATGTGAGAAATAGGTGTTCAGTTGCAAAAATAACAAAAAAAAAAAAGCGGAGCTGGGGGTCGACCTATCTTCTTCCGGTTTTGCTAAGCTTTGCTGAGTTTTGCTGGGTTTTGCGATGTTCTTGCTAAGCTAGGCTAAGTGCTTAGGGGTGAGGCCAAAGTTAGCCGGATTTTACTAGGTTGTTCCAGTCTATCCCCCGCACTGACAGCGGATACAAGGGGGAAACAAGCTGCGTTGACCCCCAGCTCCGCTGTTTCGCTAGCCTTGCACCAACCACTAGTGCAAGCTGCACCTATTTGTTGCATTTTAGTGTCCCAAAAAAGACTATTGCCTTTAAAATAGTATAGTGAGAGGTGCGCATATGCATGCGCCCCTTGTGCTTGCACTCGAACAGGCTCGAAAGTCGGCTCACTGTGGTGCACCCTTCACAGGCGGCACAGTTCTTTTTCTTAGTAGTTGTTGCTAACAACACTGAACATAGCGCAAGCTTAAACAGCTGCGCTGGTAGTAAATTATGCCAATTCATATTGTTTTAAACACAGTGACGTACAAAACATTCCTCCACTTGTAAAAAATGTTCAGCCCACCCGTGTAAATGGCTATAAAATACCTCCATAGTTGGCGGTCTTATACACACTTTTTCTTAGTTGGCGGTCTTTCACACCCTTTTTCTTAGTTATCAACACCATAATTTGTAGCTTTACGCCCTTGTGGGAGCAGGGTGTCGAAATAATAAACACCCTTTTGGAAGCGTGTTGAAGTCGCGGGGAATATTTGTTTGGTTTTTAATAAAATTTGATGACTTATTGTAATTATTGTACCGGGGTAATTGGAGAATAATGGGAGAGGCCTTTGCCCTGCAGTGGGCGTAGATAGGCTGTGATGATGATGATGCTGACGTATTGAACATAATAACTACCTCGCGATGAAAATGTCTTTGCAGATACGCATGCTGACTTGTATATGCTCACATTTTAAAATGCATAATTTTAAAATTAGCGCTAAATTATCTCATTTCTTGCGACAAGCCCGCCGACTGTACCGGAGGACTTTCCCCTGCAGGCTATCCAAGCAACAAGAGCAGATGTATTTCTGAGTATGCACTCGCTGTCCCAATGCGTCTTGTTGGTTTTCTTGCTCAATTCACTTGTGGTCCAAGTCTGACTTGTGTGTGTTGAATGCGTCTGTATGTCATGCTGTGTGCTCAACCGATCTACGTTGTCACGTATAGCTGCGCTGCCCACACCCCTTTTTAGGGTGTTACGCAACCTCACCGCTTTTTTAGGGTGTCCACAAGAACACCTTTTTTTCATCCTGTCACCCTTTTTTAGCCAAAACACCTCTTAAAGGTGCGCACCAGGGGACAAGATTTATTTATAATTTTCGCCCACGAAAAGTGTAAAAACTTTTAGTGTGTAGCTAAGCTCATGACGTCGAGACACTCTAGGTACTGTATAGAATGCATCTCAAAGCGTTCCAAAGCTCATTGCACAATTGCCCACAAAATTGTCCAGCGAACCAGAAACATCGAAACCTGGGTGTACGGGTGCTCCAGAGGTAAGGCTATGTGATGAAAAAATCGTCAGAGTTAACGTAAAGAGCACTAGGCTTGCAATGTTTCCCTGCAAAAGGTGACGACACACATTTTACGCCAATTAATGCCGGTCATACACACAATATGGAGTCCCTATGTGAAGTATGAAATGTTACTCTACTGTGCGGCCACCAGCAGTCAAATCTCGTTACTACGAACCCCACATTAACGAATTTTTCAAGTTTACAAACATTTTCAAAATCTCCACCCCATTGCCGCGGCCCATACGAACAACTTGTGGGGGAATTAAATCCGGTGCTTGTGTGACGCAGTACTGAGGCACGGACATGATATTGTTTTCCAGTGGCTCCCAAGCCACTGCGACATTACTGGGAACGAACAGGCGGATAGAGCGGCTCATGGCGCCCACAAAAGTGCAACATTATTCCACATTCCTCTATCACGCACTTATGCAGCAAGGTCGCTGAGGTCCATTTCCCGCGAAGTCACTCTCGATAAGTGGAATACACCAGTGTTCTCGAACGCTCGTCTCTACTCGCTCGACCCCGATTTGCAGCGCCACCTACCTAATAACGTGCAACGCTCGGACGTCACCTTACTTTGTCGCCTGTGGCCAGGTGGTGCCTTCACCGGTGCTTACTCCTACACCAATGGAATGGCCAACAGCCCTGCTTGTGATGTGTGCGCCATCGACGAGACGATTGAACACCTTCTGTGCCATTGTGATCGATTCATAATGCCGAGGCAACAGCTCTCCACCACACTTCGCCGACTCGACGACCACCCCTTTACAGCACAGACAATTTTGTGTCATAGGCGTTGTCCGTCACAGGCCGAAAAGCTACAAAAGCCTTACTTCGCTTTTTGAAGGACACGGGCCCCTCTGAACGATTCTAGCTAGGGACATTACTACAGTGCAGTTCCTTTAGTTCGCCAATGTTATCAGTGTACCGCCTCAGTTTTGTGCCTATTCTGGTTTTGTGTGCGTCCTTTGTACCGCCTTTGTAGTTGCCTGGTCACGCCTTGTGTTTTTCCTGATTTTCATCCTCTGATTTTATCCTTTAATATATAGCGCTGTCCTTTCTTTCCCTTTCATTTCCCGTATCCCCTCCCCCCTGAGTAAGGTAGCCAACCGGACAGTATCCTGGTTAACCTCCCTGCCTTTCCTGTACTGTTCCTTCCTTCCTTCCTTCCTTCCTTCCTTCCTTCCTTCCTTCCTTCCTTCCTTCACCCCATCCTTCCTGCCTATATGTTCAATGCAAAATTATTTCAGAACTACGAATTTTAGTATAGCGTATATTTCAGAATAGCGCACGTAATTTATTTCCTCCTTTATAATCGAGGAACACCAGTATTACGAATTCGAGTAAAGGAACAGCGCAGCAACTCTTACGTGCAATAGAAACCGCAGTTTCTGTCTGTGTTTCCCCAAGTGGAGTAGCTATCATCATCACCATGTTGAGTGCCAATTGTAGCCACCACAATGCTGTAGTTTAATGCACAGCACCCTAGCCAGTCTAGCCGCCTTTGCCCCTTTTCTCGTTCGTTCGTTTCGGTGTCAATCGGCGGCCGGTCGGTCGTTTTTCACGCTAGTTACGTGTCCGGGCAGGTATTCCTGTGTTGTGAGGGATCTTGCTGCAAAGTTTGTGTGAGATCCAACGATGAATGCAGCAAGCGACATAGCCAAGAAGAAGCGACAGAAGTCATCGTCCCGATGCGAATGAAGACGACTGTGGGTCACAGAATACAGAACAAGATGAGTTAGTGTCAAAAATGGATGTTTTACTGCACATGAGCAAAGTCCACAATTTCATCGCTCGGTGCAGTGATGTACCCGAAGAGGTGCTGCGCAGAGTAGAATCCGTAGTGCGTGCTGCGCTCGCCAGACGAAAACAACTGATTTATTCAACTAAAGCTGCTTTGAAGTGAGTGCCATGTTTTGATGTGAGAGTGCTTGTCTGCGCACGCATGTACTGCCAAGGCACGTCATTTGCACTCCTAGGTATGATCACTTGCGTAGAACCGCAAGTTTTTCTTTACAACGATATTTCAAAATAACGAACGATTTTGGGAAATCTCGCGGGATTCGTTACATCGAGATTTGACTGTATTAATATAATACCCCCGTAGGGTGCAGCGAGAAAAGTCGAGTGCCTATTTTATAAAAAACAGCGACCACAATAACAGGAAACATTGTTTAGTTTGTTTTATTCTCCACCCTTCCAATTCTTTCCCAACGCACCATATCACCGACCTCTGCTTCGAACGAAGCATGCAATGTCATACTGGCCTCGCAAGTGGCCCCGACAAATGCAAGACAAGTTCGAAAGTGTGGAAGTGAGCGCTGTTTTAGGCCTCGGGCACGGACAGTAGCCGAAGGTGAAACCAGTTCTCTAAATGAGGCGTTTTTGTTCGAAATGAAACAGATCCAGAAACCGAAACCAAATCAAATAAAACTGCAGCGACAAGAAAAAATCGGCAACTTTCCCCTCAAAAAAGGGGTGACAAGAAAATAATTGAGGTAACGCCCTGAAAACGTGTACGCAGATGGTAGGTCGTATCGAAAATGTGTCAGATACTGTGGTTTTACGGATCAAAGTTAACCAAAATTCATTTGCCCTATGGGAGTTTGCTCTTGGCTTGACTGTTCAGACTGTTTCGTGGGTGTTTTCGGAAGTTTCTTTTCTCCGCTTTTCGGGGCTCGCTTATTATGAATTGAGGGGGAAATTAGGAAATCGGCGAAAGATCTGTCCCCAGATGTCGACGAAGTGAGCGGAAGACGAAGTGAACGAAACGAAACTGAGACCGAAATGGAATGAAACAATGATTTCATTTCGTCTCACCTGTCCCTACGAAATAATTCTGGTCATATTTATTTTTTTACTCCCATATTTATTATTTTAGTACTTAGTAAATAGCTGCCGCTTACAAGCCCTGGCAACCCCCCCCCCCCCCCCCCCCCCTCTTTCCGAGAGTACGATCACTTCATTGAGGTGAAGAAGAAGATATGAGCAGCATCCTTGTGAAGCGTTTTGGAAATTCATGGCAAATCAATGAAAAGCTTGCTTACTTCGTGAGTAACTTCCGGCGTGCGCAAGAAAATTACCCCAGGGAAGAATTCGAAAAGATTTGCTGATGGGGCCAAGAGGACTCACCGGCTCTCCGTGCATATTTCTACGGTTCTTGAGGCCCTGTTGCATATTTTTAATGCCTTTTCCACCAAAACTCAATCGCACCATGCTTGAAAGTCAATTTAAATAAAGTTTTCATAAGAGTGCCGCATCAATTTGAGTCTTTTTTTTCATTATTCGCCAAATCCACACTTACCCCCAATCTTGCTCAAATTCACGGCATAATTTTTAATTAGTTATGGCCATAAACTTCGCGTAGCTGGCATATAAAATATATCATATAATAGCTTTGACAGCGTTGACTTTAGGCCCGGTAACAAACTTCCGCTGATTTTCCAAATTCGCGTTAGGTGGATCTGGCTCATTCCCCCCCAAAAAAAAAAAAAAAAAAAAGAAAACGCCTCAAATGCAGTTTTTACCTGTGCATGCATGAGTGAGTGAGTGAGTGAGTGAGTGAGTGAGTGAGTGTGTCAGTGAGTGAGTGAGTCTGTGAGTGAGTGTATACTATATGCTATCGGAAGACAGGCGGTGCCGAGCACTGAGAGCATGAGACAGGATGTCGAGAGGAACATTTCTCTTCCAGATGTCACATGCCCACCAGCACGAGTGCGTAGCACTTGCTCTCTGCGCACACGGTAACGTTTCTCCCTTGTCACACTTAGCCCCGTCCCCTCCATCTTTGCCCCAGCTCCCTGGCCACGTTCCATTCGTCCTTTTTTATGGTTTGTTTTTACGCCGCATTGAACTTAGCCGCTGCTGCGTGTCCTCCATTTCGGTACGAAACACGGGTGCAACAAAATTAGCTCACCTGCTCTTTGAGCAGCAATAATGCAACGGCACTTAGCCGGCCCGATCGATGACAGACACAGGCGAAGAGGTTACATTATTCAATTGCCTCTCGCGCCTGAGTCGAGGCTTCTGGGTAAACGTACACCGTCCGGGAAGGGAAACGTAAAGTGGCTCCGGCGAAATTGACAGGAAAAACAATTGCCTCCGTAGCGCTTTCTCGCGTAGCTTTTAAGATGTCGATACCTGTGCCGTGTCGTTTCTGGGCTCCCAACATCACCTTTCTCTTATTTCGGCCGGCTGACTCGCGCTGCCCTATACTACGTGACATGTGGGCAGCGATGAGTGCTTCGAAACAAGGAGTTTCATGGCAGAAGCAGGGCTTCATATTTCTGCCCGCTGGGTACGTTTACCTCAAGCGCTTTTGTTTGTTTTGTTTACGTTTTTGTTTTTAGGTGAAATTTTATAAAAGTTGTTATGTTTAAAGCGCTGCGCGATTTGGAGTGAGGACAGAACAAAAGAAAGATACTCACATTGTAGAAGTGTTTTAGACAAAATTACCAGTCGTGCACAGATATTTCAAGCATTACGAGTACGGTTGATTCATATGTGTAGCTATGTTTTTTAAAGACGAAACACATTAACCGGCCGTCTCTACTGAAACAATGCCGCGTAGAGGCTGAAATACCACACAGTTTCACTTGGAAAGCAAAAAATGGTTTCAAGAATACGTCTGTGAGTTCATTATATAGGCTACACCTTTTCTACCGCATAATGGTTTTCTACACCCGCTGCCGTGTAAAAGCCGACATATCAGAACATCACGTTCGAGCACACGCAGACAACACCAGCTTTCTGGCCGGGAGAGGAGACTATGGAGCGGCATGAGTTCGCAGAGCTATAAGCGGAACGCAGTGGGCCGCAGAGCTCACGGTGACGGTAGCATTGAAAAAAATGGCCGCGTATCTGCTCCTTTCGTTGCAAATGTCGACAAAAGACGATAGTCGACTGGTGTCCCAGAAGTGAGGAATTTACTTGCAAGTAAATGCCTCCCTTCTGTTTCTCGCTCACCTCTCATGCTGTTCCTCTCCCGTCTCGTGCCTCCCAAGGTGAACACGCTAAAGGTTTGCTCAATTCAATTTAAATTCATCGCGCTCCATTGCGCCAAGTGGGGTGCCTCGATGCCAGCGCTGCCGTACGGCAGAGACGCGCGTGAATCGAGGCACCCTAGTACAACGTTTATAGAACCACGTTGCCTTACTCCACGTGCATTGCGAGCGGAACGTCGAACCTGTCTAGTGGAACCTTTCGTTACTGTTGCCGTTTGATTTCTTAAATGCCGCCAGGAGCTATATCCGCGCGGGCAACAGCAGGCAACGGTTTTCTGCAGTTGATGTACTATTTCATTTGCTATCACAAAAACCAAGCATCCATAATTTTTAAATAAAGGAACACTGAAAATGTCTATTATGTATTGATTTCCTGCCTTATATTTGCCTAATGTCTTGTTTTTGTTCAACAATGTTGACAAGTATGAACACTGACACCGGACTTCGGCGTCTAGCTTTGGCTATGGGTATATAAGACTATTGCGCAGCTTCTGTTTCACTTTGGCCGGGTGGCTGAATCGAGTCACAGACAGACAGACCAAAATTTATGCGTTTAAGTAGCCCAAGAAAGAGTATCGTAATTAAAAAATACACTTTGTTCCAAATAGCGCCTACGAAAACAGGGAAGGGAAACAAATTGCCGAACTGCTAGCTCTGGTTGCGCGGTTCATATATGCCAACATTATTTAGCCCAACGGAAACCTCCGTCCCATTCGTGGCAAAGCAAAAGTACGCAAACTTACTTTTTAAGGACACCGTTCGTTTGATAAAAAAATAAACATTGGACTGGTTCCCAGGAAAACAGATTAAATACACCGCATTTAGAAAAAAAAATGCAACATAAGGAAGCGCAATAAAGGCACGAAACCAGAAAGGGGCGATACTGTACCATAAATAAGAGCGGTGCTGCGGACCTGGCCCACGTCACCATAAAACGAAAAACAACGAAAAAAAAAAAAAAGCGAAGGGTCTTTCGAGCGCAGCAGGTTTCTCAATTAAGTTGCCCACGGCACAACCGCGACTCGGTCCTCGGTGGTTAACACAGTGCTCATCACAGTGGTTAACACAGTCCTCGGTGGTTAACTTTGATCCAGAGATTTTGTCGTTTCGGTCCTTGTCAGCGTGCCTGCTCTGCAGTTTTTTTAGGGGCCGGAGGGCAGCATTATGCTTCTTAAATGCTCTTGTTATTCACAATAATCCTCATGACCCCAAGGAGCAGCAGCACATGACAAAACACCACGCTACAATGCGCCGCGGCAAAAGAGGGACGCGCAAAAACTGTATGGTATGAGAACGGCTAGTACTGGAGCACCCCAGCGACAGAACGGCAATATGTCAATGCGCACTAAGACAAAACGCCAAAACATCAAAATAGTGTGGCCGCCTAACCGTTTAGCAACAAACAAGCAAATGCACAGAATGTCTCAGGGGTTAACCACGTCAGGATTCAGCTTTCAGCAATTGGTCTACTTCGAAAACACGAGTAAGCCTGCGCGTATACCGTATGTCATCATACGGCTCCGCAAAAGGGAGATGCATGTGTCATCCTACTCCGCATTGCACTCCTCCGCCCATGGTAGGTGTCCCGTCAGCTGTGGGTTGGGTATCCCGCTTCTGGTTCCGCGAGCAGCCGCATTCCCACTCCTCACCTGTCTCTCCCCAAGAGCGGGATCCTGAGCCTGCCCTCATAGTTTAGGGAGAAAGCGAATGGCAGGGAAAAAAGAATCTGTTTATTTCTACCAGTATTACAGACGAACATTCATTTGCCCTCCTCGCCACATCCCGGTCCAGCTCATCATTTTGGCAAAAGCCGAGATGACATTGTAATGAAAAGCGTGGGGAATTCTTCCCAAGAGCCTGTACAGTAAAGCTCGCTTATATCGAACAGCGCGAGGATTGTGAAATAGTTCGATATAGCGAAAATTCGATATAGAAAGTGAAGCAAAAAAAGCTTACATGAGAGCAATCTTGCCGGCGGAGTCATGAGCTAACGCTGAGCTCTTACCACCCCGCAGTTAACTATTGATACGACACTTTCTCGGAAAGAAAACAATCATTTATTGTGGCGAAAGAACTGCGTGAGTGTAGCCTGCTTCTGGGAGCGCAACGCGTTGCTGGTGACTGCTTGCTCCACGGTATCTAAACAGTCGACAAGCACAAGACCGCTGCCCTCAGTGGCACTGCAGTTTCGCCGTAGCAGGGCCACGGCATCGACGGCTTCGCTCGTGCTCGGAAGCGGTACGGAGTCCTAGGCGTCTTCGACAGAGCGGATACAAGCATGGATACAAGCGAATAACGGCGAACCCAGCGAACCGAGCAAGTGCGGGCAGCGAGTGGCGCGGACTTCAAGTTCGCTGACACCGCAGCCCGCAGCGCCCAATGTGGTGCTTCCGGCTCCAACGGCATGCATGCGTGGAGCTGGTCCACTCTGCCACTGCTGGTTTGGACGCGCCCGAGCTCGCGCGGGAGTCGCAAGCGGCACCCACGCCACCGTAGCGCCATGATGTATTGCGGGAAAGCCAGCCGAATGCCTGAGGAGAGCGAAAAATCCCGCGCGGGAGAGTTCGATATACCCATTGTGAGCAAAATCGCGTTCGGTATAAAAAGTTTTAAATGCATGTAATTATAACCAGAATTATACAACGGTTCGATATAGGCAATAATTCGATATATCCGTGTTCGATATAATCCGTGTTCGATATAAGCTGTATATGACGCGACTTTCACAGGGGAAAGAAATGAAATCTGGAGACTTACAAATCTACGCGATGTAACCAAGGAGGTTGATGTAACTAGATTTTAATGCGTAGCATTCGTTGCCGAGCATCCCCACAGCTCCAATCGTGTAACACTCTGCAGATCTGCGCAAATTTGCACAAAAATGTATAATTGGCGGAGGTAGAACATCAATCGTTATAATAATAGCGGAAATGGAGATAAGTGGTCGAACGGAATTTCAAAAGCGAAAAATACACAAAATAAAGAACTTAAAATTTTAATAGTGAACTCGCGAAATCAGAAACATAAATCTGTACACCTCCCCCCCCTCCCCCCAAACAAAACGAGGACCAAAATACAAAGCAAGAAAATAAAAATACGAAAACACGCATAAAAATTGTGAAAACAGACCAACCATGTTATGCCCTGAATTTTACCCAAAATGCATAATTAACGGGGTTCAGCTAACTAATTGCTGTTATAGTTTAAATGTAAATCTTTGGCGAAAAGAAACATGGAAACTATGAACAATTAATCACCCAACGTATTTGGCCAATCATAGCAAAATCTGGCTATAAAAATTCGCAATGAAGACAAGCAGCGTAAGATTGCTGCGCATTAGGAGACAATTCATATAATTTCCGCACATTATTTGCAAATAAAACTAATTTTTAATCACACTACAAACACAGGTATAGAATTTCATCATTGTAAACCTCCCAGTAAAGAAGGAATGTTATCGCGTGCTTTCCAGTTTTGGTCCTGGCAGATTTGCTACGTGATATTCTCCTGAACCGGTCAATATTATTACTGAACTATTTTAAACAGTTTTAGCAACAGTTATAGAAATCGTAGAAATTGATCTACGTACTGCAGGAACGTTTATAAGCCTCAACAAAATTAATGGGTTGGCAGACCGAACCGGTATTGAAAATATCGGTGAAAACATGCTTCAGCATTTCAACAGCGGAGCTGTTGAACTATCATCATTGGCGAAGTGGAGAGGAGAAAAATGTCAGTGTGAGGGAAAGGGGCGAGGAGGCAAGGATCTCACGAGTGCGTGTGCACCTCCAGAAAAAAAAAAAACATGGCTAGGGAGGTCCCAGGAATGGAACCCGGGACCTTTACGCAGTGAAACCGGCAACATCACCACTGGGCCACTCCGAAGGCCCGAGGGGTACGGGGTTAGCAGCGGCGGGGAATTCGAAAATAAAAACGCTTCCAGAGGTCGGAACCGAACCTGGGTCCCTCGCGTCATGAAACCGGCATCTATCCGATCGCGCTATCATCGCATTTTTGGTAACAGTAACTTCATTTACAAAAATACACACATATCCGTATCGAGTGATTGCAGTGGTTGCGGAGCACAACAGAACATGGCTTTACGCATACAGAAAAAAAAAGACGCATTCGGGTACCATGCTAGCAAAGGGTCCGCATTTTGGCAGTCGAGGAGTAATGCTACCAAAGCGGCAGAGCGTTGGTGAAATGTGCGCTATAGAGTCTGATGTTTGAAGTGAACGGGATAGAAGCAAAAAAAAAGTCATTGCTGGGTGGAAGTGGGCTCCAGTGTTTCCCGGTAGCAGCCCTCAAATTGAGTCCCATCTCCTCTGCTGCTTTACGAGAGCCGCGCGCCAGTGCGTCGCGTAGTTCAAGTTTGAATTAGCCCAGTCAAGGGCAGCCACTTCCCATCGGGCCTCCTGCACAAAAGGCCTCCAGGCACGCCTGGAGCGTTCAGCACAATCAACAACATCGACTCTCGCCTTTCATAGCCAGTGGAGCCCTATGACATGGACGCAGTCGCAGATGAGCGGGCACTCCGAGGCCGCGTTTAAGTACATCAAGCTCATCCAGGTGAGATTCCACAGCGTGTTAAAAGAGCACTGCAGCTAATCCAAGAAATATAACGCCGTGTTGCGTCTACGAAAGCATGCTCGGCCGACTCCCGCCTTCCACACAGTTAAGAGTTGGCTCCTCCCAGCCGGAAGGAACCCCGTTCCACCTTTATTGTTTTAGTGGTTAGTATACACCTGTGTGCAAGCGGAATAAAAAAATCTTTCCAGCCAGTCGGGATAGGGAGCTTCCGTACACGCCGCAGGACGTCACTTTTCAGCCGACCAATAGATGGTAGGTGGTACATGGTTGGTGGGCGGATCTGTTTTACCAGGTCCCAATAGAGCTTCCTTGTTCTCACTGCGCAATCGTATTGCCAGGGGAAAAGTTCCTGCAAGCGGGCCACCGTCCCCGCCACTCACTGCTGTTTCGCGCCAAGGGGCGAGTTGTAAGGCGCCTACATTTTGGACTGCCGCTTGGAGGAAACCGTTACGATCATCACGAAAGAACATAAATCGCTGTACAGTCAGTTTAAGCTCCACGTTAACAAGCCCAAGGCCACTGGCTTCCGTACTCCAGAAAATATTTGTGCGGATTATAGGCTCAAATGGGGATCGCGAAAAAAAAAATGCTGCAAACAACCGGTGAAGCTTGGCCACTGAGTCTGTGTTAATGGGCGAGGCTCGGGCCGCGCACAAGCTGGTGGGATATAGCACGACGTTGCAGACACCGTGCCCTTGAGAAGAGGGCATTGGGTCGCGCTCTCCAGGGCCCCAATTTCCTTCCGGCGGCTGCCAGTTTCGTCTGCCACCGGGGGGCGATGGCTGTGCCGTTGTCTAGGTTGACCTCGAGGCAGCGGGCGATGGCGATCGAACTCCGTAGAGCTGTTGGGGTTTGATGAGCAATTCACCTAGCCATGCTCCTTCTGACTTCGAAACATTGAGCTGAGCCCCCGAGAATCGACAAAATGATTCAGCTAGTGCAACGACCTTTTATGCCTGCCCTCTTCATGAGCCCACAAAACATCGTTCGCTTAGGACAAGACTTACAGGTATTCGTCCCGGAGAACCAAGCCTTTGTTTGATTTCGACGCCATTGCCATCCTGCAAAGTGGTTCTGCATACAATGCGAAGAGGATGTGGGACATGGGGAAGCCTTGGCTGACCGACCTTCCGACGTCGATGGAGGTCCCCACCTTCCCGTCCATGATGATGGTGGTAGTGATTTCGTTGTAGCACATCTTTATCGACTCCACCATTTACTCACCTATCCCACATTGACGGAGGAACATGAACAAAATGCGTGGTCTAGCTGGTCGAAGGCCTTTTTAAGGTCGAGCCGTAAGAAAGCTAAGGGGCTGACTCTTCCGCCTCACGGACGGTCCGCATGCGATGCAGGTTGGTATTGATGGAGCGTCCCCTAAATCCACGTCTGGTGTGGGCCCACCACACTACTGAGGGCTGTCTCGAGACGTCGGGACAGGATACGGGCTAAGATTTTGTAGTCAGTCGATGGCAGCATGACCGGCCTGAAGTCTTCCACATTGGGTGCCGTATCAAGGGGGGGGGGGTGGGGGGGGTCGGAGTATAAGGACCAAATTACTGCTCCGTATTGAGGGTGGTAGCAGGTTTGTGTTTTTGGTGTTTTCGAAGACCGCAGCCAAAACAGGGCTAATCGCTTCACGGAGTACCTGACAGAATGCCGACCCTATGTCATCAGGCCCCGGTGACTTATTCTTTGAGAGTTTCTTAATCGCGCGCTTGACCTCTTGGACCCATTTCGGTTGGTTTATTGTGGCCTTTACGTCCTCTGGAACCGTTGGAAACTCGCCTGTGACTTCCATTAGAGGAGCCTCAAGATGAGCGTGCGAGGAAAAGAGCTGTTCATAGTACTCGCCGAAGGCAGCCGCGACCTCCCCGCTTCCACTAGCAAGACTCCCAGAGTTGCACAGCTCAGAAATCGCTGTAGTCGCGGTCCTTGCTTGTTCAAAGGCACGAAAAAGCTTCGATGGTTGTACCTCGGACACCACTCGTTGCTCCCTGCTCCGCACAAGAGCGGCCCAACACCGTTTTTCGAGCTCAGAGTGGATCTCCTCTTTCACGCTGCGAATGTCCTCAGATAAATCTCCCGACCTCTCCTCATCCGCTTCTACAAAGGAGCGCAGGCACTCCACCAGTCCTTACCGTATTTACTCGCGTAATGATCGCACATTAAAAAAAATGGATGCAAATTTAGGGGTGCGTCCATTAGCGGGGTAAATTTTTCGCTAAAAATTTTTGAGCACAGAAAACGCAAGCGAGTTGTTCGTCAAAATGTTTGCGATAGGTCTAATGAACATAATAAACATATAAATAAAAACATAACGAAACTCCGCACACCACGGCCAGCCGCTTTGCAAAGTGACGCAAAATGCAGTGTTTTCATGAATTGCGGAACGCGTCGGAAGAAGTTTGCTGCGAGGTGACAGCAGTTCGACCAATACGTGGCTGCCGCAGTCGCAGTGCGGGACAGTAAAACAGACATGGCTGTCGACGCCGCAACCTGAGCGCGTTTTTTTCTTTGTCTTGTGAGTACATTACGTGCACTTAGTGGGAGTTTCTTCCTCATCAGTACTGAACGCATATTGAATATCGGCAAGTCTGCCGCTATAACGAAGCTCTGCGAAAAGAAGGAAACCGAGGTACGCACGAGCATCATCAGCTAGACTTGACACACATACGACATATTGCTGCGGCTAGTTCTGGGTGCGTTCATTGCGGGGGAAATAAAAAAAATCAAAATTTGACCGCGAACTTCAGGGGTGCGATCATTATGCGAGTGCGATCATTTTGCGAGTAAATACGGCACTCCGCCTTTCCGTCTCTCGCCTCCTGTCGCCCGATTGTGATTGCTCCATCTTTGACACGTTGTTTGAAGCGCTCCCGCGCAACTCCGTCGATGGCTGCAGCGTTGATTGCTTCAATTTCGCCTCTACGCGATCGACGTAAGCCGCGTTATTGAGGACTCCAGGACTCGGGGACCTCAGCCGTTCCCTGGGGCTCGTAGCGCGGGCGTTGGCTATGGACTTTGGCTGAGTTGAAGTGGACTTTGATTTCAGGAAGGTGGAATGTGGACTTTCATTTGACTCAGTTTGCACGGAGAAAGCTTCGCTTTTTATCCCTCTCTGTTAAGAAAGGGTCAGACCTAAGAAAAGCCAAGTTAAAGTTAGTGAAGACCCCCCGCTCCGCTGTTTCATCAGCCTTCGCATCTCAGTTGCGAAGGTGACCGAATTTTTTTACTTCCTTGGACTGTAAATTTCAAGATACTATATTGCCTCGTGAGCTTTTATGTTACGAGGGGATTGTACTCTGCGCGTTCTGATCTCCTGCGCGAAGTTATTTTGGCTGGCTGGTATTTGAATTTTACAGAATTATGAGAAATTTTTAAACAACTAGAAATTTCTCATTGAGCATTTGGATTCGCTCATTAGAGAGATGCAACGACCTACCACTCCTTCCGAGTTATGGAAAATAGCAGCACACAGTGGTTGGTTATCTGATCTTGTAACACAGATATTTATTAAAATAATGTATGATTTTCGACAGCTTAGTGCGTAACGTTAAAAGGCAAGAAGTTATCATCCATGACCAAATAGCATGCTGATCCGCGTTGGATAAGACGGTTATTAGGTTATTGTTTACCGTCTTCACGGCTGACTTTTTCAACATTACAGTTGTATTAGCTTGTTACTCTTCAAAGACAAATGTCAGTTCGGTACTTTGGTAGTCTAAACATATACAGAAATTTTTAAACGCATGTTTCTGCTGCTAATAAACATTCCCAAACTTCTTTTGGGAATGTCAATAAGAAATGTTTTTTCTTCAAAGCTGATCTCGCAACTTTAGATACCGCACGCAAATTGAAAATGAGTGAAAGGCAGACGAAGGTTTTGCTGATTTTACGTGTATACCTTAAAAAAATATAAAAAAAACTAAATCTTTTCGAGCGAATTTCTCTGGCTAGTTATTCGGTTCAGAAATAAACTGGCATAAACCAATTCAACAATTCAGCAGCACAAGGCCTTAGCCATTGAGCCACCACGCCGGATAACGAGTTGTGTGAACGCAGTTCGCAGCAGTAACTAGAATACAGCTTTAAAGATTAGTTACAAACAAAAAAAAAAAAAAACGGGAAGTGAAGGGGAGTACTCGGAAACTCAGCTTAAAGTTAAGAGAGTTTCAAAACTTTGTTAGACCTTAGCATTATAGCCCAGCTCTTGCAGCGGCAACGCGCAGTAAAGTTCATTTTAAGATACCACCACTGGAACGCCAGAAAACAGTGAAGTAGATCGGGCCTTAGTCCGCACACGGTGGCATTTATTCCGTGTTATATTTAATTAAAATGTGATACGGCCATAAAGGAGCCTGTGTGCATACGCTAGACACACGAAGGCGCACGCATTGCGACAAAGTTTTGCCGGCATTTAATAATGAGGAACCCCGAATGGTTTGCAGAAACAGTGCCAAGTTGAGAAGGCGGCTTCTGGAATTAGTGTCAGCGGGTTCGGTGTGGATGCAGCGGCAAAAAAAAAAAAAAAAAAAAAAATTAAGTGTATGAGCTGGTAGGCTTCCTGTGTAATGGACTCCTTAGGACATGTGTATCTTTCTTTGGTGTTCGCTAACGCAGTGAGGGAAAGGCTTTGGCGCTGAATTTAGCTGCGGCTGCCGCCCCTCAAAAATGTGGGGCAAATTACCAGCACCCACGTGGCGTACGTAAAAGGTTACCCTCGCGAACCGCCGCGTCGGTTAGGTGTCTTTTCCCCCATTATCTTCCAGAAAAAAGTGTAAAGATCTCTGGCTCAGTGTAAATCGGTGCGTAACCAGTTCATCACATGCAGTGGCCCATAAGTGAGTCGCGCAGTGTAACCCGCGGATACTATTACTATGTGACACGCCATATCAGTCCCGAGTTTCCCACGGTAACTATTGTGTGGTAACCGCTCGTATAACCGACGGGCGATCTCTGATTCCCAAAATACAAGGGAGCCAGACCCCTCGCTACTATGTTCTAGAAAAAAAAAAAAAAACACGGGGGCGAGCTCTCTGACTCAAGTACGCAAGACAGTCGC
The DNA here is from genome assembly GCF_048455015.1 of Haemaphysalis longicornis. Classification (NCBI taxonomy): domain Eukaryota; kingdom Metazoa; phylum Arthropoda; class Arachnida; order Ixodida; family Ixodidae; genus Haemaphysalis; species Haemaphysalis longicornis. The sequence continues at coordinate 169,302,070 of NW_027526203.1, forward strand.
CTCGCAGTTTGCCATACACGCGGCGGTCAACGGCGCTACACGCCTCTGTTGAGAGCTCCTCGCATTCTGATGGCTTCTCCTCACGACCCTTCATGGCAAAGAGCTCGCGGTACCATTCCGTTGCTCACGAGAAGATGTTTTCACGTGTTAGCCAATCAGTTGCGAATCCCACTGCTTTCTAACCTTCTAATCTCTTATCAGGTATGCCTTCCTCCCGCAACCACCACCTCATCAGGGGTGTGGGTTGTGCGGATCCAGGTACAACCCGAACTTTCGGACCAGTAGCCCAGTATAAATACACTGTTAAAATCCTTTTCAAATGGAGAAGATAAAGAGTTGTGCACAAGAATAGGCAGAGATAGCGGTGACTGATTATCTCCAGTGTCCTGTTGCCGCGGTTAAAAAACGACCACAGCACCGAGCGACTGAAACATATTGGACGGATCATTTGTACCTGAGATGTGCAGGCTTCGGGAGATCTTGTGAACTGGTGCTCGGACATGAAAACTCAAGGGAACTAGTGAGACGACTACCGTGTCTGAATAACGTAGGAGTGGACAGCGTCAGATGGGACGTAAAACAGCCAGGCTGGAGGCCTGGCCGTCACGTGCATGTAACGAAAATAACGGAAGTATTGATTACAGGCCGCTCAAAGTACAGCAGAGGAGTTAAATCGCCCTTCGCAACGCGAATTTTGAACTAAGCTTCATGATGATGGTCATGAAGAGAAGGTTTTGGGCGGACAGCTACTGTTGAAAAAAGCAAGATGCATGAGTGGGGGTTCATGTTCGGCTAGATTAAATTGAAGTCACCTATTCTGTAGCAAAAGTAACTATCTGCAGAGCGAATAAGCACGAGCACTCCATATACAATATTTGCCTCGAAATGCTGCTGCAGTGATCTCATGGAAACTACAACCTAACACACAATCGCGGTTACACTTCTATGCCCATGAAATCAACAAGGACCTAGAAGTGGGCGTGGATTCCGTCGGTATAGAAGAGCTGCGGCGCTGAATCTCATCAGAAAGCATCACTGAATTCTTTTTCGGTGAAGAAAAAATGTTGGCACGGATGAACAGTACCGCTGCCGCTTGTAGTTGGGAAGGTTGTTGGCTAAATATTTTCTAGTTTTCTAGTTTCGATACATACTCTTCAGGCTTCTTTTCAACGCTACTATCCCATGGTCTGAATGAAGCGCAAGCGACGCAAATATATTTTTCTCGACTTGTACTTTCAATTACTTATGCCTGCGTCAAAAAAAGGGGCAAGCATACCCAATTTAGCACTATAAAAACATTGTCAAAAGCGCCGAATAGCACTAGCAAGAAGGACTGCAACCTTGATAAGTGTCTTTACGGAATCCCTCGTCCCGTACGTCTCTGCTCTGCAATATATATATATATATATATATATATATATATATATATATATATATATATATATATATATATATATATATATATATATATATATATCAGGGTGTCGAACCGGAACCGAACCGAACCGAACCGAAAACCGGAACTGAACCGGTATTTTTGCCGGAACTGAACCCGAACCCGAACCGTTATTTTTTGAGCGCGCTGAACCCGAACCGGAACTGAACCGAAAAAAGAAATAACGGTTACCGGTTCATGCCGAAACGGTTTGACCCTCCGTTGTTGACACTGCACAGTCAATGCAATTCAGGCCTTTTTTTCTTCCACGTAGGTACCATCAACTTCGGAGCCGCTCGCGCACTTTCCCCTCCAGACAATTGAACACTCACGCCACAATTAAGAGAAATGAATGAGCACCAATGTAGCAATGGTCTGTTGCTGCTGGAAGCGCGAGCGTAGCGCAAGCTGACCAAACGAAATGTCATTCTCCGCAGCTTGCAGGGGATATAAAACGACTTTGCCCTTCCCTAGCTGCGACTTTAGTGGAGCAATCAGGCTGCAGGAGTGCTCCAGTGCGCAGCAGCGAAAGCCCATTCCCGATGTGTGCAAACTTTTTGCATTTCATATTTTGCTCCCCCCACCAGGCGGGTGCCCAGACAGCAGCACCTAAGGCTCGCATAAATAAAGTTTATTCCTCCTCCTCCTCCTCATAATTTGTTTAAAAGGTCCGACACCTGCAAATTGTTAATACTTGACAAGTGTGACCGCAGGAGCTGCTCAGTGGCTAAACCGCCTGCTGCTGACCACAAGTGGCTTCGATGTCCCTTACCCACGACCGTTTTTGAGGACAGTACAGTGGACAAGCTCCGTTTCTTACAAGTACAAATAACAACAGATATGTCAGGGAAAACTGTTAAGGTGCGCACTTGATCCCTTGGCAAGAAACTGCAGCCTTTGACCTTGTCTTGGAAGCAGAAACAGTAATAAAGCAGATGACACGTGCAGAAAGGCAGGCCGGTACCCCACACTGTCCCATTCGCACAGCGGTGATCTTTTCTGTTTGTTTGTTTGTTCTGCAGTTTTGTCTCTTTCAGATCTGCTTTTTTTTTCGAAGGTGCACTTGTACTGACTGCCCAATTCGCTACATTACTTCTACTGCTACTCGTTCCGGAGGGGAGTACTGATTTGATTTGATTGTGGGGTTTAACGCGCCGACGCAGCGCAGGCGATGAGGCGCGCCGTAGTGGAGGGCTTCGGATTAATTTTGACCACCTGGGGATCTTTAACGTGCGCAGAAATTTCGTACACACGGGCGTTTTTGCTTTTCGCCTCCATCAGAAAAGCGGCCGCCGAGGCCGGGAATCGAACCCGTGACCTCGCGCTCAGCAGCGCCTAGCCACTCAGCCACCGCGGCGGGTCGGAGGGGAGTACTGCTGTGGAGGAATTGAAGAGCGTCTACCCAAAAATGTTCATTCATGCTCCGCGCGTCAAAGTTCCCTTTCATTTTGTAACAGCATAATCTGTTACAAGATTCCGCAATGTAGCACGCGGAACGATGGCCGCGGGTCAGGCGGTAAGATGACATCCTGATTGTAATGCACACTAATAAGCGCTGATATTTGTACGCGCCAGTACGCAGACCTAAATTTAAGGCTTCAAGGTTAGCGTGATGGGCGATTCCATAGCGACGATTGCGAAAAATGAAAAGGCAGAAAATATATCCCACCGTCATATCTCTTGGCGGTTGCTATATGAATAGTCGCTAGGACAACATAAAGTCTGGACGAGAAAGTAGGGGGTAAATCGTCACCACTTCATCTGTTTTTCTAATATCTCGTGAATGTTTAAAGTTTGCTTTGCAATTGCGCCTCTGCCCTTGGGGAACAGCAGCATTTTGAGTTTTTGTTTGTGTTTTGATTTTACTGTCGCTTTAAACTACTAAATATTTTTTATCTAATTTCAGTGACAATTCAACTCATCGAACCGGTTCGCGAACCGGTTCAAGCTCCCGAACCGGTTCGCGAACCGGTTCGGTACGTGATTTTGTCGAACCGGAACTGAACCGGAACGAAATTATTTCACCCGAACCCGAACCGTAACCGAACCGGTATTTTTTTCGGTTCGACACCCTGATATATATATATATATATATATATATATATATATATATATATATATATATATATATATATATATATATATATATATATATATATATATATATATATATATATATATATATATATATAGACGCCAGCAAACGTGCCAGCGTTGTTACCCAAATGTGCTTCGCATGCTAAATAAAACAAGACGTCACCAAGTGACACTTTGGCATGACGTGATGCTCAGCGGACTTTTCGTTTTGAGAATTAATTTTGTAAAAATATTTCTGGCAGGATTTCGCACTCTAGCAGCGAGCGGAAATGAATCAGCTAACGTAATAATTGTTGAATGAATTGGAATTTATGAAGCCACGCCCTTTGCACTGAAGTTCTGGTCTTTTTAGTTGGTCTGTACCGATCACGAAAACCTACATCACACAAACTGGGAGTTGCGACGGGAAAATTGTCCTTGCCTTGAAAGCATACATGCTAATAGGTCATTTATATTCAATAACAAGGATAATAGTCGGTAACAACAGGTGTTCTTTAGTTTTACCATTATGAAATGCCCACCTGCTTCGCTCTGGCCATATTATCGATCAAATAAAAATTCATCGGCCCTTCCACTTTCTGAAGAAGCACGACCAGCGAAGCTTTCGGGCGGATTTGTTGACAAACTCGTGCTCCAAGCACGCCGTAGCACCGGGGGAAATTTCTGAAGGATTGTAGCACCGTCGACGTTTTGAGTTTTCAGCCTCGCGGTAGTCGGGGTCGTCAAAGGCTTGCCGTTAACGAGTTGCGTCCGCTTGCCCACGTCTCGCCAGTGTTACGTTAACGCCACCTACGCTCACGTTTGTTTTTTTCTCTCTAGCGCTCATGGAGGTCATCCCTACGAAAGAGTTTCGTGTATCGGAAGCGATACATGGAACCGTTATCGTAAATTTTGGCCATTATTGAGTCCGGTTAAACCAAGTTTGTCGAGCGATAGCTCGGAATTGGAAGGGGCTTCTGTTACATTCGGAAAGGCGTCCCCGAACCGGGCTCCATCGCCTCGGTCATGTAATGGTAGCGTGGTGGACGAGCGGCCAGCAAAAGTTGCTGCGTTCGTGTTGACGACAAAAAGCCGAAGGCAAGACTTAGTTGGTTTACTGCATAGCGAGAGATGAACACGGACGATACAGGAACGTCACCCTTCATGGCGAGCTTACAGCAAGACTCGAACTGGGCGACAGCGGGATCCGATGCTGTCAATCGAATGAAAAATGCGCTCGGCCGGAGACCCGCGTATTTATCCCCCGAAGCGCTAACGGTCGAGCTGCTGTCCTAGTTTTTTTTTTTTGCACGCGGCCCGAACACCGTACAGACACACACTCTTTCCCAAGCTCGCGAGGGCCGGCAGTAGCGGCGCACGTTGAGTCTGTGATAGGGGGGATAGGAGATCTCGGCGAGCGGTGTCAGCTGGCAGGTTGAAGTCTGCACATGCGGAACAGTTTGTTTTGTATTTTGCAACTGCCGTGGCTTAAGTGGTGGGTTCCTGTCTCAGCACGTTCGAGGAAGGCGGGCTTTCCGCAAAGCTCAGGTTTCGCCACACTACACCAAGTGGTAGCACACGCAAACAGGGTAGCGGCGCGCTGAATCGTAACACTTCCATGCAGTGGATTTTTTAGCTGCAAGTACCGTACGCACAATTGCGCCACAGGCGCCACACAGACGCTGTTCGGCGCCCCAAATTGCGGAGTGAAGCCGAAGTATGTCGAGCGAAGGCTTGTTATTCGCCCTGAGAGCGCGCAGTGAACGCGCGCATTTTCCGATAGTATGCGCCCTTACACTTTAACCCCATCCCCATCTCCGCACACTCTCCCCTCTGGAATGGACAAGCGAAAAGGCGCTTTCACTTTTTCTTTGTGGACAGGGCGGTGTACACCTACAAACGCAGAATATTTGCGGGGTTGCAGTACACAGCTTCGCTGCGAAAATTCGACCCAAAGTTATGTGTTAATGTTCATGTAGTGAATAAAATAGCTTGTCGCATCACAAATTGTAATAACCGCGGGAGGTTGCGTACATGAATGGGCTGGTGACGTGATATTTATTATATTTGAGTGCTCTCCGAGGTGCACTGCTTCGAAAACAATGGCTATGAAGAGCAGGCGGGAATACAGATCTCTGAAAAAAGCACGTGAATAGTGTCGCACGAGAAAATCTCGCTACTGGGGTGAGCTGGATTGCATCGTTTCTTTTCCCGCGAAGATTTTATGTCCCGTTTCTGTACACTATAAAATCACTTTTTTAAGATATAGGTAACGAAATATTTCGTGGTTGGGCTTGGAGAGTAAATTTCTTATGAAAATCAAATTTACAATATAATGTCACGTAGCCTAAGACGACGCAGGTTTCTTCAAGTAATCAAATTTTATTGGAGCGAACTTGTGCTCCTCGAAGAACTCAAAGAAAACACAAGCGGCGAGGAAACAGCCAACAAAGTGACGTGCGCAGACTAGTGTCGGTGAATCGAATACCGCGGCGGCTGGCCATGGGAGTATTTATCTTTCCTGCGTGATTGTTTCCCGAAACTTCGAATGACAACGAGAACACTGGAGATCAAAGAAGATTATTCTAGGCTAGGGAACATGCGGGCCGTACACTCTCCATATTAAAATAAGATATCCTGTGCGGCATTCAAAAGGAAGCAAAGTGCATGCACTTTGCTTAAGGAAAACGAGCGCTACAAACCAGGACAGAAAAAATGAAGAACTAGCCCAACAGCATATATTACTGAAGCATGCACTTTGCTTGAAACACTGATAACACAGCCGGGTGACGCCGGATGGTAAAAACAAAACACGAGTAAACAAACATAATGCATGGTTCGTGGCATTCAAGGTAGGGGTTCCTACCTGTCGCGCAAACCCCTACTTTCACTCTTTATTCCCAAGACCTGCGACGACTGGAGCCACCTGCCCGCCTCCATCGCCAGAATTCCGGATCCTACATCATTCAAAACGGCTGTAACTAATATTGTATGAAATGTTAACCACTCCTCTCTGTAACGCCTTCGGGCTTTGAGAGTATTTTAATAAATAAATAAATTACCCCCTCTAAGAGTGCATCGACTCGAGGGTAAACTAAAATGACAGTAAAAAACAAACAAGAAAAAGTCCGTCATCTTGCGTAGTAAGGCTTGAGGCGAACCACGTGGACAACTTCTGGCCGCGTGCATCGTTGTGATGTGCCGGAATCACTGTCGGGGACATCCTCGTAGTTAAGGTGGCTAACACGTCGTTGGATTCTGTAGGGCCCGAAATACCGTCGCAGGAGCTTCTCACTCAGTCCGCGTCGTCTAATGGGAGTCCAAACCCACACAAGATCACTTGGGTGATACCTGGCGTCTCGGCGTCGGAGGTAGTTGCGTCCGGCATCCGCCAGCTGATAGAACGTACGCGAGCAAGCTGGCGTGCCTCCTCTGCACACTGTAGACGTCCGCAATGAGATAGTCGTCGTGTTCTACGTGTGGCAGCATGGCGTCGAGCCTCGTCTTCGGCTGTTGACCGTAGACGAGCTCGAATGGAGTCGTCTGCGTAGTTTCCTGGACAACTGTATTGTATGCGAACGTGACATATAAGGATTATTTCGTCCGATATCTTATGCTCAGCACGTAGACAGCATAACGACCATAGTCTTGTTTAGGCATTCGGTTTGTCCGTTCGTCTGGAGATGACACGCCGTGGTTCTCGGGGGATCCGTGTTGCTGTAACGTAGGACGCCCTTCATGAGCTCCGCAGTGAATGCCGTTCCGTGGTTCGTGATTAGTACTTCAGGGTCTCCATTTCGCAGCACAACTTGATGGATAAAGAGCTTTGCGACTTCTTGTGCGGTCCTCCTCGGAACAGCAGCGGTATCTGCGTAGCGAGTCCTGTAGTCTGTCGCTACGACAATCCACTTGTGACGTAGGGAACGGGACCAGAAGGTCCATTCCGGTGTGTTGAAAGGATGTCGATTGGCCGGCGATCTGCTGCAGAAGTTCGGCGGGTCTCGTCGGCGGCGTTTTTCGTCGCTGGCAGTCCCGGCAGCTCCGTACATAGTGGAACACATCGGTTGTAAGGCGGGACCAATAGCATTTCGCCTTGATTTTTCCGATAGTGTGTGCTGTGCCGAGATGTCCGGAAAACGGGTCGTCGTGACACGCTTCCAGAATTTCGTCACAAAGGTCTGCGGGATGACAAGAAGCTAATTTGTTCTCGTTCCTGGGTTGAAATTTTTCTTCACGAGGAGAGAGTTTTTGATACTAAATGTAAGTTGCGTTGAATGGCTTTGGCACGCTGACGTTGCGTCCTGCGAGGTAGGCGATCATGACACGTAACTCGGGCCCGGCACGCTTCTGGGCGGCTAGGTCGCTCTTACTGACTACTCCGAAGAATTCGCTGTCTTCATCGGAGTCATGTGGTGGTGGACCGACGGGGACGCTAGACGGGGACGGGGACGCTAGTCGGCGTCGGAGTGTGTCTTGCCGGTTTTATAGACTATTGTAAAGCTCCACCTACCGAGACCGCCAGAGCGGTCCTTCAAATTGGCGAGCCAATACAGCGCATGGTGGTCTGTCACAACCTAGAATGGTCTGCCATACACGTACGGGCTAAAGTTTGAAATGGCGCATATAATAGCGCCGCCCTCTGTCTCAAAGGCTGAGTAGTTTTTAGATGCGAAGCACCTCATGCTCGGGGCTGTGTCCCTCCCTCCCTTGTCGTTGTTGTCCGCCGTCCGCACATCCACTGCGCATGCCTGGCCAGGCCCCGCTGAAGATGATTATGGCAGGATGCCCCTAGGGATTGGCCAACCAAAGAATCCCTCACGAGATAGTTTCGCGTTCAACCACCATCGTCATCTTCCCGTAGGGGAACCCTGAGTACCCTACCCCCACTGCGCATGCCTGGCGAGGCACCGCTGATGATGATTGTGGCAGGATGCCCCTAGGGATTGGCCAACCAAAGACAAAGAATCCATCACGAGATAGCTTCGCGTTCAACCACCGTCATCATCTTCCCGTAGGGGAACCCTGAGTACCACACCCCCACTGCACATGCCTGGCCAGGCACCGCTGATGATGATTGTGGCAGGATGCCCCTAGGTATTGGCCAACCAAAGAATCCACCACGAGATAGCTTCGCGTTCAACCACCGTCGTCATCTTCCCGTAGGGGAACCCTGAGTAGTATGCAGGCATTCCTCCTCTCCTCTCTGACACTCCTCTCCTCTCCGGCATTCCTCCTCTCCTCTCCGAAGCTCCTCTCCTATCTGGGACTGCGCAACGAACGGCAACACCTGCGGCTCCTCGCGCGATAATGCGAAGCAGCTTAGGGTTAGAGACGCGACGGTAGCCGCTGCATACTCCGCTGGGGCGCCACTGTAGCTCCGCGGTATAAATGACGCGCGCGCGCGCGCGCTCCACTCCCCTCATTCTCCTCCTGCAACGCCGCGATCGAACTGAAAACTAATGGGAACTTGAGTCGACCCCATTGGGTCTTTGCATACTACTCAGGGTTCCCCTACGGGAAGATGGTGAAATTTTTGTTCAGTAGCGCATCGTGTGGAGTAAATCTCCCGTGTGATCGCAGTGCGGGCATTGTTGCGTTGGGTAGATGTCCGAGTAATACTGTAGGGTTGCGGGAACTGGAAGTGTGTTCGTGTGGAGCTGTCGGAGTAACACCTCCTCTATGCTTGAAAGCAGGAGGTGAGGGTCCAGAAATCTCCTCCTTCCAAGCCACTGTTCTACCAGTATTTCCCTGGGCGCAACGAAGGGGGTGAAGGCGATCGGCTGGCTCCCGTTCTTGAGGGGCAGCCAGCGGAGGTGAACGCGCGGAATAAACCCTGGAGGGCTAACGCGTGCGCGGCGACGTCCCCCCTCCCCATTCCCCCGGTCTGTACATGATGACCCGGAAACCATCTCTTCCCCTACAGGTGGATGATTCGAAATTACGTGAAGGGACTGGCGCCATGCCCTGCCTCTGATAAAAGTTTAGCAATCCTCTTGGGAATCGGTCATTATTATTGTGCGAGGATGGGCAGAGATAGCCAGGGTGATGGCCACCTTTTCCGCGCGGGTCGGAGCAGTGGTTTTTATGGATATCATTGCTATGGGGTTACCGCTGGACTAGCATGCTGCTGCTGCGGTTCTCTTATTTCTCAGGGGATGTCGAACCGATCTTGCACCGTGGTCGGGGGTCCAGTCTTTTTAAGATGACTCTGCCTGTTTCCGTTCTCGTGAGGCACACTTTTTGCGCGATTCCCTGTGCATCTACGAGCTCTTTCGTGATATTGTGGACTCCCAGAGCCACTTGGCACTTCTTGGACGTAGACGCTGGTAGCCCCAAAGATAGTTTTATGCACCTACGGAGAGCCCGACCTAGTCTATCCTCCTCTTTGGGTTTGAGGTTCAGAAACAACGTACGTGCATCTAGAGACCACAAGGGCTTGTACCAGTGTAGTGGCTTCGGCTTCCTTCAATACATGGTTTTTGCAGGTCACTCGCCTGATAATCCGGGCTACCTGGTTGGCCGCTGCTATAAGGAGACTCCCCGCTATGGTGTTGTGTACCATCTCGGAAATGTGTACGCCGAGGACACAGATCTCCTGTCTGTTGGGGATAGGTCTAAATCCACGTGCAGTTTGATCGAATCTTGTTTGGGGTATTTGGGCTTGTCGGGCTGGACCACAAGTAGTGCCGACTTATCCGGAGCACACTGCAAGACGCGGAATCAAGCGTACGTCTGCATGATTTTTGTCGCTCGTTGGAAGCTGCCCTCCATGGCTGCCCTAGTTCCTTGATTCGACCATGTGGGGATGTCGTCCGCGTACAGTGCGGGACGAATGCCTCGCACCTGGTTTGGTCTGGGCGGCCGATCCTTTATCACTAAGTTGAGGAGCAATGGGGAGAGGAGTGAACCCTGCGGTGTGCCTCAAGATCCCAGTTCAATTAAGTCTGACCGGGTCCCCTTATGTTGAGCTTGGACTTCCGACCTCGTAAGGACGACTTGATATAGTTGTAGGTTCTGGAGCCGCAATTAGTCTCCGCTAAGGTGCGCAGTACAGCCGAGTGCAGGACGCTATCGAAAGCCTCTTTCAAATCAAGGGCCAGCATAGCGCATAACTGGGTGCGGTCTGGGTGAAGATATACGTGCCTGTAGATCTACATAACCACATCGGCAGTGCATAGGTGCGGTCTGAAACCAAATTGCGTATGTGGAAGTTGGTTTGTGCGGAAGAGAAACCATTGCAATCAAGTGTTGATTACTCGCTCGTAAAGTTTCCCAGGCAGGACGTGAGCGAGATCAACCTGGCATTTTTACCTACAAGTCCTTTCCCGGTTACGGGATAAACCGAATTTCCACTGTTTTTCACTGTTGCACTAACGAACCAGGGATCCAGTAGTTCTGATTCAAATGGTCGACTAAAGCTTGAATGTCTGCTTCGCCTATAGTTGTAGAGAGCTCTTGCTGTAATTAAGTCTGGTCCCGGAGCTGTGTTCTTCGTGTTGGCGAGTTCAGACTTGTTTCGTGTATAGTGACGGGTTCGTTCAACACTTCATTGGGTTCTCCTTGGTAATGTGGGTAATCTCCCTGGCGGTCTTTTCGGAGATACTTGGCCTTGAGGTCGTCAACAAGTTCTGGTCCGTCACGTGGTATTCGTGCACCAGCTTAGCAAGTCGATCGGCATGCTCAGGCTCAGTGGCGATTGGTTCCATCGTTGACTTAAGAATATCCATCGTCTTCGCCACGCCTAATTGTCCCGACATGCCACAGCAAAACTCCCGCCAGTTGTGAATAACGAGCTTTATGGCGTAATCCTCTGCCTCCTTACTGATTTGGGCCACTCGATGTCGTAGCTTGCGGTTGAAGGGCTGTCTCCGCGATCTCTTGGGCAGCGATTGTCTGACATTCCATATGTGGAGCATGTGCGAGTCAATAGCTGGCATGCCTTCTGGAGCTTTCAGTTTACTCGAATGGTGTTCCACATCTGATAACAGCTCTCGCATCCACCGCTCGATGTCCACTATGTTTGGTTCCACCTGTTTCTCAAGCAGTCTTTGTTTAAATTCTAACTTCGCAACAGGACGAGGACAAGAGAGGGTATAAACGACTGCACTCGTTTGTGCCCTCTCTTGTCCTCGTCCTGTTGCGCAGTTAGAATTTAAGCATGAATCCTTTTCAACTCGCGCAACTTTTCCTGAATCTTAGTGTGGCTTCTCTCCAGTTGTGCCAGTCAGTTAGTGTGGAAGGTCGACGTCTTCTTTCCCGTCTGCCACATGCGTCGCCCATGCCCGTCGGTAAAATAAAAAGGTCCCTTCTGATACTTTGCCCTAGGTTTTCCCATTTCTCGTCCCTAACATTTCGTACGAAGGTCAGGTCCGGGCAACGTGTTTCCAAACGCTTCGCTGTACAGCGCCCCACGTGACCTGTGGGGTGCCACTGCGAGTGCTATTCTACTAAGAAGCTGCTGAAACGGTCCCACCGTTCGGGCTCTGTGGCCTCGAAGTAAAGTTCTGGGTGCTAGCACTGACGGCCTGGGTTCGAGCCTTAGCAGTTCTACTTTAATTTTTTTTACTGGAATTTTTATTCTAAACTCAATTCTTTGTTTATATTGCGCCAGAACTCAATTCTTCGTGTCGTTTTTGTTGTAAATAGTGATTTGGTATGGTTTCGATCGCTTGAGGTTCGGGGCGTAGCCTATGACCACGTTTAATTAATGTTCTGTATCGCGCGAAGACACATTTCACGTGGAGCGCTGTGCAGGGAAGCGTTTGGAAATAGGCGCCCGGGCATGGGTCCCTTCTGACGCTGTTTCCTGCACCAGTAGTTTGGGATGGGCTGGCGAGTAACGTGAGATATTCCCTGGCGGCCAGTTCTCCCCACTTCGTGCCTTTTGCGCCCGTTCACTTGTAGCCCTACGCCACATTGTGGGCACTTAAGTCCCCTGCCGCCATCACACAGGCACCACGGCTGGCCGAAATAAGGAACGATTTGATTAGATAGTACAAATTTTGGTTGCGATTCCTTGGGCTGCTGTATACGTTTAGAATATGTAGGGAGAGAGAGAGAGCGAAAAAACTTTATTAGCTCAGTGCTTCTTGAGTCACGATGGTCGGGCCTCCCTAGTCCGGGGCTTCCGTTGTCCGACGTGTATATATAGCCGACGCGTCCGATTTCGATTTTCGATTTTGGCGCGCACATGGCCACTTCTAAATTCACCCTACAGATGGCGCCATAGCAGTTGAAAGAGAGCGTAACAAGTAAACATGCCTGCCCTGTTCGAACTTGAGTGGCGAAGGAACTCAGCTGCAGCGAAATGTGTGTTCCTTTATGGCCACGGATATTGATTGAAATCTTCTTTTCTTTTTGCGTGAATTCTCCGGTTAATGTTTTCAAACGTGTGGAAATATTGCGTTAAAAGATGATGGGCCTGAATTTCTGGGGTGGAACCATTTCGTCTAAAATTTCAAGTTTTTAGTGGGAAATAGCGCCACACAAGTTTTCAAGCCTTGTGGATTATGTATTGCGAGGGAAAATATACGGGAAGGTAGGGGGGGGGGGGATTGAGCTGGGTCATGCCACGCCAAATGTCCCAGACAGTGGGCTCGACCATCTTCGATTACACTTTAACAATTATGGTCGATCACGTCACTACACTATTCGTTGTCTTTAAACCAATTTTTGGAGGAAAAAGATTTGTCTAACAGCAATTTGAATATCGTGACTGTGACCGAAACCTAGGTATAAAAAATGTTCTCAAAAATAAAATATCATACCGAGCGTGATAAAACAATTAGAGTTATTAGAAAAAAAAAAAACCGCGCTTCCCTTCTACAAAGATTCACAGCTGCAGGTGAACCTCAAATGTGCATTGCCGGGAAGCAATGCAGAGGCATTTTTGACGGCTATTACAACTTTTTTCAGAGACAACGCAGCTGCATAGTTCGTTTATATTGTTGGCGGTAAGTGCGGGAAAAAAATATCGCTGTCGGGAAGCCAGTAGTTTCGGAGCGCTAAACACATTAACTTTGAATATTGGTCATGTTCAGGGGCTTATCGCAGTGTGTGGCGGTTTATGTAAAGATACAGACTTGGGCTCAATTGAAAGGGTGTGGAAAGGACATGCATTTATGGAAGTTTAATCGAAGTACCTTTTGTTTAAAGCGAGAAAATAATTTTTATATTGAACAGCCGCCATGGCCTTAGTCGGCGGGCCATAAGTTCGCTTCACTGCAAGATCGACCCTCAGAGGCAGCGAGAGGTGCGGTGGCCACGCAATTAGAGAGACCGCATGTTTCGTTTGGTTCTAACGATGTTATTCGCTTGGTAAAAGTAATTCCACATGCATCTTCCGGCCTTCCGCGAAGCCGCAGATGAAGTTTGTCTGTAAATAAAACCGGAAGCGAGAAAGACAAAGGATGACGCCTCCTGTCAATTAGTGAGGATATGGCATGGTGCAGTGTGGTAGAGAGGGAACAGGTTTACTCGCTATATCGCGGAGGTTGGCTGCAGACAAGAAATAGTAATTTTAAGTTCTGGTGAATTTTCGGAGAAGTTTAAAGACGCAATAGAAGAGCTCACGCTCCACCATTTTATAAGCAAACACCAAGCAACGTATTTGGCAGACATGAAAAGTAGCCTGAAAGATGACGAGATGATTCTTCTTTTAGACTTCGCGGACAATTATGGTTTTCTCGTTCAAGATTCTCCCTGTCGTACTACTGGGTAAATATACAAGCCACAATACACCCCTTGCTCAGAATGCCCCTCCTGGCGCCTTTGAGCCAGCCGCTCTCTGGAGATTGCAGCTGAAAGGCGTGTTAGGTCCTTGTCCTGTCCTAAATACGCATCACAGGCGACGAAAGCTCTATTGACTTACCTACGATGCACAAGACTTGAGCAGTTTCTTTGGAACTCTGAACTTGCGCACACATCATAATAATCCCCGCCACCACCACCACCACCACCACCACCATCATCATCATCATCGTCGTCGTCGTCGTCGTCGCGAACGTCGTCGGCATCATCGTTGTCATTGTGATCATATTCCTCAGTTTTTGTTTTCTTGCCAATTTATGCGGACCTATGGAGTGGAAATGTAGTGATTTGTCTTGCGCCACTAGTTTTATTAACGACAGTTCATTTTTTCTCTCTTTCTCTCTTCCCTAGGGGTGATCACAAGTACTAATAAACGCGGAAACCATGTTGTGGTGGCACCGAGCTGCGGTCACACCATCCTCATAGAGAATTGGCCTTTGTTCCGTATGCCTCATGGCCTAAAACGTGCGTTCTTGCGGCTAGGGGACGAAAAAAAAGAGATGAAGAATTGAAAGCATTTTCATAATCTGCTTAACGCCGAAACCTTGCGGGTTGTATGTATGGCTACTGTCCATTTCCGCTCGTTTTCTCAATGGAAGTAAACTGAGAATTCGGGATATCTTTCCACCGTGCCCACTCAAAAGTAACTGCAATTAGTTGCTGTTCGTCTGCAGCAGTAAAACGATCTTAGTAGTAGAGAGTGTTTTTCAAGAGTTTACAAAAGGTCGTGAAAGCGTCATGATACTTACACCGCAAGAAAGAGAATAAGCGCTCACGATCCCAACATATTCATGGATCAGCAGCAGAAGTCAAGAAAAGATGTCCGCCTAATATCTCCTCAAATTTTTATCGTAGCAAGTTCTTTATTTTTTGGAGAATTATGCGCAGGCAGCGTGTTGGTGTTTGTTCAGGGGAGGAGGGGTCACATATTAACTTCCGCAAACTAAGTCACCTACACTTCAACTAAACCTTAAAGAGGATTGCACTTTTTTAACCCGAAAGTGTTTTACGCCAGGGTACACCAAGATCTCAGTCACGTCATATTTGTCACGGAAGTGACGTCGTCAGAAAAAGTGCCATTGAAGCGGCGGCGCCCGGATTCGAGCCCATGCCCTCTCGAGCCCTCTCGCCGCAACGGGAGGTACGTGGCGCTCTACCGACTGCGCTATGAGCAGAGACGTGAGCAGCTCTACAAACGCGCCTTATGTCCTTCCCTATGACTCATTCAGATGGTGCTGCCGTCTGGGAGAGGCGAAGCGAAGTAGCGCATCATGACGCTAATAAGCGCCGACAGTTGGCGTCGTGATGCCAGCGCCTTCGTGTACGGACGACACGCGTGAATTTAGGCACCCTTCGCTGTGGCGTTGCTCCCCTGACCGTTGTGTTTCAAGCTGCTCTGTGCATGTCATTTTTGGTTTTGTTGCCCCGGAATAAACCGGTTATTTTTTTTTTATTCTTGCGTGTCGGCGTCACTTCGTCTGGCGGGCCGGGTCAGGCTCACGAACCCGTCCCACATGAAGAAGTTTCCTTTAACATTCAACTGCTCCTATGAAGGCACATTTCCCTTTCGTGTTTTACCGATTCCTGTGAAAGAGAAATCAACCACAATTTTTTTTTACGAATAAAGGGTGACATTTTGCAAACGCTTTCTTATATCGCCCCGTTGCGGCACGTAAAAAGTACAAAATTAATTAATCAGTGAGGGTGCAATCGCAGCCTTCCTGCTTCCTGGAGAGAGCAAGCGCAGAAAAACGAAGACTTTAACAACAACAACTTCCGCGTACTCTGCGAATCAGTATTTCCACTGGATTTTAGCAATCGTATATATATATCCTGAAGAAAAATTCGAGATATTTCCGCTCGGAAAACCGCCCGAAAGCTTACATGTCGCGATGGCATTCTCAAGGATTCGGAAGCTGGAGTGGGCTGAAGTGATCAATTCAGTTTTATTTCTCTCCGTTGTCATGAAATTTATGTACTTATTCGCTTGCTGTGGAAACACATTGTTCGCTAATCGAAGCGGACATTTAATTAAGGATGGAACGGGACTTCCTTTCCCGACCA
Source organism: Haemaphysalis longicornis (assembly GCF_048455015.1). NCBI lineage: Eukaryota > Metazoa > Arthropoda > Arachnida > Ixodida > Ixodidae > Haemaphysalis > Haemaphysalis longicornis. The sequence continues at coordinate 169,318,454 of NW_027526203.1, forward strand.
CACAAACGCAAACTGCTCCACGGCACTCCAGACAGAAGGAGGAGAAAAACGTTCGTCACAGATGGGACTGTTCGCCAGCAGCTCCCGACCGTAGTATTTCCTGGTACTGGAGGAAAAAAAGGACCGCGTTTCGCCGCCATAAGATTTGCCCTTCCTCGTCGTCTACAGTGTCATAAAAAGTGACACGATTTGGCAAAGAAAGTAGGTTTAAACAGTGTTGTACACGTTTCTCTAAAACAGGAACGACAGCTCGTTCCTCGTTCCTCCCAAAATTTGAAACGAGTTCCCGTTACAAGTTCCTTTATTGCGAAAGGAACGCGTTCCAGTTCCACTTCCAACAATGGAACGTGTCGTTACATTAACGTGACATTACATTACAAAACCCGAAGATTTGTACACCAACAATCACGTGATCCACCTTCTCACTCTCACTCAAACTCCCAGGTACTCTTCAAAGTAAAAGTATATCACAGGTTGAAACCGACCAAGTAAAGCAACTCTGAACGCAGGCCGCCGACCTTCGGGCGACCTCTCTCTCTCCCATCAATGACGAAATTCCTGTCCTTTGTCAACACGACGCTTGCAATACAAAGGGACCTGGCGCACCCGTCGACCCATTCCCTCCAGATAGGCGACTGACCGCGCCATGACGAACTTCGAGCAGGACAACATCCCGAGACACTGCGGTGCGCCCAGTTCTATTGATAGCCGGTGAGCTCCGAATGACCTCAAGCGAGCGCAACTCCCCCGACACCCGACAACAAGGCACCTGCGCCTCGCGTGCACTAATGTGGTAATCCCCCGTGACAATATACAGATACGGCGGTTTCACAAGGAATAGCGCAGCGCCGCTCGGACTTCGACAACCTTTACCCGGCAGGGAACAATTCTATCGGCCAGACGCGCATCCTTGCCCCGCCCACCCCCCCCCCCCCCCCCCCCCTCCCGAGAAACGATGAGAGGTGAAAAGCTTCCTTACCCGCCGTGGTGGCTCAGTGGCTAAGGCATTGCGCTGCTGAGCACAAGGTCGCGAGTTCGATTCCCGGCCGCGGCGGCCGGTTTTCTGATGGAGGCGAAAAGCAAAAACGCCCGTGTGTACGAGATTTCGGCGCGCGTTAAAGATCCCCAGGTGGTCAAAATTAATCCGGAGCCCTCCACTACGTCGCGCCTCATCGCCTGCGTTGCGTCGGTGCGTTAAACCCCACAGTCAATCAATCAATCAATGAAAAGCATCCTTGCGGCTGTGCTATTCACCCTTTCGAATGCCGCGTAAGCTCAACCGGCATGAAAGGAAGCACAAGCTGCGGCCCGCTGTGTGATTACTCTTCTGCCTTTGACCTTTGAGGAACGTTCCGCTGAAGGGCGGGCAAATTGGCCAGCTTATAGGAAGAGAAACACCGTAGCGACTTGCGGATGTTTGTACTCGAGCCTTAGCATTCAAAACAGCCAAATCCTAGCGATGTAACGAAGGAACGCCGTTCCTGCCGTTCCTTCATAAACCTAACGAGTTACCGTTACAGTTACACCGACCCTTAATAGAACGGTGGCGTTCCTCCGTTCCTCCAAAAAGGAACTAGTTCCAGGAACGCCGTTCCGTACAACACTGGGCTTAAAGCTTAACTTAAGCTTCATTAACACTATGCCAGAATTTTACACGCGAAGGACATTTTGAAGAACCCTGGCACGCTTCTTGTTTTTATGAAAGAAAGAAATAAAGTTGAACACGTACACGCTTGCTTCACTGCAAGGTACGTGGGAAGGCGATAGCCTGTCACCCCTTCTTCCTGCTCCTTTCGCCACTGTTCCTCTCACTTCATTCTCCTTTACCTTCTCCCTCTCCTCCAATATCCTCCACCTTCTGTTTTTCTGTTTCCCTTTCCCTTCCCATGCACCAGGTCTCAATCCTTCACCGCTTATTTTCCACCTACTACCCTTTTCACCTCCTTCAATTTCCTGCCCCACTCTCCCCCTTCATCTCCTCCTCCCACGTAATATCCTTCCCTATCCCTTCTATCTACTCTTCCTTACTGACATCTCACCATTATCCTCCTCATTCTCCTCTTATATCCATAACCCTCCACCCATAGCAGTCCTCTTCCTCCCGCGACACTCTTTCCCCTTCAACCCACACCCATACCCATGACCCTAATCGCCCTCCCCGCAATGGCTCCATCACCCACGGCCCACGGTGCCCGCGGGTAGGTCAGTAATGGGACACCGGTGGGTCACTTGGAATTTGTGGGTCACGGGTTACTACTGACCTACGCGACACAGGACCCACGGGCGGGCCACGGGCGGCCCACGAAGGCCTCACCAATTCGACTATTACTGCTCCGGTTCTGCACTGCCAGAGTTCATTCTTTTCCCTATAATTTTAATAATTCACCCCTCCACCGAGTTTGCGGTCTTCCCATACTTCTAGACTCATCTCTCGATTTCCACTAAGTTATCCTGGTGGTTCAACGGTTGTCGTTTAGTCTCGCTACAAGGCCATCCCAAGTACATTTTTTTCTCAATTTGGACGACCTACCAGCAGTATTTATCACTGATTTGGGTGACAGACAGACAGACAGACAGACAGACAGACAGACAGACAGACAGACAGACAGACAGACAGACAGACAGACAGACAGACAGACAGACAGAGACAGGCCGGAAATCTTGCCTGCGTACGAAATAATGCCGTTTCATCACGAGAGACACGGCACTCCACTCTTCCCGAATTACGCGCTGAAGGTAGCGCAGAAAATGAACTGAACCTGCCTGGGGGAAACGCGACAGCCAGTAGTAGAGCTCATAACGCTGTGTCTGACCGCCCTTGTATCCCGACCACAAATCAATCACACAGCGAGCACTCCCCTCCGAGTGGACTGTCATGGAGCCGCATTCGCAGAAGTTATGGGCCGCTGCATGATGAACGGGTTCATTGTATGCGGTTCGCCGCCCTACCTCTTGGCCTGTTGCTGGAGGAGACTGCTTGAGGGTAAATAGAGGGAAAGGCGCACTGCTCTGCATGCCTAGCCCACCCCATGACGCCTTGCCGCGTCCGACGCCCGCAGTCTTTTACGAGGTGGCTTTAGCGCCCCTCTGGTTCCTTTCGCACCGACGGGTCGCTATCGGTTTGGTTCGTTTATTTATTTATTTTTTTGACGCGGAGTTCACCTTTCTTACGCCGATGTATCCGTAGGCCCCGACGATCCATAAGGGGCGTCAACGCGCTCACATTGCGTTTCGGCGGCTTTGGTGCATTTCTTCACCCGCGCACGCAGTACACAGACCCACCTTATGATGTTCTTACGATGCTTCTTTCAGCAGGAAGCGGTGTCGGCGGCGCGCCAATGACACATGCCCATAACCAAGCGATAACTAGGGTTACTATTCAAGAGCTTTTTTTGCAGAAAATGTTCAAAGAAAAATCTGTCAATTTATACAGAACCTTACACAATTCTTTTCCCCCTATACGCTTGTCCTATATGCGTAAAATTTTACTGGTATCACAGGATACGCTGGCGTAATAAAACGTGGCGCAGTAAAAACCGACCAGGAAGACGGAAAAGAAACAGCCGCAAATTATATATTTATATTTTCTAGACAAAGAACTGTATTTTTAATGGTTGTGTGCCATTTACATCGTAAGATTTTGATTCTGAATATTTGTTTTATACTACACCAAAGAAACGTCGGAGAGTCTGCACCTTCATAATGCTCACAGAATTTCATCACTGTGGCGAAAGTGGTAATATAGGCCGATGACGACACCCAGCATAAGATCTGACTCAAACGAACTTCATCCTGGCGAAATCCTGGTGATACTTATTAAAAACTTCCTCACTACTGCACAGTATTTCCTTTTCTTTCTTCGCTTTCGTTTTTGGTCTTTTAGCACAAATTACTTTGACCGGCTTCTTCTCTGCTAAGCTATGTTTGCGTCTCTTTCTTCGCTTTAATTTCTCGGCCTTACTGCGCGAATTACGTCAGCAAGCAGACTGGCGCATGCCACAGTCTCCCTACAATCAAGGTTTTGTATAGTTGCTGTGCACCGGGTTCACACACGTATCGTCACGTTCGAGTGTCACGCGGCATCTTTCAACATCCTCAAATTTGTCAAATTCTTCAATTTACGGTTTTGTGAACTTTGTGAAGCGGGCGCATTATCCCTTTAAAGCTCTCGGTTCCGGGCCAATACGGAGTTTCGGGCCAAGTGGGCATGCGATACGAAGAAAGGAGCAACAACAACGACAAATTTTGTTTCACCACTCGAAACCCGCTCTGGATACCTGGGTTCAGATCGAACCAGCTCACACATTTTGTATATTTACTTTTTGCAGTGGCGGCCTTTTTTTTTTTACCGGAAAACTGCGCTTTTTCACAGAATAGGGCACTAAGGCTTTAGCATTAAAGGGGCCATGAACACAAAAATACAAATTGGGTTCATTAAAAAGACTGCTTTGTCCCGATTAGAACAATACCAATTTTATCGCCCACTTCAAACAGATAATCGAGATATTAGAGAAAACATATCCAACAGTGGCGACTCCGTCGCCACTTTCCAGCAATGTCTTTGCGACGTCACAGAATCTTGTTTGTGTGATTGGTTGCCGCCGACCTAAGCTGCCGCCAAAAACATGACTGGGAGGTTGTAGTGGGGCCTCTAGTTCCGTTTGATCGTATGACTCGAATGCTAATGCATAATTAACGCACTGATAAAAATGCTTTCGGTGCCGGTATACAACACGTCACTCCTGCCCATATTACGTCTCTATGGTGCAAAATTTTAAAGGTCTTCAAAATTTCTTGTGTGTTTTTTTCAGTTAAGAAACGTTTTTTTGTGGCTGGAAGGACACTAGGTGAGCTATCAAGTCTAGTTCTTTCAAATACAGTTGCCGACTGATTTTTCAGACCTGGAGGAGAACGAAAAATAGTCTGAATAAAATATCAGTCTGAAACATTCGCGAGTCATTACTCATATATGGGACAACTGGCAGTTCCTCGGGAAAGTCCGGAATATCGAGCAAGTCCGAATTCTTTGGAGTCCGAAAAAACGGTCGGCTACTGTAGAACAAAGTTGTATTTTGTCTTCATGGCCCCTTCGATAACGTGGGCTGAGCTGAGACATCGTGCAATGCGAGCATGACGATTTGCATTGCGAGATGTTCCAGATCAGTCACAATGTAGTGTCAAATCATTTGTCGGGCCTCTTTATTTGCTATCTTTGTTCCGGCGGACGCCACAATTGGCGATTCATGTGAATTGCGGCAAAGCAGATAGATCCGCGGACATTTTTACAGTACAAGGCATTTTCATCACGTCAAATTTCTTGCAACTTACCGGACTGCTCCCGACGTGAATAGGCCCATAGGGTTCGCGTCCATGAACCATTTCAGCCCGTGCAGCACATCGCTATGCTATAATCATCTAACCGAACGGAGCTCAGCGCCAAATGAACTTCGCTGTTTCATCAACGCCCGGCGGGAATACAAGGCAAGTTCGTTGCTTTTCCTGCGCTTTCAGCAGAAGGGATTCTCAAGCCAACAAAAAAAGAACCGAAGCCCGAATTATTGGTTCACCGTGATATACATGCTACGGAAAGGAAGCATAAACGGACAATACATTGCGGAAATTTTAAATTCCATTGGCGCCTTCGAGGGCTCGGGCGAGATGTGCTACTGCACAGCGGTAGCTCTTTCCAATAGTAGTAAATGGTGATAGCAGGGCTGATGCTCGTAGTAGACTAGTATAAGAGTAGCAGTAGTTATTGTTGTCAGTTCCAATAATACTGGTATCTACTTCAGCGGCCCTGTGGCTATGGAATTGCGGTGCGGAACTCGAGGAAGAGGGTTCGATTTGCGTCGGCCGTTTGTGTGATGTAGGCGAAAAATGAAAACGCAGGTGTGCTGAGATTTAGGCACACATTAAAAACCCCCCGGTGGCATTGGCGACGAGGGCGACCACTGGCGGCGCTGCGAAAAGCGCTCGCGTGACGTCAGCTAAGGGACTTCCGCATTTGTCGTCTCATTCGCCCAGGTTCTCTCTCACTGCTGTTTCTTTGCATTCGAGTTGAGTGTGATGCTTGCCGCACCCGATATTGTCTGCGCAAGTTTTCTTTTATTATAATAGAAAAGGCTTCAAATCCATAAACATGCTCAACAGTACGGTTGTTTTGTTATTACCGATTTAGGGAAAGCATCGCCTGCATCGCGAAATCCCGCACGAAGCATGAACAGTCACAGCTGCTCAATGCTACGAAGATATATTTCTGTGTTCAGTGATCTATCCAATGCAAGCAATCAGCTCATTCGCGACAGCACAGAAATTGCAAGACAAGATATCAAAGAACAAAAAGAAATGAAATGAAGATGACATGAAAACGAAAAAAGAAATGAAAATGAAAAGGAGAAAGCTCGTTTGCGCGGGGAGACCGCCAAGAATTGCCACCTGCAGACTGCTGCGGTGGCAACAGCCTGCCGGTGGCCCGAATCCCGAACCTCAATGCTGGAGCCTCGTCTCTTCGAATCGAGGTTCTGGCATTGCAGGCGGAGTATAGAGGAGGAGGGCACCATCCCCGTGTAATGCAACCGCGAGGAGTGACAATGTCACCGCTGCTGTAGAGACCAAGGACCCCTTCTCCGCTCAATAACAATGCCTCATATCCCGCCCCTCTGCTTCATGCTGCGATAATCTGCTCCTCTTCGAATAAAGAGTTCCAGGTGATGTAGCCGTTGAAGCACACAACTCGAACATTCTCAAAGCCCCCGGTGACCCGCCAAAAAGCCCCTGTTTGTGTCGCGGTTGCACCCGGACACTTCTTTCGAGCCTGACGTCAATGCGAAAGCGAATACACATTAGCTTCCACATTGGCGTCAGGCTCGATTCTTTCGCTGCATTGAATGGCGCTTGTATGTGACCGAGCGCCTGTTTGTTCCGCCCTTTTAAAGAGTTTCTAAAGGAGGGCTGAGTGCTCAACATCAATCCAGAAGGTGCCCAACAGCCTACTATCAGAATGGGCCTGGGTTGCGCTCAAAAGCGAAGCACTTCTATGACGACGTCGTCCTGACTAATTACAGGCCGCACATCATCCCAGAGACATGGTACCTGAGCACGTTGTTTTTTTTCCAGTGTTGGACTTAACGATGAACTCGCTGTTTGTCGGAATGCCAAATATCCAATGCCTGATACGCAGATATGCCACGAAGCGACAGGCCAAAGCCCGGTGGCAGGGTCCTTATCGTTTGCGGCCCTCTTCTGCGCGGTCGTGAGCTGAATAGCGCCTTTGTGTCGAGATGAAAGTGACGGGTGCGAACAATAGAGAGTTTTAGCTGACCGTTTCTGACGGTCCGCTCCGCTCCGATAGCAAGCGGGAGCGCCATTGCGCATGCGTGGCGCGCTAGCGCGCTACCGAAGATACCGGAGCGGGGCCCCGCTCCGCTAACCGGGGCCTCTTAGCGGACCGTCGCGGCAGCTTACCCTAGCGTACGGAATTTTAACATGGCTGTCCCCGCGATGCGAGCGCGCTACGGCGAACTTCGTTTCTTCAGTTGAAACACGAGCGACGAAGCCGCGAAAACGCTTCCGAATAGGCAATGGTGCCACACACATCAAAGATCTTTAGAACGGAAGCGAAAAACGTCTACCGAAGCGCGGGGCTGCTTCTATGCAGTGCCGAGAAAGGCAGCCTTGGCTTGGCTATTTCAAATTTTATCGGCTTCTTTATTGTTATTTAGAAAAATTATACCATGTCAGCGACTACATTATACAAAAAAAAGGTTAAGTGAGGCCAAGAAACGCGGTATTTTGCTTTCTTTGGGCGGCCAAATACAAATTCTTATGTTGCCTTCAGGATGAAGTTTTGGTTTGCACGCGCACGCGAAACGACCAGTCACGCGAATCATTCCCCGTCGAGGGAGACGCGGTTATCGCTTAGCTAAAAGCCTTTCGGCTGCTGACGCTCCGGTTGTGCTGAGCGGGACGTCGGGAGCTTAGCGGAGCGTCAAAAACGGTCAGCTAAAACTCTCTAATGTTCTTGTCGGCTTTCGACAGTGCCGTGTCTGTTTCAACTGTACGGAGTTTAACTGAGAGACTAAATTCAGTCAATTATAAGATACTTTTGTTCGGTGACTTTAAAGTCACGGCTGTTAGTGGACCCAGCAGCGGAGACCCCAGCGTGGTGCAGATGCTTGATTTGTTTCTTTAACGGCATACAGCTCACTGTTTTGCATCGGAACCCCCCTGGAAACGTTCTAGATATACCCTCTTCACAAACTTGAGATGAGTCGTTGTCGAACAATTTCCTGATTCTGGCGTGGCCGTTGAAGCATGGTAGCCACCTTTCTGCGTCCCGGCTCATGTATACACGAGGCGCGCGCCTCGATTTTCGTCGCGGGGATTATAGAGCCCAATACCTGTCTCTTTCCAACGCGGACGGTAACACTGCGTACAAAGTGCGCTATGTTGACTGGACGTCGCCGTCTAAGGGCTAACGAAGATCGCACAAAACATTACGGTCTAGCACACTCCTAAGCAGCTAAGTCGCTATGCTAAATTCCCATTCTGTTACAGACCCGTGGAGCGCCTCCTACATAGAATAATTTTCGTAGATTGTTCAAGGCTCGCAATCACCTGTCTTTACTCGCAGGCTTCAAGGAACGTCGGGCCTTTGCGAAAAATCTTCTTGCTCGGCACAAAGATAGTTACCGACTACACTGAATCATCTATTACCTGATACACCTCCCCCTTACCTCCTCCCCCCTCCCCCTCTCCCCGCCAACTGCGAGCTCTCGAGGAAAATGCTACTTAATGAGTTGCATTTTCCAACAGACTTAAAGAAGGACGCTATCTTCTCTCCGAATAAGTAGAGCAGGGCCAAAGTTTCCGAAAACTATAGCCGATTTTCCTTCTGTCCAGATTTTACAGTCTTTCAGAGAGTAATTCGTCAATACCTTCTGGAAACATTACGCCCATTAATTCTCTCTAACCAACACGGTCAGTATAGAGACAAACTGCCAGTTTTCTAAACGATACCGGTCCTTTTGTGCTCTCACGCCATCAAGTTGACACAGTACATTTGGTAGCAAGGCCAATTTGACGCTGTTTATCATCATAGTTCTTCGCAAGTTGCCCGCATACAGTCTATAATGCACGTTTTGCCAGTAATTTTGGAGCTTCTCCAAAGAAAGGTGTAACTGCGTTTGTTATGAAGGCGTTACCTCCAGTCCTGTCACATTGCTTGCAAGGGATTCTCAAGACTTGACGCTTGGCACTCTTCTTTTCAGTATTTTGTTAATAACTTTCTGCTTGTACTGAGCACTCTTCGATCAATCAGCACGCTGATGATATGAAGCTCAATCGCAAGGTTTCATCGACAGGGGATCGCCCCACGCGGCAAAACTACATCAACGCCATGTCGGCCTGGGGCGACAACTATTCGAACCTGAATCTCTCAAAAACTATCGCTGTAGCGCATACTCGCAAGACTAACCGGTTCTGTTTACATATACTCTCTGCTCGAAGACGCCGTAGAGTGCGCTGTTGTGCATAGTTTAGGTGTAGTGATTGTTAGAAGACGAATATTGCACTCCCGTATGAACTACCTGACCAACTGTCGTCTCCACACGTTTGGTGTGATTTCCCGGGTGACCAGGGAATTTACAGAGCAAATCATGTTTCGTTCGTACAATTTACGACGTCCCAATTTTACCTAAGCTCAAATACGCCTGTGCGATGTAGATATTGCTTGGGCTCTTCGTCATCTCTTCTTCTGAAAAAAATTCAGAAGCGCTTCACGGGAATCTATTTCGTCGTTACTCATCACTGAGCCAATATGCGTAGGGCCAGCTTTTTAAGCTTGAACCTGGATGAAATATCCACCAGGCGCTCACGACGCGTGCTGATTTTACAGCGAAGCCCTATAGCCTCTCGTAGGTCGGTGTTTTCGAGGGGTCCCCGTGTACATAAAGGAGGTGGAACTCGAAAGGAGTTAAGGACGAAGCGAAGACAATGAACGCTACACCACCGCTCACGTGATCTCGGACAGCAAGAAAAAAAAAAGAGGAGCCATCCTGTACTAGAGAAGTGAGTGGCCGGCGAAGCTGGTGGGTGTACCAAGCTAAACACACGATGAAATCAATTGACACTAGGAAAATAACGTTAGAGGAGCTTTATTTCATCCGAACTGTAACAAGGATGTCCTTGGGATCAATACCTGCGCCCTCACGAGCACGTTAATGACTTGCCTTCTTAGTCCAGTTGACCCCCACGGTACGCAAGAAGGTGAATGTTCGTGTAAGAAAGCCGCGGTGCAACTAGCTGCTCTTCGACGGCGTTGAGTTTCGGCAGGTGAGCCAGCCGTTTGGGGTACACGTGCCCGAGAAAGAGGTGGGACTGTGTCCCCGCGGAAGAGTTTCTGCACGCACTGAACCCTCAAACGCTTTCAGCAGGGTCGTCTGGGAACGTGTCCTGATGTACTCGCAACGCCGTCTATCTTTTTCTTCTTTTTTTTTTTTTGCGTGTCTGTCACAATCCATATCTCGGACAAAGCACCGCATGCGATCCCATATGCTGCACGCGTGAATTCGTTGTTCAGAAATTAACTGAACTCGGAGTTTGCCCACTTGAAGTTGCGAGTCTTCGCAGCTTGATAACCGTGCCTCTTTGCCGCGTTATGCGCTTGGGGGCGCGCGTCGTCCTCTTGCCTCGCACATCGCTTACGCTCAGCTTCTACGACGTGACAAAATTCATTGGCAGTCCATGCTTACGCTCGGGTTCTCCCCACGGTCTTGGCCGGTGTTTGCCTGGCGACGCCACCGATCCCACTTTGGTGGCTGCCGGGAGGTGTGTTGGAAGCCAACCTGTCTCGCAGGCTGACTTCTGTTCGCTAATGCATTTTTGCTGTATTTGCTCCCTGAAACTCCTTCCCTCCTTCCTTCCTTCCTTCCTTCCTTCCTTCCTTCCTTCCTTCCTTCCTTCCTTCCTTCCTCCCTCCCTCCCTCCCTCCCTCCCTCCCTCACTCACTCACTCACTCACTCACTCACTCACTCACTCACTCACTCACTCACTCACTCACTCACTCACTCACTCACTCACTCACTCACTCACTCACTCACTCACTCACTCACTCACTCACTCACTCCAATCTCACTGAATTAAACTCCGGCGTTTAACTGCCGAAGGAACAGCTGATCTATGAGTACCGGAAAGCTTCAGATTGATTTAAATCACCTAAGCACCTTTAACGCACGGCGAAATGTCGTACACATTACTAATTCCCTTCTTCATTTCCATCAAAAAACTATTCGTAGCTGGGAATCCGCCACGTGGCCTCGTCATCAGTAGCGGAATTGTGCTACTTTGCGAAACGTTGCTTGAAGTAGCGCCTTTTAATACATCGTTGTATTTTGCTTTCCCTGCTTCATTTTTATTAGGACAGTACTGCTGTCGCGTGTTTGATAGCAAAAACAAACAAACAAACAAACAAACAAACATACAAACAAAAAATTGGCCGCGTATCTGCTCCTTTCGTTGCAAATGTCGTTAAAAGACGATAGTCTTTATCGACTTTTGCCAAGTAAATGCCTCCCTTCGCTTTCCCGCTCACCTCTCATGTTGTTCCTCTTGCGTCGCGCTCCTCCCAAGGTAAAGATGCCAAAGGTTTGCTTAAATCATTTTAAATTTCCCGCGTTCCACTGCTCCAAACCGGGTGTCTCGATGCCAACGCTGCCGTACGGCGAAGACGCGCGTGAATCGAGGCGCCCTTCTTCAACGTTTATAGACGTTTATAGAACCGCGTTTCCTTACTCCACGTGCGTTGCAAGCAGAACGTGGAACCTATCTAGTGGAACCTTGCGTAACTGTTGCCGGTTGATTTCTTAAAATGGCGCCAGAAGCTATAGTGGCGCGGGCGACAGCAGGCGACGGCGGAGTGAATTTTTTTTCTGCAGTTGATGAAGTATTTAATTTCGCAAAAGTCAAGCATGTATGATTTTTTGTAAAGGAACACTGCAAATATCACTTCTGTATTAATTTGTGGTCTTATATTTGCGTATGTCTTCTTCTTCTTCAACAATGTTGACAAGTATGAACATTACACTGGACTTAGACGGGTAGATGTAGCTGTGACTATATAAGACTATTGCGCAGGCATTGTTTTACTTTGGCCGGGTGGCTGAATCGAGTCACAGACAGACAGACAGACCGACAGACAGACAGACAGACCAAAATTTCTGGGTTTAAGTAGCCCAAGAAAGGCTATCGTCTTTAAGAGAGAGAGAGAAAACTTTATTGAAAACAGAAAACGGTCCGGTGGCACCTAATGGCGACGCCCGGGCCGGCACTAAGAGCCACAGTTCGGGCGGCCGGCGCGCGGCCCCGAGGGACCCGCGGCGCCTGCCCGCTGCCGCTCCAGGGCCTCCCGGACGCACTGGACGACTAACTTCTGGGTTTTGTAGTCGGACGAGGTGATGGCTCTATACACACGAAGGCTGGTAGCTGCCGGAGGCTAGAGGGTGCGGGGTCTTGGGAAAGCACTGAAGGATATGGGCTAGCGTTCCACGCGCGGCACAACACACAGCACACACTGCACTGGGATACACTTCCGGAGCCACATGTTGGCCCAACACAGGGGTGAGCACTGAGTCCGTTTGTATCTGGCGCAATAACACTCCTTCACTGCGGGTGAGTCTTGGGTGGGGGGCTGGGAGGCGACGCCTGCAGTCCCTGTACCAGCGCAGTATAGAACCGTAGTCTTCGAGCGGGGTGGGTGATTCTAGCCGTGTCTCCCAAGGGTCCAGCAGTTCCGACCCAGGGCCTATTAGTGGCCTGGGGGACTTCGCCCGAGGGGATGCCTGACTGGTTAGATCGCGGGCGGCCCGGTCCGCATCGACGTTGTGGTTGTGGGCTCTGTCCCTTAAAAAACCCTAACGAAGTTGTAATGCTCGTCGCGGTGCGTGGCTCAGTGGCTAAGGCTTTGTGCTGCTGAGCCCGAGGACTCGTTCAACCCCAGCCGCGGTGGCCGCTTTTCTGATGGAGGCGATAAGCGAAAACGCCCGTGTGCCGGTATTTTGGTGCACGTTAAAGATCTCCATGGTGGTGAAAATTAATCAGGAGCCCTCCACTACAGTGCGCTTCACAGCCCAGGCGCAGCTTTGCGCGTTAAAACCCCAAAATTCGATTTTTTTTAAAATTTGGAGTGTGCTCCCAAGCTAAACAGCCCACTTCATGCGGCCAAGTTTTGGGTGAATGAATGGAGAAAGCCGACTCGAAGTACATTTAGTGTGAGCGAAGGCAAACCTGGGCAAGAACGTTTGGCATCCTCACGTTTCAGGGGGCTGATGCGAACTCGGTTGCGCAGGCACGAGAACTCACGTTTTTCTGAAGGCTGGTTGGCAGTCTGCAAATATTCGGAGAATCTGCAAATCGAATCGAAAAATCTGCAAATATTCGGAGAATTGTCGACTAATGAACAAGATTCTTATGCCGCTTGTATTCAGTGTGGGCTCTTTAGAGCCAGATGTGGCTATGAGTAGCCAAATACGTTGGCCTTATTCTATTGATTTAGAGTTTCCTATTGTTTTCTTTTTCACCAATGAGAGAGAGAGAGAGAGAAAGACTTTATTGAATTGTCCTGCGGGGGGAGGTGGGCGGGAGCCACTCAGGGCCTGCCCCCTCCTTGACGTTTCCTAAGTCGTCCCCGAGACAACGCCTTGCGGGCGTCTACGAGGTCGACGCGCGGAGGGTCGTCGGGTGTGATCCCTCAGACCTCCCGTCGGCGCCTCCCTACGCTTCTGCCCTGCAAGAGCAGCCTCGAGCCGCTGGACTGCCCGGAGTTGAACATAGTGGTCAGACGAGTCCATAGCACTTGTGATATCGTCCGGCCAACGCGTTGAGGCGGTTGCCTCCACTGGATTTAGTTCACAGTCCCACAGTAGGTGGGCCAAGGTCGCGTTCGTTTTCGCGCACACACTGCACAGCACACTTTCGTACACTTCTGGACACACATATTGCGCCAGCACCGGAGTTATCACAGAGTTTGTCTGTAATTGTCTATACAGCACTGCTTCAGCCCTGGTGAGCTTGGGGTGTGGGGGCGGCCGAAGCTGTCTGCCGAGGCGGTACCACTGTAGTATTTCGGCGTAAGTCACGAGGGGTTCCTGGTCTGAGTCCTGCTGCCTTTCCGCCTGAGAGATGCGGGGGGGCGCCGCGCGGTTGGTAAGTGCGCGCGCGGCGGCGTCCGCTGTCTCGTTGCGGTTAGGGTGGCCGCTGCCGTCGGTGCTACCGTTCATGTGCGCCGGAAACCAACGGATGTGGGTAGCCGGCACCGATTCACTGTTCACTGCACAACACTGCACTACGCGCACTGCACTTGTACACACTTTGTCCTTGGCGAAGTTCGCGATGGCCGAGCGCGAGTCGCTCAGTATTGTTGTACATTGCGGGTTCGTTAGCGCGAGTGCGATCGCCACTTCTTCCGCCTGCTGAGCAGACGGTACGCGAACACTACACGCACTGTACACTTCTCCGGTGGTGGCTCTCACCGCCACTGTTGCGTAGGTGTCTGGTCTGTCGGGGTATTTGGCTACATCCACGTAGATGGCGCCCGTGTCGTTTGCGTGCGTCTCGGTGAGGGCTCGGGCCCTGGCCGCTCGGCGTCCTGGGTTGTAGTCGGGATGGACGTTGCGGGGCAATGGGAGTATCTTGAGGCGTTGTAGCGTTTCCAGAGGGAGACCCCTTGCCTTGTGTGTTTCCGTCTTCTTTGGTCCGAGGCCCAGCCGCTCGAGTATTCTTCTGCCTGTACGTATGGTCGAAAGGCGTTCAAGCTGGGCCATTCTTTGGGCCTCGCTAATCTCCTCCAGGGTGTTGTGGAGGCCCAGCTCCAGTAGCCGGTCGGTGCTGGTGCTGTTCAGTAGTCCCAGAGCGGCCTTGTATGTCTTTCGTATTGCTGCGTTGATTCTGTCGCTCTCGTGCTTCTTCCACTGGTGGAAGGCCCCTACGTAGGCCACGTGACTCATGGCGAATGATTGTATCAGTCGCAAGAGGCTGGCCTCCTTCATCCCGTGATGCCTTGTTGTTATTCGTTTGATAAGGCGGGTGGCAATTCCCAATTTCGTGGTGATGCGGTCGACCGTGGTTCCGTTGCTCCGGCTCGCTTCGAGGGTCATGCCGAGGACGCGAAGGGTTTGCACTTTGGGGATGACAGTTCCGTCTCTCGTGCGTATCGTGATTTTCGTAGACTCTTCCTCCGCCTTCTTGCGGTACCTGCCTGGTGGTGGGATGATGAGCAGTTCAGATTTCTGCGGGGAGCATCTCAGGCCGGTGTTCGCCAGGTGGTTTTCGATGACATATACTGCAGTCTGTAGTGTTGTTTCAATGTGGCCATCGCTGCCCCCGGGAACCCACAGGGTAATGTCGTCTGCGTAGATGGTGTATCGGACCTCCGGGATCTCCGAGAGCCGCTCGGCTACACCGATCATCACAAGGTTGAAAAGCAGCGGCGATATCACCGAACCTTGGGGGGTTCCCACGCTGCCCAGTTCTTTCACCGGCAGCTGTTGATCCCCTGCTTGGATTTCCACTGTTCTCTGCGAAAGGAAGTCTCGTATATAGTTGTACGTTCTCTCCCCCATGCCCAGTCGCGAGACCTGCGCCAGTATGGCGGAGTGGCGCACCTTGTCGAAGGCGCTCTGCAGGTCAAGGCCCAGCACCGCTTTGTTGTCGTGGGGGAGGATGGATGTGTCGAGTATATCTTGTTGTAACAAGATCATGGCGTCCTGGGTGCTGAGCCGTTCCCGGAACCCCAACATGGTGTCGGGGTAGAGGCCTTCGCCTTCGAGGTAACGCTGCCATCTGTTGTTGAGCACGTGTTCGAGGACTTTGCCTACACACGACGTGAGGGATATCGGGCGCAGGTTCTCGATGCTGGGCGGTTTACCGGGCTTAGGGATGAGGATTGTTTTGGCTGTCTTCCATTGTCACGAAAAATCACGAGAACGGACCAACCATGTTCTACGACTTGCATCTGCGTGCGGAAAAATAGGGTATTTGCGAAGTTAAGGCACTTGTATAATCGCTATAATGGTGTAAATGTACATCATTGGTGAAGGGTCGGTGCACTTTCGGTGCACCGACCCTTCACCAATGATGTACATTTACACCATTATAGCGATTATACAAGTGCCTTAACTTCGCAAATACCCTATTTTTCCGCACGCAGATGCAAGTCGTAGAACATGGTTGGTCCGTTCTCGTGATTTTTTATTCGTGTTTTTTTGTTCTTTTCCGGGCGTATTATTTTTTGTCAGCTCTTTAGGGGCATAGTATGAGGTGCATATTTTCGATTTTGTAACTCAATCTTTGTATTTTTTATTTTTAGGTTTTTAACACTCCCTTCGACTAATTATCCCCATTTAACTTACTATAACGATTAAAGTAGTTGACTCCGCCAATTAGACTATTTTCTGCAAATCCAGGGCGCCCCACGGTTCATCCCTTCTCGCGATTTTTTTAGTCGCGTTTTCATCGCTCTTTTGGTTGGTTGGTTGGTTGGTTGGTTGGTACCAAAAAAATGGCTCGTACCCACTCAGGGGGATTGGCCAGGAATTCACTTTACTTCTTTTAATCCAAATTTCAGTTTTTCCTCTTCTCTCATCGCTCTTTTCCGGACCTTTTTATCTTCGTCTTCGTTTTTAGGGGAAGGTGTACAAGATCCATATTTTTGATTTCGTAAGGTTACGTTAACAATTTTTTAAAATTTTATATTCTTATACTTACTTGTTTAATAAAATTCTGTCCGACCAATGGTCTCCATTTACACTGTCACAACGATTAAATGTCTTGACTCGGGTAATTATGCATTTTTGTGCTAATGCAGGAGGTTACACGATTGGAGCGGAGGAGGGGGGGGGGTTCTCGCAAAGAATGCCACGAACTAACATCAAGAAAAACAAAAACTACGCGAGGAATCACACCAACAATACCTAGGGAAGCGAAGGGCGTACTATACATGGCCTGCAGAATGCTTTGTTCATTCGTATATTTCTTCGAGGGCATTTTGCAAAATGATTGTATAGTGAAACGCAGACATCGGACAGTAAGTATGATGGTTAGCTTCCAGCAGTAATCTAATAATCGGCAGTCATTATTTGATGACAGCATAATTAGCGCCTTTTCCATTCAGCCTGAAAATTTCACGGAGGGTTCGCGGATTCCTTTCCTGCCTCCTGCGTACGCCAGGGTTGGCGGGAACATAAAGAGAAAGGTAATGATGACACGAAAGCTAAAACAGGTCTATCATCAAAATGGGACGAGACTGCCTTGGAGTTTCAGAAAAGCGTGCATTTCCCGAGCTATCATTTTGTATTGAGCAAGATTCCCCCAAAAGAGACAAGATAGTTGATAGAGGTTAAGAAGAAGACAGTAAAAATTGAAGCCGTATGAACCAGAGAAAGTCATGAAAGGGCCATGATTGCGTAAAAAAGTAACTTGGGTATGCTGGTGTAAAATGAACCACGACGTAGGGGAAAAATAAAATTGCGAGGAGATGCAAAGCTTTCCTCGGCACCGAGCGTGCCCATGCATTAAACAAGAGATGGAAACTAGAAGAGCACGTAGGCAACGCATCGGTGGAGGCGAGGTCAGCGTTGCGGCGAAAGGTGGGCCCGGTTTGGCCTGTCACGCTGCTAACAGCCCGCTCTATTTCCGTTGTCGGGAGCGATGAACGCACATGACGTGAAAGCAAAATAATATTGCATGCAGCCGCACGAGAATCGTTCTGGATTCAATGTCCGCCATCCCCAACTATGCGCAGACTTCAAGCACGTGTAGTATTCTAAACCGCAGACTTGTTCGGCTTTGCGTGCAAGCACTGGGTCAAGCTTGGGATTGCAAGGTAAAAGGCGGACAAAAAAAAATTACGCCCACCTCCCCTCGCGGGAACCCTGGTGTGATGCGACGCTGAGGGGGTTCAAGCGCAAGCGGAGAGCAACCGTTGACCGAAAGGCCGCCGGAGAGCGGCACACCGGTTATATTCTAGGCACTATATATGCGCAGCGCGCCCGAAGGAGAGGAAACCGCGGAGAGAGAGAGAGTACTGCACATGCGCAGCACCGCGCGCAGCGCCGCCCACCGGCGGAGTGAGAGCGCGCTGGGCCGCACACGCTCTCACCTGGGCACGCGCCGGCGCCAGTGCGTCTACCGCGGCTATGACGCAACACAATCCACTTTAATCCAATCCAATCCAAATCCAATCGAAGCCAAGCCAAGCCAAGCCAATCCAATCGAATCCAATCCAATGCCCCTCGCGAGAGAGTGTTCGCTATCGGAGAGGAGAGCGGGAGAGTGGCTGCGGACAACGGACGCACGCGGACAACAACGGACGCACGCAGGAAGGACAGGGCCGCCGACAAGAGATGCTCTGAGCGTCGCATCTAAAAAATGAAGTCCCCCGACACCTGTTCACTTCTCATTGGTTGTGAGTGAGAACGCATGAATATCGAGTTGAACGCCCGAGACGCCTTGCTTCCGCCTCGCATTGGCGAAGGTCTTTGTAATCTTGTCGCTTGAGACAGTCTGTTTTGACATCCGCCGCAAGACGTTCGAATGGCTTCGATTTGTCTCTTGCACTTTGCTCCGCTGCTCATTCGTACTGTCGTGTAATGGGAGAGTTGGCGACGGTGGTTAATTCTTCTGCGCGTCTGTTCGCGTTCTTGCGCTCCCCTTTTATCCGGTTAACTGGCGTGGAATGGGCACCTATCGCTACTGCTGAATTTAAGCCCGCGCTACGGAATCCCTCGTGTTGTGGAACTCTTCAAAGGAGCCGTTTGGCTGTTACGGATGCCGGACGCCGGCTTCTGTGCCACATATTACTTTCGCAATGAAAGATCCCTCACAGATTTTTCTGGCTGGGTCACAACCTTAAGCGAATCCAGGTAATAAAGAGGCAGCGGGTATCTATAAAATCTTCATAAGGTCTTCTTCGCTTGGAAACAGTACGCGGTGGATATGGGAATAATTGCAGGGGGAACACACGCGAACAAATAACGGCTGCTTTCCATTTCGCGACTAATGGAACCATTTAGGATTCTTGCAACGTGTGTACAAATGTATGCATATGCTCGTGGGACTTGAAGGTTTCTCGAAGCAAGCTCTCGCTAACGAGGTCAGTGCTACGCTCCGTATCATGGGTGCCGGGAGAGCTTCAGCCGACAGGCTAGAAGTCGCTGTTAGTGGGAAGTATATATAAGGGCGTAGTATCTTAATCCCCGTTAGCGGGGACACCGTGACGCGTGGCTCGTGCATGCTAACAGCCTAATAATGCGGCGCAAAACAAATGTGCGTGCTCATCACTAAATGCAGCCACGAATAGTCTTTACCACGGTGTGCACGTAATTGAAGAAAATGTCGCCGCACTTCCACGTGGAGGCTAGCGACTACACTGAGAGCACGAAAAGCTACGCGACGCCGAGTTCCTGTTAAGCGTGGTTAAGACAGCGTTACCCTCGCCTATGTTCGTGAAGCCCAATTTCTGGGTGAAGTGGGCGAGCCCGTGCTTTAAACAAGAACTGGAAACTAGAAGAGCACGTAGGTTACTTCTGTAATGTTGTTACAGCTTCAGGAATATTCAGGAAAAAACAGGAAAAACCAAAACCAAAAACAATGGTGGTGGGCGACAACTAGTTTAACCTTCAAAATATTTCCCCCCGTCACCCACTGCTAATGTACAGTCCTCCGCATGGTATACTATGCAAGTGCAATATTAGACAGTCTAGAGCTTTTGAAGTTGTTCGGGTACCGGTGAAGCCAAGCTTTCTTGTCTTCATGTTTTATGCGCCGCTAAGTGCGATCGCGCGGGGTCTATCACGAAAATACACTCCGCAGTCCTGTCGCTGGAGGGGCCACCGGGACGCCATGTTTTCGTTTATCCGGTCGCCGGGGTAAAAGCTGGCGCGTCGTTCCAGCTTTCTTGTGTATCAACGGGATTTTGGGAATGCATGGTATCTGCATACTATTGGAGCAGACTATCGGCGGCGGGAAGAACTTTGGTGAATGCAATGTCGGCCAGTGGGACAACTTGCTTGGGTACAATAGCAGATACCATTTCGTCGCACAGGCAGAGCTTTTGTGCGACATCGGGAGGGTGCAGCGATCATGAAATGGCACGCGCCGCCGTGATCACTATCAAGAATCTTCGGTGACCTGCCTGCCATGTACTCTCTCAAAAAAGGCAGCTCTACTTCACCGCAATACATCCGCAAGGGGGCAAAAGTGGCCGATGGTGACACATATAACTTGATTTCACTCTAAAAATATCGACTGCGATAAGACGTTGCACAATGAAAACATGATTTTTAAAGACGATAGTCTTTCTTGGGCTGCTTAAACGCAGAAATTTTCGTCTGTCTGTATGTCGGTCTATCTGTCTGTGAGTCGATTCAGCCACCCGGCCAAAGTGAAACAGAAACTGCGCAATAGTCTTATATACCCACAGCCATATCTAACCGTCTAAGTCCGGTATTAATGTTCATACTGGTCAACATTGTTGAACAAGAACAAGACATTTAAGCAAATATACAGTCAAACCCATTGATAACGAACCCGGATAGAGCGAATTGTGCTATATATCAAACAAAAGCGAATCTGTTACGGAAATGCATGCGAAGAATATTCCTTACAACGAAGTTCACATCGGATATATCGAACGTGGCGCGCCTACAATTGCCACTGAAATGCATGGTCTAGGAGCGGCGATTATGATGCTGATTGGCCCCGATTGGGATGTTGAGCCTCGCATGGAGCAACGTGAAGCCTGACACCTTCCGTAACTGTTTCCGACGGACGGGATTCACGACGGAGCACATCCAGTCAGCGAGCCCGGACCAAGACGGCATCATCGGCGAACTGTGCGAAAAGCTCGTCAACGTTTCAGATGCTGTGCCGGAAGGAGTGTCCTTTGAGGATTTCTTGAGTGTCAAAGATGACTTTGCCGTCAGTGTGAGCCCCTCAGGCACAGACAACTTCACTGATGTCATGGCAGCTGGTGCTGCTGAAAGCACCGAAGAGACCGAAAATGTCACAGGGGACATTCTCCGTCTGTTCGATGCTTTAATGAAGGTTAATAAAGCGCTTTCGCCAGTCGATGTGCTCTGCCAATATTACTTCGATATTGAAGGACACGGACTTGAACTGGCGCAAACGACGACTCCGCCAAAACGAAATTGAAAACAAAAATCCCGCTCTTTTGTGAAATAGGCAGTTAAGGCGGAAAGTAGCTTTATTGCAAGCAATAAATACACTGTTTTGTGTAAGGTAATGACATAATTGATGCCTTTCTTTCTCTACATGGAAATGGCAGGCATGTCTTGCGTATTGCGAACTCGTTACAAAAAATGGTTATAGACCGGTATGGCTATATCGAACTATTGGATATATCGACCTAATAGCGGTGCATACAGTCAAACCCGATTATAACGAACCCGGATAGGGAGAATTACGCTATATATCGAACAAAAGCAAATCCATGTAGAAAATGCACGCGAAGTATATTCCTTATAACAAAGTTCACATCGGATATATCTAACTCGGCGCGCCTACAATTGCCACCGAAATTCATGGTCTCGGAGCGGCGATTATGATGCTGATTGGCCATGATTGAGATGTTGAGCCTCGCATGGACCGGCGTGACGCCCGACACCTTCCGTAACTGTTTCCGGCGCACGAGATTCACGACGGAGCCCATCCAGTCGGCGAGTCGTGACCAAGACGGCATCATTGGTGAACTGCGGGAAGAGCTCGCCAACGTTCCAGATGCTGTGCCGGACGGAGTGTCCTACGAAGATTTCCTGAGTGTTGACGCCGATGTTGCCGTCAGCCCCTCGCGCGCACACACCGTCGCCGATGTCATGGCAGCTGATGCTGCGGAAAGCACTGAAGAGACTGAGGATGTCACAACGTAAAGCCGTCCGACGCTTTATGAAGCGCTTTTACCAGTCGATGTGCTCCGCCAATGTTGCTTTGATATTGAAGGATACGGACTTGAACTGGTGCAAGCGATGTCTCGTGTAGAGAATGCGGTGCTCCTTGGTTCCGCTAAAACGAAAGTGAAAACAAAAATTACCCCTATTTTGAGAAGTAGGCAGTTGGGGGGAAAGTAGCTTTATTGCATGCAAAAATAGACTGTTTCGTGTAAGGTAATAACATACTTTATGTGTTCGTTTCGTTATGTGGGAATGGCAAAGGGGGGGGGGGGGGGGTCCCTCGTATTGCGAACTCGTACCAAAAATTTGTTATAGACGGGTTCGGCTACATCGAATTATTGGATATATCGAACTAATCGCGGCGCATATTACAGTTTGCTATAACCGGGTTTGACTGTATAGGGCAGTAAATCAATACATGAGTGATACTTGCAATGCTCCTTCATTAAAAATTCACAGATGCTTGGTTTTTGCGATAGCAAATGTAATACTACATCAACTGCAGAAAACCGTCGCGTGCTGTTGACCGCGCTACCTGGCGGCATTGAAAAAATCAAACGGCAACAGCAACGAAAGGCTCCACTAGATAGGCTCCACGTTCCGCTTGGAACGCCCGTGGAGTAGGGCAACGTGGTTCTATAAACACTGTAGGTGCCTCGATTCACGCGCGTCTCCACCATACGGCAGCGCTGGCATCGAGGCACCCGACTTGGAGCCGTGGAACGTGGTAAATTTAACTTGACTTGAGCAAGCCTATAGCCTGTTATCTTGGAAGTAACGAAACGGGAGAGGAACAGCATGAGAGGTGAGCGGGAAAGAGAAGGGAGACATTGACTTGCCAGGGGCGCCAGTCGACTATCGCCTTTCGTAGACATTTGCAAGGAAGGGAGCACGTACCCGGCCATTTTAAATGCGAATGCATTTATTAGTCGGGGGTTGTCTTGCGTCCATCGAGCGGCGTGCGCCTGCATTCCTCCAGCGCGAGCGCACGTGAGCGCGCGCCTCGTAGTTCTGCCTTCGTCTTCGTCGTCGTCGTAAATGCGAATGCATTTCTTAGTCGGGGGTTGTCGTGCTCCGTCGGCGTGCGCCCGCAGGTGTTATCTCTCCGCGCTCAATGTCGAACGCATGCGCTTGAAGCGAGCTGTACTAGTTTGCTCGAAGCGGCAAGGACGGCGAGTACTGCGGTGTTAGTCTCGTGTCTAACGTGTATGGGAACTTGATATCGGACGCCGTTGCCACGTCTCCCGTTCGAGACACGTCTCCGTACAAGGACTTGTACACCCTTGCCTACACCGGAGACGGAGTCTTTGTGGTGACCGTGTACCTCGCGCCCAACCTCGCTCGAGACGCCGTTGCCGCGCAGCTGGACGCGGCTATGGAAAGTGTGCGCGTGCGCTCCAAACCCTCTGACCCCATAGTCTTGGTTGGCGACTTCAACGTTGACGTGCGCAAGAAGAGTGGCGAGTGGCTGGTCGAGTACATGCAGACCAGGCACTCTATGCATTGTCTCTCTGCCGGCTTCGACACGTGCCCCACTACCATTCACGGGAGTTGCATTGATCTGGTCTTTACGCGAAACTGTGACGCGCGTATGCTTGTCAAAGACCCTTTGACCGTGCACTTCAGCGATCACAAGGCAGTGATTGTGGCCGTCAGGTACAACGATAACACAAACAGGTGCTGATGAATAAATGATTACGTTCACACTCTCGTCATTAATTACACCATTACTCGCAACACACTCATCGGTGCACCCAATGCATTCGCATTTCTGCACGATTCCCTTCGGGGAGGTGCGGGGGAATTTTTTTTTGTGCGTTGAGCAACATCACAGCTTGGGTCATTTTTTAAATGAAGTGTTACGTCGGGTATCCTTAGGGGTAAAATTTACTGCATATTTCCGCCTTTATTATACCGATATAAAGCAACAAAAGAAGACAGACCGTTTGGTCGCGCCAACGAGATAATACATTCCTGCTCACAAAACGTTGTCCGCTACCTCATTGAGGGTATGCAACACTTTGCTGGGCTGCAAAGTACCCATACAGGATTCAGAGCACGGGAAATATTTCTTGTGGTCTACCCTCCTAGTGCTTGCGCTCTAGTAATTTATTGACTGATCTATTTATTGCTTGGTGCATGCCCCAGCGTCTGTACATTGCTGTTCATAGACCGTTGTCTAATGCAACTGTGCAACTGTGTGGGTATGTAGCACTTTGCTAGAAAGTAGCAACTGTCGGTGATGTGCCGGACGTTAGGATTAACGTTTCGCTTTCAGGTTTGACGTACCGGCAGGTCGAAGTGCAATGTGCGTATGACTACTTTTGCCAATGGGTGCCGGTGTGAACAAGCGGTCTTTTTTTATTTGTTTCAGAGTTTATTTCCGAAATGACAATGGGATGTGTTCTACAGTGCAGGTATACAAGAGGAGGTGCCAAGGTTGGAAACCGCAGGCGGGACCTGCTGAACAGTTCTGAGCACTTCCTGGGCAGTCCAAAACTGCTTTCGCCGCAGGAATAAAATGGGCAAATAAAATGTGAAATAATAAAAAAAACAGTGTGTCGAACCGAAAAAAAAATAGCGGTTCCGTTACGGTTATGGTTCAGGCGAAATCATTTAGTTCCGGTTCAGTTCCGGTTCGACAAAATCAAGTACCAAACCCGTTCGCGAACCGGTTCGGAGCTTGAACCGGTTCGCGAACCGGTTCGATGAGTTGAATCATCACTGAAATTAGAAAAAAAAATTTAGTAGTTTAAAACGACAGTCAAAGCAAAATACAAACAAAAATTCAAAATGCTGCTGTTCCCCAAGGGCAGTAGCGCAATTGCAAAGCAAACTTTAAACAATTACGAGATATTAGAAAAACAGATGAAGTGGCGACGATCTACCACCTACTTTCTCGCCCAGACTTTATGTTGTCCTAGCGACTATTCATAAAGCCACCGCCAAGAGATATGACGGTGGGATATATTCTCTGCCCTTTCCTTTCCTGTTGCAATCGCAATCGTCGCTATGGAATCGGCCATCACGCTAACCTTGAAGCCTTAAAATTGGGCCATGCGTACTGGCTTGTTCCAATACCAGCGCTTAATACGAATGGCGCATATTTTTTATATTTGTAACAAAACAGAAAAATTCGGCAACAGGCTCATAAATACTACTAATGAATTAGATTATTTGGTCACCCTGAATAAGTTGTTAGCTGTCACATTATCGAACGTGTTAGCCACACTTTTGTTAAAAGTAAGCTTTAGTTAATTAACGCTCAGTCACTGCATTATTGCCCTGACCACTGCAATTCCTTTTGCGATAGCTATGCCGGATGTGCGCATTACAACCAGTTTGTCATCGTACCGCCTGACCCCCGGCCATCGTTCCGTGTGCTACATTGCGGAATCTTATAACAGATTATGCTGTTAGAAAATGAAAGGGAAATTTGACGCGCGGAGCATGAAAATGGATTTTTTTGGGTAGACGCTCTTTAATTCATCCACAGCAGTACTCTCCTCCGGCCGGAACGAGTAGCAGTAGAAGTAATGTAGCGAGTTGGGCAGTTAGTACAAGTGCACCTTCGAAAAAAAGCAGATCTGAAAGAGACAAAACTGCAGAACAAGCCGAAAAGATGATCGCTTGGCGAATGGGGCAGTGTGAGGTACCAGCCTGCCTTTCTGCACGTGTCATCTGCTTTACTACTGTTTCTGCTTCCAAGACAACGTCGAGGGCTGCAGTTTCTTGCCAAGGGATTAAATGCACACCTTAACAGTTTTCCCTGACATATCTGTTGATCTGTAAAAAACGGAACTTGTCCACTGTACTGTCCTCAAAAACTGGCCCCGGAACTCACTTCCTTCGCATTGATGACACTTTTGGTTGTGAAAGGCTGGACAAAAGAAAAGCATAGAGCAATATCCACGTTTTGGTGCTTTTCTTTACTTATGCGGTTTTACTTACTTATTCATGTAAGGCACTCGACATTACACGACGCAAACACTTCCCACAACTACACACACGACATATTCCACCTCACCCGTCATACTTCTTAGGAGACGATGCTATGTTTTCTGTTCAGCGCACCTTTAAGTTCCTATCAGAAGTTCATTTCTTACAACTCATCTCATACCACCCATAGTTTTACCCCTGATCCTATACACCAGCCACCTTATTTATCTTTTAACCGCTAATGTTCTTCACCCTGGCCCTTTACACCAGCCGTGCTCATAGTCATTAACTGATTTTATTCGGTTTCCCTCCTCATCAAATAACTTTGTCTTTGGCGCTCTTTACCCATGTCGGCCTTGCGTAATTAAACCTAAACCATCATCATATTTACTTTTTCGCAATATTTAAAAACAACATGATTCGCCTTTCTTTTTTGTTGTTTTCCGTGTAAACACATGTTTTTTTAGAAAATGGCGCATTTGACCTCTGCTCCGAGGCGCAGCTAACGTTGCAGGCCGGCAGACTATTTTAACCTGCTGGTGATATTAAACGTGGATCAAAATCTCGATACACGGACGTTCTAGATTTCCATCTACTACAGAAAAACGGTCGTGGGGAAAGAAGATCGAGGCCACTTGTGGTCAGCAGCAAACGGCTTAGCCACTGAGCAGCTCCTGCGGTCACACTTGTCAAGTATTAACAATTTGCCTGTTTCGGACCTTTCAAACAAATTATGAAATGAAAAAAGTTTGTACACATCGGGTGTGGGCTTTCGCTGTTGCGCAGTGGAACACTCCTGCAGCCTGATTGCTCCAATAAAGTTACAGATAGGGAAGGGCAGCTAGGGAAGGGCAAAGTCGTTTTATATTCCCTGCAAGCTGCCGAGAATGACATTTCGTTTGGTCAGCTTGCACTACGCTCGCGCTTCCAGCAGCAACAGACCATTGCTACATTGGTGCTCGTTCATTTCCCCTGTTGTTACATACAGCGTGATAATGTTCAATTGTCTGGAGGGGAAATTGCGCGAGCAGGTACGAAGTTGATGGTACGTGAAAGAAAAAAAGGCCTGAATTGCATTGACTGTGCAATATCAACAACGGAGGGTCGAACCGTTTCGGTACGGCCCGGTAACCGTTATTTCTATTCTCGGTTCAGTTCCGGTTCGGGTTCAGCGTGCCCAAAAAATAACGGTTCGGGTTCGGGTTCAGCTCCGGCAAAAATACCGGTGCAGTTCCGGTTTTCGGTTCGGTTCGGTTCCGGTTCGACACCCTGAAAAAAACCTAACCATACATTTCAAAACGTCACGAAGCTTGAGGTCCCAAGTTTAGGCTTAACGTTTGGTAACACTCAAGTGTAGTGTTGCGACATGCCAAGCAACATTACACTCAACGTAAGTCGAGCTGCGGGTTCCGGTGGACAGCGTTAAAGGCGCCATGAAGAGAAAACACAAGTTTGGTTCATTCGAAAGATTGCCTCGTTAGAACCATACTGACACCACTTTTAACACAAACTTCGCTCAAATACGCTACATAATTAGGAAAAAAGGGAATCACCATGCGACCCACCAGCTCATTTCCCGCAACAGAACCTATGATGTCACACGAGAATGCTCTGCGATTGGCGGAGGCCGGCAAAAGCAAACGCAAGTTAGGCAGGGCTTACCAGTTTGCATAGTGAGCTATATGCCCGTTAAACATACTGCACATTCCTTTTATGACACTAAGAACGGTGGAGTAAACGGTTGAAGTTCCGAATAAACACGCAAGCGGTACGCCAATGCGTACGAAACTACCGCCAGCCGAACTCGACATCTCGCCGTCGCCACCGTCACGCAGACGAATTTTCGGGGTCGAGGCTCTTCGGGGCCAACGAACCGTCCCAGCACGCACAGCCGCGACCTTGCTTGGTATCGTAATCCCTTCACAGGAGGTTGGCCGTCATATCGCCAACCAGCAAAGGTAAAAATAGAAACGAGGGGAGTAAGGAACAGCAAGCAGCGACGAGATAGTGACAGTCGTCGCAGTTTCGGAATGGTGTTGGCTTGCTGCTATTGTTAGGAGCTCGTTTCCAGTTTAGAACCACTGAAAACTTCAGTTTGTTCGAGTACTTTACAATGAAATTTCGTTGCTACGTTTTGAAATGGCCATGTAGTACGGGCAAATCGTCGAGGGAGTGCGACATCCCCGCCGGTGAGGAGATCTCCTTTCATGTGCAGCCCAACGACGAACCTCGGCGAAGCAAGTGGCTACGTTTTGTGAACTTTGCAAACGGAGGAGAAAGAGAGCTAAAGGAAGTACGAGTGTGCTCGCTTCATTTCCGAGGAAGTGATTACGGCAGGGACCCTTACGTTAGCTCACTCCTGGAACATGCTGGCGCTCGTCGCCGACTTCGTCAAATCGCCGTCAAAGCGCTCTGACCTTGGGGGAAAAATGCCGTACACACCGTGCATTGACGCTCGTATCTTTCTGGTCGAAGCAGAGAGCTCGCGCGAACGGCTTTCCATACACAACACCGGCAAACTGGCATAAGCGATACTGCTACTGAAATTGAACTATTATTAACAGTAATAAAAATAAGGCAATAAGGCACATACGTACCAGTCTGTATTCGTCCGTCGCGACGGGGCTGACGAGGCAGCGGTGCCGACGGCTGGGCGTTCGTCTGTTGTGGCTATCGCGGAATGGTCGCTTTCCGGTCCATGCGCGTATCCCACAACTCCTGCCGCTCGTGCACTTAGAAGCACTGAGCGTTCATGTGATGTGAGGTTGTTAAATGCAAGCCCGAGCTTCTCGGCGAGAGTTTTGTTCTCCGCATCAGGCGATTCCATGACTAGGGCTGCGGGTGCACTAGGTTTAACTAGTATTTTTAAAATGGCCGCCGTCTCGGTTTGATTCCCGCGTGTGGGTGCTATATGGAGTCGACATACTAAGTATCTGATTCATGGACCGGCTCGTATGACGCGATTGTTCACGTCACGAAATGTGCAATTTAGCGGGAGATTTAAAATTTTGGCTTAAATTGCCTTATTTCTCCCTGAATAAAGCATCATTTGCTTCCGGGAAAGCGCTTGGGGTACTATGAAACACCTAATCTGTCGAATAAAACAAACTTTTGTTTTCTCTTAATGGCTCCTTTAAAGCGTTCACTCTTGGAACGTTCCGCTGCTAACTCTGCCTCAGCGATTCTCAATTTGGCCTGCAATAGCGCCTTCTGCTCAGCGAACGACATTGCAGACCTAATCCTGACGCTTGCTGCCTCGTCAGCCCTCACTCACACTCAGCTCCAACTCACCATGCCTAGCTAACTGGCCCCCATTATCTCAGGGCTGCTCATGAAGCACCCCCTAATGTCATGGTGAGCCACGCACCCAGGATCAAGAGAGGCACTGACCTGCATAGTTCGGTGCTTGTGGTGATGGGCTGGATTCGTCAAGGTGGCGATCCGTATCCACGCGGCGCCAGCCGCGTTCTCGTTCTCGGGGCTAGAGGGGTGATCCGGCTCCTTCCGCAGAGGCGTCCACACGTGGCAGTAGAAGTCACCGCCTTCTGGCGTGGCCAGCTCGCTCACTGCTCCAGCCGTTCCCGTTCAGCAGGCTGCTGCTGCATCCGCTGACCACTGGTCAATCTTCGTTTCTGCCGCTCAGCAGGCCGCAGAGATTGCCCGCTCTCCGTTGAGCGTTGAGTCCGCTGAGCGCCGGTCGAGCCGCTTCTCCACCTGGCTGGCGAGCTCGCTTCTCCCGCCGATCTCGTTCAGCAGACAGCGATTTCTCCGCCTGCTACGTCCGTCGAGGGCCCGTCTCGCCCGCCGGCTGGCTGAGTCGTCGCTGTTGAAGATCCTGTCGACTGCGCCAGTTATCTTCGCGATGTTCTTTTCCCCGGGGCTTCTCCTCCACTGACCGCTGTGGGGCTGAGGATCTCCCCCCGGGTATCCTCAACCGACAAACTCAGCTTCCTATGCAAAACTGCACATTTATTTACAGCCCAGCGGGCGGCTAAAAAACAGTGCTCGGGCGGAGCCCAAAGACGGCGGCCCGAGCTCTCCTGCGCCCGGACCGCGTCTCTTCTGTCTCATCTTCCTTTCCTCCTGCCGCTGAAGGCCGGGGAAGAAGGAAAAGCCCGTCGTCTTCGTCGGTGGCCATCCCATGTGGTGGCGGTTAGGACATCCGGTGCAAGCAGGCGCGGCCTTTGTCGGAATGCGCGGCGTTCGAAAGCGCCGCGCAACACGTGCTTTCCATTTCGGCGCTGCTCACCCCAGGGCCCGCGCCAGTTCGTGCGTCGAAGCGCCCGACACCCAGGCAGCACAGAAAGCCTGTCCCACGACCGGCCCGTCTATGGCCACTTTCTGGTATGTCCGGCCAGCATCCAGATTCTGGCAGCCACTGTTCAACCGTTAAACAGCCAACTTTTAGCTACCAGCACTTCGGTATTTCTCCGGTCGCCCGTCTTCAGACACACAGCAGCAGGTACTTGGCTGCCAGATATCCAGTTTACTTTCGGTGGCCGACGTTCAGAAGAAGAACGGCCGAAGGACGGCCGTAGGGCATCCGTTTTTCCTTCGGGAAACCGTGGTCAGCCAAGCGCAGCGACCCGCCACAGAATATTCGTATTCGTGTGGCAGTTGGTGTTCGGAAGAAAACCGGCCTGAGTGCGGTTGCCGTGCATTCGCTCTTACGGCGAACCGAGCGTCCGGCGGCAGAATATTCGTTTTCTTCCGGCAACCGGTGTAATAAAAGAGCCCGGCCTACGTACGACCCCAGAATGTACGTTTTTCATTCGGTTAGTGGTCTTCAGCCGGATTACGGGAACCGAACGGCCGCAGAATAATTGGCGACCAGTGCTCAGCTGGAGATCAGCCGACGTAAAGTCTCAGGTTATCCGTCGTTAATTCGGTAAGCGGCGTTCAGCCGAACAACGGCACGCGTCTGCGCGCCGACAACCGATGCACTTCTGGAAACTGGCATTTTGAAAAAGCCGTTAGGGAGCCGAGCGATGCAGACGCGTTTTTCATCGGCCCGGTGTTTCTACGCTTTAAATGAACCAATGCCGCCTGTATAATCATTGCCTAACGCGTGAGCGAAAAATGGCCAAACAGCCACTCTCCTGTTGCTCTCTCCTACCCATCCCCGCTCCATAGCCTTCCTGCGTGCTTTCATGTCCGCCGGGCAGCGCCGCTTCTGGGAAGCTATGCAAAATAGTTGAAAGTTTGTTTAGCGTTACCAAGGCGGCGCTCCTACGCCTTCTTCTTCTTCACCATGCCTGTCTGTCTTTGTCTTTCGCTGATAAAACCGCTTTCGCCTCGGAGCAAAATCAGGTGTGCTGCCGCAGGCTAATGCCGGCTTTGCGCGCTTATCTACTTGGATCACGGGCCCCGAAATTTTCTGGGTGGGGCATCCCCCCTCTGTCCCTTCCGCATTTCGGTCTTGTTTTGTCCCCGCTGTTCGCACTCCGCATCGGTACGCACTTTTAAAATTGAGAACTATACTGTAGAAGCGCCCGGACCGCGTGGCGGGATCCCAGCAGCTTATCCTTTTGTTTTCTATAACCTTCTGAAATTTACAAGCACGTGATATATTTGTAAAATAATGCTAGAAGTGAGAGCCTGAACAAAAAATGTGCACGCAATTATTTCTTCCCTAAATCGTCCAGAGCGAAAAACACCAGTAAAATAATGGCTGCACCATCCGAAAATATCTCTTTTCTGTTCGAATTTGTCAACACGACAATTAATGTTCTTCCACTATTTCAGTTTCCCCTCCGTCAGTTATCTTGAGCGAGCGACAAGTATGAAGCGAGCGACGCATTGAACGAGATCTCCGGTGCGCCCCAGAACTATCGCCCCGTCGCGGCTAAGATGTGAGCGAAACGGCTCTTGAAACCCTACAGGCAAGCTGACAGACACACGTCGTAGAAGTGGGTGCAGCGTTCGCGACTCGCGAGCAGTGACGTAAGGCGAGATGTCCGCCGGCGTGCGCCACATAGCGGATGAGTGCCTGAACTAAGCGTCCCTGATTGATTGATTGTAGGGTTTAACGCGCCGACGCAACGCAGGCGATGAGGCGCGCCGTAGTGGAGGGCTCCGGATTAATTTTGACCACCTGGGGATCTTTAACGTGCGCCGAAATCTCGTACACACGGGCGTTTTTGCTTTTCGCCTCCATCAGAAAAGCGGCCGCCGCAGCCGGGAATCGAACCCGCGACCTCGTGCTCAGCAGCGCAACGCCTTAGCCACGAAGCCACCGCGGCGGGTAACTAAGCGTCCCTACCCTTCCCATTGAAAAGCGCGCGACGCGTTAGGCAATGTTTATACAGGCGGCGTTGAATGAACGAACTTCGTTTGTCAAGCAGTAATATGTGGTACTAGGTGAACCGGCAAGTTGCATGGAGTCACTGGGGACTACCAGTAAAATTTTTAGGCCATCGGAATACCATTTATTGCCAAAAGAAGACTCTGCCGCACTGACGGGTCAGCTAAGCCTCGCCAGTCGCAGCGCTACCACGCCTCGTCCGCGGCCCCGTCGACGCATCAGCTCGACGGTATTCACTCCCTTGAGAAATGGAGAGCATTGGAGACATCGACGTGGCATAGTTGTCCGACTCGAGATGGCCCTGGTTCGCCGAAATTAACTGGCCTATGAGAGCGTCGAGCAAGCGGCCACCACGCAGGAGCTCAACCGGCGCCATATCAGGCACTCGCTACCAAAGAAATGCAAGAGGCGCAAAAGCGCACGTTACCGCCAATTCTTCTGGTAATAATGCGGCAAAAAACAATGTTGCGTTACGTTTTTTGCACTAAATATATCAGAGGCTAAGCTTGTGCATTTGTAGACTCAACTTCGTGCCCTGAGCTGTTTTTTATCTGATTTTATGACTGTCTATTTAACAACAAGAGTTATCTTGCATTCGCGATAACAACATAGCCTTGTCAATGACGAAACGTGGATTTTAAATTAGTTGCCGTGTGTGATGCTGAGCTCAGCTACACTTTGGATACAGATTGCTATGGTTGTAGAAAGTGAACATGAGCGACCAGAAGACAAGTGTACTTATATGTGTGTGCTCTGTCCAATAAAAGTTAGTTGAGAGTTCGCGCTTGTCCCGTCCTTTCTGCATGAGTTGTTTTTTCGCGCTAAGTCCATGTGTATTCACCAAGATGAGCCAACTCGCCCAAAAACAAGCTCTTCCAAAATGGCGGGTTTGTGCTGTTAACAGTACTACTGAGTCATCTGCTTGCGCTGCATGCAGTGGTCGTCTACCGGCCTCAGTACAGTTAACGTGCTGTGGCTGAACTCCAATGCCCGTAGCATGGCCGACCTTCCGGCAGATTTAGTCCGGCTGGAGTCCGACGACCGCATCTCGGCTGACCTCTGCTGGCCGTACTTCTGCCGCACACGGGTGGCTTTCGACTGGCCGGAGCTGTACGGCGGGAATCTGGCCGTATTAACGTAGGCCGGTCGACCAGCCCATGGAGACTGGCCATTGGATAGCCTTGGGAATACGGCCGTGTACGGCCAAAGGGCCCACATTTGGACACGGGCAGTACACGTCTGCCGGAAAAAGGCCGGATGGAAAATTCGTGGCCAAAGTACATCGGCTTGCGTTAGGCCGAACGGTCCTGTGCTGCCTGGGTAGGTATTTCCGCATTGTTTTGCAGGCTTATACCATATGGCGGAAGTCAGAATCTATGCCGCAGTGTACGCATTGAGGCTTATAGGTATTTGGGAATATTGCCTGCAACCTTTCGGGACTTGGAGTACATGTTTGACTGTGACCTTGGCAGTATTCTGTCTGCTCCTTTACGTACTCACAGTTGCACGTACCTGCAGCGTGTGTTAGAGAACGCTTTAAAAGCAGGACCGCACGCTGCGGCGGCACGGGTTATACAGACGCTGTTATTGCATGCACAAAACGACCGACTAATCAATCTCTTGCAGCGCAAGCACTCCAGGAGAGTCGACCGCAAGGAATTGCTCTTTTTGCTATGAATCCTGTATAAGTACTCTGAACCCTATCAAAGTGATGCACAGATGCAGTAGACACGAATGCGTGCTGCTTTCACATGACATCCTGCAGCTAGCGCAGCTATATGCACAGTTAATCAAAGCACTAGTGAGTTATTCGATGCGCTTGCGCGTGACCTGCGTTCACGAACCGAAACGTCATTTTTTTTCCTTTTAGGGATTTATTCGCGCTAACAATAAAGAAATTAACCCCTACAATTTCCCCTTTAGCGTTTTTGAGAGGGAGCGTTATTAACGAAAGTTTGTCTGCGAGAATTGACGATACACAAAGGGGTGGAAATGAAAGTCAGATGAATATCTCTGGGCGAATTTACTGTCCTTATTGTAGCAGTGGTACCTGGCACCCGTGAGCGATGATAAAAAGGTGAGATGGAGAAAAGTCAAGGCGCGGAAGGCAGTACAAAGCGGTTTACGACAGTTTTATCCGTTTTCTCTGCTGAGTTCAGAAGACGCGCCTTAGAGCCACAGCCAGCGCATCGCGTTAGGGATCCTGGTAAACGCAACCAGCTGCAGCGCTGCATTCAATGCTCAAGTCCGGGGCATTGTGCCATTGACGGGTTTTGATATCGTATCGCTCGACGAGCGACACCGTCGTACCGCCGTTAAACCCACCGGCCACGTAGATGTTTTCTTCCAGTAGCACGGCCACGAAGTTGCTTCGTGGAAAGGTCATGTTGGGCAGCTCGGATCAATGGCCCCTGCGCGCGTCCAGCCTCTCGGCCATCTCCAGCCTCCAGATCATGTCCTCTTGCACAACCCTTTCAGGCCGTAGCGGGGCCTCGACATGTTCCTCACGTATGAACACGCATCAACCGACAGCGTCGAA
The DNA here is from genome assembly GCF_048455015.1 of Haemaphysalis longicornis. Lineage (NCBI taxonomy): Eukaryota > Metazoa > Arthropoda > Arachnida > Ixodida > Ixodidae > Haemaphysalis > Haemaphysalis longicornis. The sequence goes on from NW_027526203.1 coordinate 169,353,195, forward strand.
GCACTTGACGCTGACGAGTACTTCGCGGCCCGTGTAGCCGCCCATGGTGTAGATACGTCCGGCGGCTGCCGCGGCGCAGGCGCTGCTCCGGACTGAGTACATGGACGCGACAAGCTGCCATTGGCTGCGCTTGGCGTCATACCGTTCGCAGGATTATGTGCGGTTCGCGCTATCGAAGCCGCCCATGGCGTACATGTAGCCCTGGAGGACTGCTACGCCGACGCAGCAACGGGCTACTTGCATGTTCGACCTTGGGGGGGGGGGGGGGGGGGGCGGGGCCCACTTTAACTGCGACACGTTTAGGGTTACGACTGTGTGGTAACACTCACGGCCGTTGAAGCCGCCCACGAAGTAGATGAGGCCATTATGCATCACCACGCCGTGGTACGCCCTCGGACGCGTGTTCTGAGGAGGCTGGAGGAGCCAGCGACTGGAACGGCAGTTGTACGTGAGGAGGTGGTTGGTCGCGCTGTCGGTCCAGCCCCCGAAAACGAAGAGTACGTCCTTGGGAACGCGCGGCTTGAGCCAGCGCTGCTCGGAAAGGTCCGGTCTGGCCCTCCAATAAACGTGGCTCACTGGCTCCTGGCTCAGCGTCCGCTTGACAACCAAGAGCACTTCAAGGGACTGCTCGCTTGCGCGCACCAGGGGATCGCTCTCGACTTTCTCCATGTCTGCGCGGCTGCAGAAGGCGAACCTTATCAGCGGCAGGAGTCGAGGGAAGTGGCCTCGCCTGTCCTCGACCTTCCCGGCGATCCACTTGAGAATGGCCCCACAGGCGCACTCAACCTCATTCGGAGCGTGAAGCTCGTCATCGTGCAGCACGCTCATAAGTTCGTCGGGCGACAGGGATTGAAACTCGGAGTTTGTGGTCCAGACCTTGTCAAAGTTTCGCACTATGTAGCGAAGGCATCGCTGGAGAGCATCCCGTACCCTTTGTTCAAAGCCAGTTGGTAGGTGACGACGCAGTTTTCTGGCTCCAAATTCTTCCCCAGCAGCTGAAGACAGTGGTCCCGTAACGTTGCGATGTCCAGCGTTTCGGCTGAGTCGAGCACCTCGCGTACGTTGTGAAGGCCTACGCCCTCGCGAACCGGAACCTGGTAGGCGAGGTCGATGAGGGGCTCTAGCATTTCTGAGCTCAGGTCACTGACGACTGCTTTGCTGAAGGGTGTCCACACAATGCCTTCAGGCTCTTGCACCCATTGGAAGAGAAAGCCCGTTCTCTCTTTAGAGCCGGAGAAAAACGACCCACAGCCCGCGTATCTGGGGGCGAGCACGATGCGATGCGCCGAGAACTCGGCCTCATCGGTGGTCCGGAAAACGACATAGCAGTATTCGCGGTCTCTCCTCAGCACTCTGAGCGCGGGCATGGAACGGGCCATGAACTCAGGTTTGAAGTTGTGTTGGCGGCCGTGATCACCAAAAAGCTGCCCGGCAGAAATCGTTGCCGTGTTGTTGTCCTCGTAGGCATTCCGGTATTTAATGCCGTCTCCGGCGGGTGTCATCCTGGGGCGGCCGAGAAGTTCACGGGTGACACGACGTCAGAGCTCACGAAGGAGGGTCAGGGGAGCGCGGCCGTCGCTGTGCGGAGTGCAGTGCGGGGGGAACGCGCGTTCCCTTGCTGGTTCGCACAACGGCCGATTCAAATCTGCAGTAGCAGTAAGGAGCGGCGCGAGCTGCAGTCAACAAATTCATTTTTTCTTCACCCAGCAGTTGTTTCTGATGCTAATGGCAATAGTGCCGGGAAGACTAGCATCCCAAATTGAAGTTAAACCGTATGTGTTTCAAGGCAGATATTTTGTTTTCATAGGGCAGGAGGTTGCGGGTTAGACTGTGGGCCGCTGTCACACCCCGCACTCACTTATGCAGTCGTGATGCGCAGCAAGTGTTATGTGTTTGTTAGGTCGGCGGGCCTTTGTCGAGGCTGTGAGAAAAAGAAAGATTACGGGCGGAGTCAGGCTCAATTAAACAAACAAATCCTTTACTGTTCGTCCACAGGGTGGGCATGCAATCAAAGCAGAGGCAGATCATTCCAACACACTTTATACTAGCATCGACCCTGGTGCACCCCGAAAAGCAGAATCTGGCGCTTAACAAACAACATAGGCGCGCGACGCTACTGACACAGCCTACAGTCCAGAGCAACGTACAGCGCACAGAACAGCGTACAGCTTAGACTGAAGTCGGCTAAAACATTAAAGCATGCGACGTGGGTGCTCATGCCTACATCTTCGGGGACACATATCCAGCTAGTTGTCCTCAAACCCCCCCAGCATCCCACTCCCGCCACACCACCTCCCTTTCGAAAAGGGCATAGAGCCTTCCCCTCCAGTAAAAGTCCTCTTCCTCCTCCTCCTTAAGTAACGCTAACAAAACACAAATCATACTACAAAAGCCTCTACTCGGAGCTCTTAGTAGAAGATGAAACTGTCTGACTTTTTATAGGACACAACTAAATAGTAGTAGTACGGAACTTTAATGAGCATGAAGGGTTCCCTCGTCCGGGAGCCAAAATGACGACCGGGCGACTGGTCATCTAACGTACAACGAAGGAATGCTAGTAGATCCTACGTATACTAACTCTGAGCCAAGACCTGCCTGCTACCAGAACAGCATTTTCAAGCAAATTCCTGCAGAAATTTAAGTGGTCGCCGCTTACTGATGCAACCAAATAGACTGACGAAAACACTTAGTATCTCGCAAAGGCTCCTGTCGGGCTTTAATCCAGTACGGGATACGGGCTGTCCTCACCCGGGTGCGTATTCCCAAATCATATCCCGTAGGGGCCCAGGCCGACCACACCCCCTTCAAACGGCAACGTCACAGCATGACGTCACTTTCTCTTCGTGCGCTACTTCATGCGACGTGGATTTTTTTTTCTCTCGTTTTGGGCGGCGGCCGATGGTTTCGCTCCGTGCGCGAGGCTGGGGCTGAGGAGCTGGGGAGCTGACGCACATTTAGTAGAAGTTAAAGGCCCAACCATATGCAGCGTACTTTCGGCGTTTTCTCGCGTGGCGACGCGAGCTGACGCGCGAGCAACGCTGATGTGTATGCTCGCCAGATATCAGTCGACGCAGCGCGAGAAAGCAGCGGAAAGCTGGCAGCGGCGGTCGGGTTTCACGTCCTTCTAGTGCTTTAGGGGCATTCCTTTCAGCAGAAGAGAACCAATTTTTTCAAACTTGCGGTTATCGGCTGCATTGAGACAAATTGCAAGCTATTTCTGTTCGAAAGCGCTCATTCATTTGAGCCTTGTTAGGGTTTTCGTCGGGGAGATCGGGTATTTGCGATAGCTTTTTTTGAGTTAAATAACGGAGCTCTGGCTACGTCGCTTGTAGTATTAGCATGATGGGGCTTGGCTGCAAGATTGGTGCGTGACGACCAAGCCTTATCACCGCCAGAATGCTAGCGGCGCATGCCATTCCATTCGTTGCAACCGTGGCTTGCGTAGGGAAGACCGAGGTTTTGCGATAGCTTATCTTGACTCAAATAAGGGGGCTGTGGTTGCATCGCTTGTAGTAATACCATAACTGCCCTCGGATCCAAGACGGGGGCGTAAGAAACAAGCGTTATCACGGCTCAAATCTCTCAAACATGACCAAAGCAAATCACTCGACAGTATTCGTTGGCAGCCTCTGTTAGGGTACCAAATTCTTGAGGCCTGCGTGTTGTCCTGGCATGGTCGAGCGGTTGCGCGCGCTTGTGTGCTAGCATTTTGTTTTGAAAGTCCGTGGTTCGAATCTTGGCGAAACCTCGTTTTTTTTTTTTTGCAATAAGGGTTTCACCGGCTTTTCTTTTCTTTTTCAAGCTAAACAAAGGGGGCCAGAGTGCCTTGCCGTTTAACCTACAAGCGACGTTCGACGGTACCATCAGTATCACGGCAGCCACTAAATTTGCTTTGCTCACACTTTGAATACCCATGAAGCTGCAGTCGGTACATAACATCAAGGTTAAATCAAGTAGCAAGTAAAGTTGTGCTAAGTGCGTCTGCGTTCATCATCCTATCTTACTTTGTTCAGATTTGACGGTAATGACACAATTATAAAAACGGATCAACACGTTCGCTGATGTTAACAGCAGATGAGCGACCGACGTACGCGTGTGCTTTCGACCGATTGGGAGCAAACGTTCTGCGCTTCGGTACGGAATCCAAAAGACCGCCCAAGATCAAAAAAACATTTTCCTCTTCACTGTAATGATCGAGAGTGTTCGCTTTCAGGAACGTAAACAATGACCACATGTACGGGAAAAAGCGTCTGCCTGCGCGCGCACTTAGAGCAACGCGCCCAGCGCTAGCTTAACTAGGAACAGGATGGAAGACGAGCGTCTGCAGGCTCGCAAGAGAGTGCGGAGAGTGAGAAGCGAGAACAGGTATGCAAAGGTATACTTCGTGCTTGAAGCTTCGCAGCGCGCACGTCATGCTCGCGCACGGAGCGAAACCATTGACCGCCGCGAAGCAGCGCGACCACAAAAGACCAAAACACATTTTAATGAGAGTGCTTTCCGGAACGTATAGGTACGAAAAGGTTAAAGTCCTAACCACATGGACGCGAAATCACGCGTCGCGTGAGCGTCGTTCGGCGGCAACACGCAGACACGGGCCCTTGCAATCGCGATTGAAGTGAATCGCGATCGAGTTTTCGAACGCGCTCGACGAGCTCCCGCTCATAGAGTATGCTCCCGCTGCTACACAGCACGTTTCAATCGCCATCGAGAAGTTGCACCGGTTGCATTCGTGTACGCCAGATGGCGCCAGATGTCCCGCTTTCCGCTGCTTTCTCGCGCTGCGTCGACGCCGATATCTGGCGAGCGTAGACATTCGGCGTTGCTCGCGCGTCAGCTCGCGATGCCACGCGAGAAAACGCCGAAAGTACGCTGTATGTGGTTGGGCCTTTAACTTCTACTAAATGTGCGTCAGCTCCCCAGCGCCGCAGCCCCCACTTCGTGCACGGATAGAGTTTATTAGATGTCGCCTTGTCCCTCTGGCGTCGTCCGGCGTAGTCCGCATCCCTCCCCCATTCTCCTCGCCGCGCCAGCTGCGGGCTAGCGCCGCTCTCACCGCAGCGCCATCTACGTGTTAGCGGTCGCCGGCGCTCGCTCCGTCGCCGTGCCAGCTGTGCGTGGGTGCGGGTTAGCGCGCAGCTTCCGCTCGGTTAACACATGCGCATGCGCTGCTATGCGCTGCTCTTTCTCATTCCGCTGCATAACTGCGCCGCTCCGCTCAGTCGTTCTGCCGCTCCGATGACATCCGATGACCACCGATGATTTGAATCGAGACTAACAGGCCTGCTATCGCGATGGTCGGCGCAACCGTGACACGCACCGGCCACCCCGATTAGAATTTACACCATCTTCCCGTGAGGGGAACCATGGGGTAGATGCGACGCATCGGGGGTGAACATGCTGCGTAAAATATGGACACACAACAACAATGGACACGCTAACATAACGGAAACGCAACGGAAACCCCCGATGCGTCGCATCTACTCCATGGTTCCCCTCGCGGGAAGATGTGGAAATTTTTTACATTGTCTTCCTCACTGAAGTTTCGGGAGGTATACTGAATACGTCACGTATGCCTGTCAAGAGGTCCGAAGCCTGACAATCGGTACTTTACTGAAGTATTCGCTATAGTTCGTGTTTGCGTAGTCTGTCCGCGTCCACTGTTTTCCGTGACACCTGATGAGGCGTATGATCCGAATACAGTTCATTCCTGGGTGATCTACCATGCAACGTCCTGCAGTCGTATCCCACGTTGCTCTCACGAGAGATTGACACGATGATTCCGCTAAGCCTGTCTGAGAAAATAACGAAGACGCCATCAAGAACTCTCCACACACCGTGACAACTAAAGTTGCTTTGACCCCTTAGCGACGCATTCACGGTATAAATGACGAGAGAGAGCACAAACGCGACCGTCCTTAGCAATTAGATGTGCACACCAGATACTGCCACGAGTTTCGGTTTTTGGTTGCTTTACAATTACAGGCGCCTAACATGTTTTTCGAAAGGAGCTCAAAAAGTTACGCAAAGGCAATTACCACGCATGCCCGCATTTCCCCCCCGGCGCTGCCCGTACAACACTAGGTGGCATCGTAACCTGATTCAAAGTTTCTGCGGCCACCCTTTTTTCTTAGTCTCGCACCGGGCGCTCATACCTCGCATGTAACTGCCGCACATCGCCGGGAAACCGCTGAAACCATGCAACTTTGGTCGTCGCTCGAAGAAACTGCGTTCCGCGGACAGTGACGCCACCTTGACAACTAAAGGCTACTGGTATTCCCCTCACCCCTCGCTTATTTTATTTTCCTCGAACGGCCGGCAGCCGGGTGGCCGGCTCTGTCGGTGACGTTTCTTTTTATACTGTCTACCCAGAAAGGCATATCCAGGCTATGGAACCTGTAAATATGATGCAGGGCGCAGGCCGCGCTATCTAGCTAGCACCGGCTTCTTGCTCCTAAAGTTGGCACGCACACACGCACGTGCGTCTAGCGGGGAAAGCGAACCTAAGCCCCGTTCAGCCGCGCGGAGCGGCGGCGCGCAGCTGCTGCGGAATGCCGGACACGTCGCGTTTTTCGCATGAATTATGGAATGCGTCCGCGCTCGCGATAGAGATGGCTGAAAGCGGAAGCCAGCGGGGGAGGAGCGCGGCGTTTATGCTCTGAGCGCTACAGTATTTCAGGAACCTCGTTGACCCCTCGCGTTTGCTGAAAGGGAGCGGTCGCTCGGCCGCTGCTTCCGCTCGGGGCAGCTCGTCGAGGAGCCCTCGAGCGACCGTGGCTGCTGCTGCTGCTGCTGCTGCTGCTGCCAGAGCCTGTTTACACTGTGCGGCGGTCATTGAATCTCCGGCATTGCTTCACTTTCTTGCCTCTGCGCGTTATCTGAGCGTCTCGATGTAAGGGCGTAATTTAACGGTTCCCTTTTTGTCCCCTGCCAGGCACCCCCTCCCTTCCTTGTTGGCGTTCCCGTTCGCTCTATTCATCGCGTGCCCTTTCGGAAGAATCTATAGGTAATGCGATCGGTGGACTCTCCTTTTTTCCCCGGCCCTTCTTCCATTTGTCTTCTTCAAAGCACTTACCGGGCTGGTGTTAGTTTCGTGTACGCATTCGTCGGCTCATGGTCGCGGCACTCAGGTGGAAGCGAAACGCAACGCCGGGAAAATAAAATAAAAAAAAATTCTAGGTGGGACAGGATAACGGCATGGTTATGCGCGTTCAGAACGGCGACCTTACCCGGGCCGGGAGCGTCTCTTTGTACACGGTAGCCGAGAGCTTGTTGGAAGCAGGATCCCCGCCATTTAATAACTAATGCGAGCTCAGAATCTCGTTTGGCGTAAAGAATTAAGGAGGGCGTCCTGTATGACGAGACGCAGCCGCCGCCGACGGAAAGGCGAGTGCGTAACGACTTTGGGCCACCGAAGCTCGCTTTGCGTGTCTGTTTGCAGTAAAACGAAGAATCCTCCTCCAGGTAGCGACGGACGCCATTCGCTAACGCTACAAGTTCGGTTCTCCTCCTTAGTGTTCCATGTCTGCACTCTTTTCCCTCCTAATTATGGTTCCGAGATATTTACGAGACACTGAGCGCTGTATTTATCGCGTGTCGTGCAGTCTAGTCGTATTGAACAATCTAGCTCAAGCCACGCTGCACAGTAACCCCGTTTTGGTTTCCTTTCGCATATCGCTCTTATCCACATAGGCTGTTACTTCATTTCAAGCTACACTGAATGCAGAAGTATTGAGCAGTCGATCACCTTGTCCCCTCAACTTATTAAACTGAAGTTGCTTCATGGTTCTCCTCCTACACAAAAGTATGGATAATAACAAAAAAGATAAAGCAGTGCTGTTGTTCTAAGCTAAGAATTTTGGGCAGGGATGGCATATTGACGTTAGTCGACACTAAATTTAAAATTGTCAGACTATTTAAAAACTCGAGTTGACCGAACAGTGTCATTCTCCCTGCTTTACGCGATAGAACGCATTTAAAACTGGGAGCTGCCCACGACTCGCCCGTTATGGTAGTCGACCCAACAATTGGGCTCTTGAAAAATTTATGCACAGAGCATCACTTGATTGAATGCAGCATGGTGAGGGAACAAATGTACAGTCTTGGAAAAAAGTTTCTTGGCCATGCCAAAAGCTTAGAGGCCACAAGAAATTCGGTATACAAAATTACCTCTCCAATGAAACTGAAATGTTTTATATGAGAAACCTGCGAAAGCCCTTTTTTCTCCTCTGATAATAAAGGTACCCCTCCTCCTCCTCCTCCTCCTGCTCACTGCAATTAAAATATGCGGTCACACTTGAACAATAAGGCTCTGCCTTGAATTTCGTGGGGCTAAGAAACTCTTAGCAAGGCCTAGAAACCTTCGACAAAGAATGCACAAGATGCTAGCGTCGCGATACATGTAGGGGACCGTGCACACGTTCATGCAAGTTAATAGTGGCGTAACCTGACACCCTCCGCATGCTGGCACCGCATCACGAGCTGGCTGCCGAAAACTCCCCCTCCGTAGATTATATAGCCTCGTTTACATCGTTGCCAAAGAAGCTCGCCGCAGCAAGCTAGCTTAGGGTAACTTCGATGCGCTACCGCTTACAAGGGAGGGCTTCGAAGAATGCGCGACGATGGTGTCTTACGCATCCCAGTAGGATGTTGCTCTCAGATGCTCTTGATGTTCATTACTAAAATGGGATACGCATAGATCAACATTTCAGAGTTGCAGCGAAATGAATGTGTTACCTTCAGATTTCCAAGTATTTCTTTCAAACTACGAAGTGAGTTAGTAGCAACATGAAATTTTATTCGCCTCATTGTCTGAGAAAAAAAAGCGAACTGGCTGCAGTTATTAGGCATGAGAGGAATGAAAGAAACGGAAAAAAGGTCAGAAGTTGACGCCCGAGTATTTTCCGCTGATAGGAATTGTAGCTGTGAGCCAAGAAATGCTACTGGGCGAAGACAAATATGAAAGCCCTATCATGACCGAAATGCTGTAGCCAGAGGATGAAACTTCGGGGGTTTTAGTTAACGCGCGGTATATAAATGATGAAAAAAGCACGATTATCCACGATGACAATTGTTTTCGCGCACTCTTCTCCGTTAAGCTTCGCAGCGGAGTTTGCGTGTTTTCAGATTAATCGTAAAATATTTTGTAATTTTTTCTGTCAAATTTTAAATACTTCATCTGCAGTTATCATTCCATTAAAGAACAACCACAAAATTTCGCTCAGTATGAGTAATTGCGACGAAAATCCCAACGACATTCGCTGCAAAAAAAAAAAAGTTTTGTTTGAAAACCAGTTTTGAGAAAAGGGAGAAATTCAAACCAGGATTGTTGAGGCGAGTCCGCTCACCTAACGTGCAAAGTGCAATGCAAAGAGTTAGCATTTAGTGGTGAAACCAGGAGCACATTTAAAAGTTCCCACCAGCGGACCAAATTATTATAGACTGGCTCGCCATTTTTATGAAAGCGTTAAAGATGGCTGTGCGAGTGTAACAGGTGTAGTGAGCAATTGTCTCGAGGTGGTCCGAGCTGGCTTGCTCCCGCACTGAATGTGTCCGGGGTTCCATGTTGTGGGGTGTCGGGAGAACTTTCATGCGAGGTAGATGGCCCCAGGGCGGAGCGGTGTCCGGCATGGGTGGGAGGTGTGGGGCGGGGTATCCCAGACTGTGTCTCCAGAATAGCCGACCCTGCCGGATGGGCGCCAGTTTTCTCCTCAAGAATATTGTGTAATGCGGCTCTTTCGATTACCAGTTCGGGGTATACTAAGGGACGACGAGATCGATAGGAACGGACTAACGGATGGCGGCTCTAATCTTAGATATCCGGGATTTCGTGAGACGGAGGTAGGGGTACGCGTACGTTACCCGCGTAAATTTTGTTACTTACACTACTTTTGCGGAGTTCATATTCCTTTAGGCACTGATTTGAGCGGGTAATGCGTTGGATCATATGTGGGATTTGTCCCAGTCAGCTGAAGCAGCGCCCGATCACTGCTCCTGCTACGTCGTACATGTGCATGAGCGGCGTTGCTATCATGGCCCAGGCTGCATGACCCACATCGCTGCAGCTAGCGAGTACGCACGTGTTATGAACAAACGATTATTAACTCGTGTTCTGTTGTCCAGCGTTCAGCTGCTTGTCTCTTTGGCGCGGCTGGTAATTTCTACCTATACTCCGTCCTCGCCCTCCTCGTATAGCCGTGCGTTTCGATTGATTGTAGGGTTTAACGCGCCGCGCAACGCAGGCGATGAGGCGTGCCGTAGTGGAGGGCTTCGGATTAATTTTGACCGCCTAGGGATCTTTAACGTGCGCCGAAATCTCGAACACACGGGCGTTTTTGCTGTTCGCCTCCATCAGAAAAGCGGCCGCCGCGGCCGGGAATCGAACCCGCGTCCTCGTACTCAGCAGCACAACGTTAGCAGTTAGCCGTGCGTTTCGTCGTACGAGCTGCGTACAATTTCGTCTTCGCCGTAAAGGCGTCGCTCTTGGGGACGCCTGTATCGCGGGAAGCATGTGCTGCCCGTGATGCCATCCTAGTTGGCTGGTGGCCTTATTCATCGCTAGGCCTTACCTCGCAGGAATTAAGCTTTGCGGATAAGCGCCGCTGCGCAACTTGCAGATGCCTAAAGAAATGTAGTGATTGTATTGTATTGAATTTTACAATTGTATTGTACAGAGTTGTATTGATACGTTCCAGGTGTCCTTACTAGTGGGGTCGTGAGTTTTTCGCTGATGTTCTGTTTATGTAATTGCCGAAGCTCTGAGATATAAATTCAAGAGCCAGTACGAAGCATGCCTTGCATGGAAGTTGGCAGGCAGCGCCCCTGCCGTTTTCAATGCGCCTTGTTTTCTTCCTTTGACCACCTAAATCAGTCTCAGCCGGAATCCCAACTTCCAAATAAAAAAAAGGAAAGACGGGTAGTGGGCGGGACACGAGGCGCCAATAAGCTCGGTTGCTAGCTCATTTCTCTGAAGAGAATCACACATTGGCAGGGAGGCAAGACAAAGCGCTGCCCTCCTGGCTGAGAACACTTGTCGCGGCCGGGGCTAATTAAGACCTCGCCTAATCAGGATTTCAGCTTGCGTCGTCGCCCGGCAGCAACCACGCTGCCGCCACTCGGCTACTCTCGTTCGAGCCATGGGCGCTCCACCGCGGCATGGGGAGCCGGGGTTCTGTGTGCGAGGGAACGTGGGTCCTATTAGTAGACTTCGGAGCGGGGCCTAATTAGGCGTCGACGACATGCTGCTGCCTCTCCAAACAACCACGCACGAACGGCAAGGACTTCAACACCGGAGAGACGAAGAGATAAAACGACAGAGGTGGAGAGAGCTGGACTGAAGAGAAAGCTAGTTTCCGCAGCGCACGACACAGCCCTGCGCCTTTTAGAATGGCCGTTCATTTGAGTATCACTTGATATTTCAGCGTCAACTCGGGGGCTGCTTGGTCGGGGGCTGTCTGTAGAGACAAGATTTAATGAGTGCGTTAGAAACTGGGGTCGCGTCTCAGTTTCATTTTTAAAGAGGATAGTCTTCCTTGGTCTGTCTGTCTGTCTGTCTGTCTGTCTGTCTGTCTGTCTGTCTGTCTGTGACTCGAATCGCCCCCCCCCCTCCCCGGCTAAGGTGAAACGAAGCTGCGCAATAGTTTTATATACTCACAGCCAAATATAAACGTCTAAGTCCGGTTTATATGTTCATACTTGTCAACATTGTAGTACAAGAACATGACATTACGCTCATATAAGAGAGAAAATTAATACACAAGAAATATTAGGGTTCCTTTATAAAAACATCATGGATGCTTGATTTTTGCGAAATGAAATGCTACATCCACGGAAGAAAAAAAAATTCACACTGCCGCCTGCTGTTGCCCGCACCACTATAGCTTCTGGCGGCATATTATGAAATCAAGCGGCAACAGTTACGAAAGGTTCCACTAGATAGGTTCCACGTTCTGCTTGGAACGCATGCACGTGGACTAGGGCACCGCGGTACTATAAACGCTGAAGTAAGGCGCCTCGATTGACGCGCCTCTCCGCCGTACGGCAGCGCTGGCATCGAGGCACCCGTCCTGGAGCTGTGGAACGCGGTAAATTTAAATTGACTTGAGCAAACCTTTAGCGTGTTTACCTTGGGAGGAGCGCGACGCATGCGGAACAAGATGAGGGGTGAGCGGGAAAGCGAAGGGGGGCATTTGCTTGGCAAATGTAGACAAAGGCTATCGTCTTTTGTCGACATTTGCAACGAAAGGTGCAGATACGCGGCCAATTTTTTGAGCTTGTTGTACGTGGTCGCGAGGTTGGAGGGGGAGTGGCTGAACGTCTTCGACATTCGAATTTCTTTTACACCTCAGACTATGTATGTATGTATGTATGTATGTATGTATGTATGTATGTATGTATGTATGTATGTATGTATGTATGTATGTATGTATGTATGTATGTATGTGTGAATGTATGTATTGCATGCATGTATATATGTATGTAGGTATGTATGCATGTGTGAATGTATGTATGTATGTATGTATGTATGTATGTATGTATGTATGTATGTATGTATGTATGTATGTATGTATGTATGTATGTATGTATGTATGTGTGTGTATGTATGTGTGTATGTATGTATGTATGTATGTATGTATGATTTGTATGCATGTATGTGTGTATGTATGTACGTATGTATTTGTGTATGTATGTATGTATGTATGTATGTATGTATGTATGTATGTATGTAAGAATGTATGTATGATTTGTATGCATGTACGTGTGAATGTAGTATGTATGTGTGTATCTATGTATGTATGTGTGTATGTGTATGTATGTATTGTAAGCGCTGGTTAGTGCCCCGACACCAGAGGAATGTGCGTCCGGACAATCCCCCGGTAGTTGTACAGAAACGGTATGTGCGACGTACTAGCAGAAGGGTATGCGCTAGTGGACTCGTACTCCGGAGGCCTGTCTTCCACATGCAGTTATGCTTCATCATCGTCATCAGTTGTCTATCATCATCAACGCCCGTCTTGGTTGTTCTCTGGGACTCGCTCCCTGTCACGTAGGACAAGGCTCGCCTAATAAAGACGTTCCCCAAGACTACTGGTGCGCGCCTTACAAGTGGTGGAGGTAAGCTGCTTCGATCCCGTGTACCTCGACCCCCGGCCTACCCCTGGAGCTCCGCTCAGGTCGGCGCAAGGCGCAAGCAATCACTATGACGCAAGGTGGCCCTACCGATGTGAACGCCGCCATGGGTGCTCCCTCGGCGAGTTTATCGGCGCCAGCCTGGACAATAACCTGCCGGCAGCGCGAACCCCGGTCTTTTACTGGGCTTCCCCATGAAGACGTGGAGGACTGGCTGGATCATTACGAGCGAGTCAGCTCCTTCAATCGATGGGACGATTGCCTCAAGCGGAGGCACGTCGGCTTTTACCTTGACCTAATAGCAGAGACATGGTACCACAACAATGAGCGCGACTTGCCTGACTGGCAGCGCTTCACATCGGAGCTGCGCCGAGCCTTCGGCGCGTCATCTATGCGTACCGAAGCCGCCAAGAAGAAATTGGACGAGCGCGTGCAACGACCTGGTGAGTCCTACACGTCGTACATTGACGACGTCATCGCCTTATGCCGCCGTGCGGATACAGACATGACAGAGGAAAGCCGAGTGCGTCATGTCCTCAAAGGAATTTCCCCCTTGGCATTTAACGCGCTGGCCGCACAAACCCCCCCACCATTAACCAGATTGTCACGACGTGCCAGCGCCTCGACGACCTTCAGTCACTACGTCGGCAGCCAATCCAGTGGGATAGCCGCGCCTCGACGGACGAAGCCGATTTGCGCTATTTGATACGTTCGATCACCCGCGAGGAACTGGCAGTGCAGACATCGCACGGTTTGTCCGAACCGCGCCGCGAGGCCTCCATACCGGGTCTGCGTGAACTAATCAAGCAGGAACTGGCTTCCCTTGTGCCTCCCTCAGAACCTAGAACGGACGTTCACCCAGTCTCTGACCCCGCCTTGGTGGCTCCACTGCCTTTTGCTCCCAGTGCTCCAGTCCTGACGGCACCTCTCCCTGAACCTGCATGTTCCCCTCTGGCAACTGTCTCTGCTCCTGTCAGTCGACCGCCTGTCCCTTCGCATCCAGGCCATGTCCATCCTTACCCAGTGCCACCTGCTGTTCCTCCGCAGTTGCGTACGGCTACCCGGCTTGGCATCTTCCGCGACCTATTCCGCGGCATCTTCTATTGCAGCATCCGGGGGCATGTCTCCCGCTTCTGTAGACGGCGCCAACAAGACGAAAGACTCGCCTACTCCACCATCCCACAAGGCAGCCGTCAGCCATCCTACCAATATTACTCCCAACGGTTCCACGACGCCAGACGTTTTCCCTCGCCTAACGACACCCCGGATCAGCAACGCAGCCCCCGGCTCCCGAGAAGTTCGCCGTCCGCCTCCCGCCGCCGCTCTGTCTCGCCGCTTCGTCCGGCCTCCCAGGGCGCCAACTACCACACGGAAAACTAGAAATTGCAGTTTCTGGGGGCGAAACTGCGTTGCGATGGATTTCTAGAAGTCCCCCTGATCGGCCATTAAACACATTATCTGTTTTCGTTGAAGGAATTGATGTGGAAGCTCTTGTCGACACTGGTGCTAGTATTTCTATAATTCGTGAAGACGTGTGTTCCAAATTGCGTAAAGTATGAACCCCCTACCCTGGTCCCTCTCTACGTGGTGCTAACAACGCCATGATCCAACCTTCCGGACTCTGTACAGCCCGTGTTACCATTGCCCGCATTCGACATCACATTCAGCTCGCAGTACTACCTTCATGTGTTCATCAGATGATATTGGGTTGGAACTTTCTCAAATCGGCGTCTACTGTGATCTCGTGCAAAGAACCCTTGCTTCGTATGACCGACACTGACCTGGCCAGTGTTTCTGATTCCCCAGAACTACGATTGGTGGAAAAGAAGCTATGCTCTCCGTTCACTGTGCCGAAATTCTCGATGGCGATGTGTTTATTATTCCTACCGGAAAGTTCTCTCTTCGAGGTCTTCTTGTACCCCCCTGCCTAATACGGTTTTCTCGTGGAACTGCTCTTCTGGTCGCACAGAGTACTTCGACCGAGGCTATTTTATTACCTCAAGGCGCGACCATTGCTTCTGTTCCGCGCGACGAAGCAGTGAGCGTCATTTCCTTTGAGTCTATTTCATCTGCAGAGTGCTCGGCCGGTCATAAATCACCATCGCTCGCCATTGATGATACTATCAGTCCTGATCTCACACCGGAGCAAAAGAAAACACTATTGGATCTTCTAGCCAAGCACGAAACACTATTTGACTCCCCCTCATCCTCCGTTTTGCGGCAAACATCCGCAGCCACCCACCGAATAGAAACAGATGGTTCTTGCATCATTCGCCGCCGCCCATACCGCGTCTCACCAAAGGAGCGAAAAATCATTCAGGAACAAGTCGACGATATGCTCAAAAACAGGATAGTCCGTCCTTCAACGAGTTCATGGTCGTCACCTGTTGTTTTAGTCCAGAAGAAGGATGGTTCCGTGTGGTTTTGTGTCGATTACCGGGCGCTAAATAACATCACCCGCAAGGATGTATACCCGATGCCTCGCATCGATGATGCTCTAGACACTTTGCAAGGTGCAGAATACTTTTCAAGTCTAGACCTGAGATCTGGGTATTGGCAAATACCTATGCCCGAACAAGACAAAGAAAAAACAGCATTTGCCACGCCTGACGGTCTTTACGAGTTTAACGTAATGCCGTTAGGGTTGTGCAATGCCCCGGCGACATTCGAAAGAATGATCGACACGGTTCTGCGTGGTTTGAAATGGAAGACGTGCTTATGTTATCTTGATGACATAGTTATATTTTCTACCACTTTAGAAGAACACCTTCAGCTCCTCAACGACGTTTTAACTTGCCTTGCCAATGCCGGACTGACACTCAATACGAAGAAATGCCGCTTCGCAAGTACATCTATTAAAGTATTGGGCCATCTAGTTAGCAAGGAAGGAATCCGGCCCGACCCCGATAAAGTGAATGCTGTGCTGAATTTCTCGCGCCCAGACCGCCAAAAAGAACTCCGCAGCTTCTTAGGATTGGCATCCTACTTTCGTCGTTTCATCCGCAACTTCGCTTCAATTGCTACGCCCCTACACAAACTCCTGGCATCTGGTACCCCATTTGTGTGGTCCGAGGACTGTGAAACAGCCTTTAAAAAATTGAAGCACGCACTTACTTCCGACCCTGTTCTCGGACACTTCGACGAGGAAGCACCGACCATCCTTCACACCGACGCCAGCGGACACGGAATTGGGGCTGTGTTATTACAGCGAAGACCTCCCAACGTAGAGCAAGTAATTGCCTGCGCAAGTCGCTCTTTGACACCTGCGGAAAGGAACTACACGATAACAGAACAGGAGTGTCTTGCAGTAGTTTGGGCCGTCCAGAAATTCCGGCCATACTTGTACGGGCGGGATTTCACTGTGGTCACTGACCATCACGCTCTTTGTTGGTTGGCTTCCCTCAAGAACTTAACTGGGAGGCTTGGACACTGGGTGCTTCGTTTGCAAGAATACAACTACCACGTTGTGTACAAGTCCAGCAAGAAGCACACAGATGCAGACGCCCTCTCACGTTGCCCGTTATCCTCGACCCAAGATGGTATTCAGGCGTCTTCTGAAACAACGCAATCCTTAAATATTGCGCCAGTGGACTCTCGCGTGGAACCACCCAGTGATTTCAGTGCTTTCCAAAAAAAAAAACGACAGCTACTGCCGGAAGCTCATTGACCAATTGAGCGGTGCGAGTCGACCCAGCAACAGCCGCTCACGACGACAGCTCAACAAATTTCGAATTATTAACGGCACTCTTCACCGCTACAACTACCATCCAACAGGCGGCAGATGGGTGCCCGTCATTCCCCGTCTTCTTCAACCCAAAATTTTGGAGGCATTTCACGACGATGCTGTCGCAGGTCATCTAGCCTTCCACAAGACATTCGACCGCATAAGAAGCCGATACTTCTGGCCCGGCCTATCCGCTAGCGTGGCGAAATATGTTGCGTCGTGTGCCGCGTGTCAGTATCGCAAGCGACCCACTTCCGGCCCCGCAGGGACACTCCAACCCCTGCCTTGTCCCTCATCTCCATTTGAAGTTGTAGGGATTGATCTCTATGGCCCTCTCCCCGTTACCTCGGCAGGACATCGGTGGATTGTTACCGCCGTAAACCACCTCACTCGCTACGCGGAAACGGCTTCTGTTCCCACAGGCTGCGCTACCGAGGTGGCTGAATTCTTTTTGAAGAATATTTTCTTACGCCATGGACCTCCCCGAGTTCTTCTTAGCGACCGAGGTCGTGTATTTCTTTCTGCCGTGCTTGGAGAGGTTCTCCGCGCAGCCGCGACTGTTCACCGCACTACGTCCAGCTACCATCATCAAACGAACGGCCTCACCGAACGGTTCCACCGCACCCTTTCCGACATGATTTCTTCTTACATTCAACCGGACCACAAAAACTGGGACATTACTCTTCCGTTCGTCACGGACGCATATAATACCGCCGTTCAAAGTACTACAGGATTTTCGCCATTTTTCCTTGTTTATGGCCGCCAACCAGCTTCTGTTCTTGATACGTCTTTCTTGTCCGCACCAGTACTTCCTAGAACCAACATTCCCGATGAGTTCATTTCTCGACTGGATCATACCCGTCATCTAGCTCGTCTGAGGACAACAGCTACACAAGAAGAGCGCAAGGCCAATTATGACGCCACGCATCGCGTTGTCTCCTTCAAAGCTGGTGATCAAGTTCTGCTTTCTACTCCCCTTCGTGCCCCAGGACTTTGTGAGAAGTTCTTGCCCCGCTACATCGGACCTTACACCATTGTAGAGCAGACTTCCCCTGTGAATTACCGAGTGACCCCCAACGCTAGTGTCACCGACCGTCGTTGTCGTGGACCCGAGATCGTGCACGTTTCCCGGCTCAAGCCATTTTAAATGCAGAGCATTTCAGTAACTCACGATGTCACCCGCGTTGACGTCCGTAGTCGTAGTTAGCACCCCTCCCCCTACACTATATAAAAAAAACCATCCGGCGCCTGGTTTGGATCCCTCGACCCTGCGGGCGGAACGCAATGTACATGGTGCTCTACCCACTGCGCCACAAAGCCGACATAGAATGGGAGGCTACGAACGCGCCTTATATCCTTGACTCATTCAAACTACGTCAAGAAGCTGCTGATACAACGCATTCACTGCCACCAACTCCCCAAACACTAAACGTTAACGCAATACACCCACCCCCTATGCGACGCATTTACTCGAGTCCCCCTCGCGGGGAGATGGGCCCAATTTTTTTCTCTCGGTCTACACACTCTTAGCGCCCGAGTCGGCGGCTCCACAAAGGGGGGGGGATATTGTAAGCGCTGGTTAGTGCCCCGACACCAGAGGAATGTGCGTCCGGACAATCCCCCGGTAGTTGTACACAAACGGTATGTGCGAAGTACTAGCAGAAGGGTATGCGCCAGTGGACTCGTACTCCGGAGGCCTGTCTTCCACATGCAATCATGCTTCATCATCGTCATCAGTTGTCTATCATCATCAACGCCCGTCTTGGTTGTTCTCTGGGGCTCGCTCCCTGTCACGTAGGACAAGGCTCGCCTAATAAAGACGTTCCCCAAGACTACTGGTGCGCGCCTTACAGTATGTATGTATGTATGTATGTATGCATGTATGTATGTATGTATGTGTGTATGTATGTATGTATGTATGTATGCATGTATGTATGCATGTATGCATGTATGTATGCATGTATGCATGTATGTATGCATGTATGTATGCATGTATGTATGTATGTATGTATGTATGTATGTATGTATGTAAGAATGTATGTATGATTTGTATGCATGTACGTGTGAATGTAGTATGTATGTGTGTATGTGTATGTATGTATTGTAAGCGCTGGTTAGTGCCCCGACACCAGAGGAATGTGCGTCCGGACAATCCCCCGGTAGTTGTACACAAACGGTATGTGCGAAGTACTAGCAGAATGGTATGCGCCAGTGGACTCGTACTCCGGAAGCCTGTATTCCACATGCAATCATGCTTCATCATCGTCATTATTTGTCTATCATCATCAACGCCCGTCTTGGTTGTTCTCTGGGGCTCGCTCCCTGTCACGTAGGACAAGGCTCGCCTAATAAAGACGTTCCCCAAGACTACTGGTGCGCGCCTTACAGTATGTATGTATGTATGTATGCATGTATGTATGTATGTATGCACGTATGTATGTATGCATGCATGCATGTATGCCTGTATGTATGATTGCATGTATATATGTATGTATGTATGTATGTATGTATGTATGTATGTATGTATGTATGTATGTATGTATGTATGTATGTATGTATGTATGTATGTAAATATTTTCCGTGGTAGCGTCTTCTCAGCATTCGCCGTGGCCGGGGCTTATCGGTGCTGTGAGCTCCACAAGAAGCTGGAATCTCCAGGTATTGAGAGTAACCTTTTACTCTAAATGTGAAGTTGCTATACATTTCTATGTGCAAGGTGAATGGTCGTTATGTTGGCAAGGGCGAGAGACCCCCGCGTATGTACGTATGTGTGTATGTATGGACTCGTCCTGGCCTGTCGTGCCAGTGCAACTATGGCGAAGGTCAGATAATGATCCGGTCAGAGCAACCCGCTGACATTAAAGCCGACGTTAGAATGACCGGTTCCCGGTTGCCCTGTCGCGAGGTGTCAGGCGAGCATGGGAGAAACTTTAAACGAAAAAGTCCATAAATTTGGGCTAGAAATTTTGCGCTTGCACACGTCGATTTCTTGAGTCGGGGTGTTCCTAAATTTTATTCATGCTTAAAGGTCATTCTACAGATACAGCTATCCGTGCCACAATAGCTGCGTTAGTGGTGCATGGTGTTGCATATATAAGTTGGCGGTGTTCGTAGACGTACGCTGAAAAAAAAAGCTTCTGCTCACGGCCGTTAGTGGAGTGTTTCTAGAGCGAGAGGTGTCAATCATGCAGCGCGCTGGGCGCGTCTCTGAAGTGTAAGTGGTGGAATGCGCGGGCGGACGCGCGCTAGAGCGAGAGAGTGAAGAGCGGATGGGGAGGATATAGACTTCATTGAAGGATACACTAAGACCGATAGATATTCCGGTGCAACGAGGGCCACGGCCAGCTGGTCGACGGCCGCCGACGCCAACCACACTCGTTTGAGACGAGAAAAGATTGTACGGCAGCGGGATGGAACGTGTTATCTGTTTCTCAAAAACTGAATTGCAGAAAAACAATGAGGTCGACACAACAGTAGCGGTTAAATGTAATGAGAAAACTGTAGTAATTTCACTCGCACAGAAGCAACACGTGTTCCTTGGTCAAAGTCACAATGCAGAGTGCCCCACCCAAAACTTCTCTTCCCGGATGGGGACGAAGCTCCATCTCTCTGTATGGGCCCGACCCCCGCCGACGCTCTTGTCCGTCTCGGGTTTCGGCTTTCTCGGGGAGCTTGTTGTCTGTTCTTGCTCTTTATCTTTACAGTTGGTCTTAAGATGATTCGTTACAGAACCTATATAAGAGCCTTATTAAAACGAAACTTTATTGTTCTCCCGGTTGCCGTTGTACGCCAATACGCCCAGCAGGAAAGTCCCCTTTCTCTGACGATAGTGGTGAATGATTGCGGGTGAAGTGAAAGAAAAAATCAACCAGCCCTCTGTCTACGCAACGCTGGGAAAGCGCGAAGCTTAAGTCGTTGGGCTGTATCTCCCCTATTGTGGCGGAAGAGGCGGCAGTTGCCGTAGCCTTCACACACAGGCCACATCCCGCAATTATAGACACATATTCGAAAACGCCCGTTCAAAATTTTGCCCGGGGAGACATCTCACTCACGGCGCTCAAAATTCTCACGAAAAATACAGCAGAGGACTCAGTGCAGCTCATATGAACCCCAGCCCACACTGGCATGAAGGGGAACGAAACCGCACACGCTATGGCTCCCGAACTGATACACCGAGCCGGCGTGAGTTTCGTTCCTCACCACGGGGCGCGCTCCACCAGAGACCGACTAATCACATTTAATGACATAACAGAGAACTACCGCCTCTCGCGTCGACAGTTTCCCCCGCCTCACCCATCCCTTATGACAAGCCAGGCGCCTATTTGTAGTTCTTGCAAACAGACGCCTCCCCAAGCAGAGCTCGCCTCCACCATATTCATCCAACAGAATTCCCTTTGTCAGCATGCCCCCTGTGTGGGGAGCACGCCACAATAAGTCATTTCATATGGGAGTGACCCCAAGACCCCTTCCCTCTAATCACCAGCCGCGAGCAGTGGAGGGAGGCGTTGGGTAGCTCTGACCGGACTACACAAGAAGCCCTGGTCAAAAGAGCAACCGGAGTTGCCACCAGCCGTAGGCCGGTGGCCACCGCGCTTCTCTGACCACTTGCTGGAATAAAGTTCTCTCCTCCTCCTTAAGTCGTTGGGGTTTTTAGTTTGAAAGTTGAGTTTGATCACGACGATGGTTGAATGCGAAGCTTTCTCGTGATGGATTCATTGGTAGACCAATCCCAACCATGGATTCTTTGGTAGACCAATCCCAACCAAAGCGATGCGTACCTACAGAGTAGCACATACTTGCTGCGTGGGTTTGGCTACCGGAAATGCCATGCTGGACCAATACTCGTTGCGTCTAAAGACCCAACTTCGACCCACCACCCAAAACCATTCCTGCTTAAATCTCACGTTTGCAAATATACTGTGTTGAGTCACGATGGCAGAACCTCTGAGTGTCTACCACAGCGAACCCAATGCAAAATTGTAAATGTAAAGTCGTTCGTTCCTAAGTGATCCAAATAAAGCCAAGATTGACAGACATAACAAACGTGTCTTCATTCTCCCACCTCACTTCAAACAAATCAACTACCCCTCTTTCTAACGACAATGTTTGGAAAACGCGAACCTTTAATGCGTCTACTCGCGGCGAACCCGCCGAACCAGCGGTAAATCCTAGCCAATCAATCGATCAAACTCAACGTACAAACTACAAACTCAACGACCAAAGCTTCGCGTCTTCACATCATTGTTAAACAAGGGGGCAGTTGGTTTTTGAACTTTGTGTCTGCGTGGAGCGTGGTGGGCTCAGTGTTGTACACGTTCCTCTAAAAAGGAACGAAAGCTCGTTCCTCGTTTCTTCCCGTTTTTGAAACGAGTTCCCGTTACAAGATCCTATATTGAGAAAGGAATGCGTTCCAGTTACTCTCGAACATTGTAAGGTGTCGTTACATTAACGTTACATTTGATTTTTTAAAATTAAAATCTCATATCGGATAATCCTGAGGCGAAATGAAGTGAGCAATTTAACACTCACATGGAACTACGTATATTATACGAATATGAACACCGCCGGCAGCAGATTATCTGGAGATGAAAGAAATTCACCGAAACGCTCCTAGACGCATTTTTTCGGGGAGCACCGGACATTATCCCGACATGTTTAACTGCAAGTGCGGCGCTCGTCTATTACAAGAGCAACACACATGGCGCTTTCCACTTGGGTCTTCCAATCCACAGTCAGGATACTGCGCTCCAAATGTGCAAAAAGAAAGTTACTCACATGCACGAAAAAAATGTCTTGCACAAGGAACCACATCGAAAGGAACAGTACATAGGCGTTTAATGAATGATGATTCAATTTTACAGGATGAGTGAAAAAAGAATGTCCAGAATACATATTCGCAACTTAGTAGAGCCCTTGTTTAAACTCAGCAAGAGTTTCATCTCGATGTTGCTGTCGGACAGACGAATCCAGTTTTTTCGTCAACACTTTGTTGGCTATGTTGAAAAGCAGTACCACCAAAGCTCTTGAGGGTACTACCGGGTTGTACTCGATAATAAGTTGGTTCAGTCCCTCAGGCTCCAGAGACTGCCTCCGCAAGTGCTCATAGGCGTGTGCAGCATACAACCCGCGCTCTCCATGGACAGTGGTTGTTTTGTGTATATTTTGTTTGACGACCTTTGAAAAGCTCTGTGGTGCCGTGCGCATAACTTTGATTTTTCTGGATTGCTCGTTAAATTCTGGCAGGTGCGAGCATCGGAATCAGAGCGTCAACAACAGAGCTTCGGAGTGTTACTCTGCCGGATTGAGAGTTCATGGTGGCCTTTTTGCCGCAGCCTTGTCTGCTGTAACTTTATGCTAGAGTTTTTAAGTTTGGCCTCCGGCCTTTCGTTGTCGGAATGGAGGAACTCTGCGCACGGCAGCAGCCACGAGCTTAGGGTTACCAACTCTTCAATGAAGGAAGTCGGGACGGGGAAAGGGGGTGGGGAGTGGGGAGGTAGCTTACTCTAACATAGGAAGGCAACGAAATCAGTTTTTTTATGGCGGTATGTTCCAGACAAATTCATTGTTTCTTTGTTGTTGCGGCCTCTTGAAGTGGTACTTCATCTGGCTATATGATTCTCGCCGCAATTTCTCTTGCTGTAGAATGTACTCGTAAATGCTGTCGCACTTCACGTGGGAGTTCAGCCTCCCCTGAAGCTCTGCCTGGACAAGTTCGCGCTATCTGTGTGTGCCGGAGTGTGACGCGCCTTGTTGAGCGGGCTTTGGATCGCAAAAACAATTCCTAACTGGGTGGTCGGGAACAAATCCGGGACATATAGCTGTCCTGGCAGGGACGCCGCGGGGCTCGGGACATTGTATGAAAAGTCGGGGCAGTCCCGAAAAATTCGTTACGGTTGCTAACCCTACGTGAATATACGCTACTCGGCTCGCCATCGGTGCCCGACTGAAGCACTGTTCGGAACCGGTCCGTAACAATACACCACAGTCGTCGCACTGATGCGACACGAAGTAAAGGTTGCGCAATAACTCCCTGCAAAATTCCAAAAACAAATCGTCAAAGCAAACCTGGCAGTGGGCACATCACGAAACCGATGGCCCGCTCGGTGCATGAGAAAGTTTACGGCGGCGCGTTCGAGCGCCGTGACCGTGCCGTAGTGCGCTAGAACGTCCGAGGTCAGATTCGGCTTGCAGCTCTCAGGGATGGTTGCTGTTCCGCATGAGATCAGATAGCTCTCGCATCGCTTTGGGCGGCAGCGGCAGCATTTCGAAAATCTGAGGCTGAAAACTTGACGCCTTGTTTTTACACGCGGTGAACGCACGCCGGCGACCCTGATGGCCATTGACAGACAGCAGAGAAGTCTCGTACGGCCCCTTCAGCTGGCACGGCTGTCTGTACTGTAGATAACACGGGTGCGGTGAACACGGTACAGTCACGTCTTGTGCTGCTCGGCTTTCGCGTTCCACTTTTATGCACAAAACAAGATGCACAAAAAGACAAATCAAAGGGGCGATAAAGCACCTGTATCACGACGTAGTGGTAAGAACGTGCGCAGCCGGTGCAGCCTGCTCGACAGGCTGCGGCCCGCTGCGTGGTTATTCTTCGGTGGTTGACCTTCGAGGAAGCGCGTACTGCGGAAGGGCGGGCAAATTGGGCAGCTCAAAGGAAGATAAACACACTAGCGGCCTGTGGCTTTTTGTACTAGCATCACCGCGCTAAACCCTTGGCATCAAAACAGCCAAATCCTAGTGATGGAACGTTTCTAGAAGGAACGCCGTTCCCTCTATCGTTCCCTCGTAAAAAACGTAACGAGTTACCGTTACAGTTCCATCCACTCTTAATGGAACGGTGGCGTTTTTCCGTTCCTCCCAAAAGGAAATAGTTCCAGGAACGCCGTTACTTGGAACGGCGTTTCGTACAACACTGGGTGGGCTGCCTCATTTGCCCTGTCGTATAGCAGTAGCCGTCCATCGCGTGGGTATTCTAAGGTGGTCGAATTCCCGTTGGTACGGTGTAAGGAGGAACAATGAAAGAGAGCGAAGGGATGGCAACGGTTTCGACTCGGAGACCTGAAAGTTCATGCTCGTTATCTTGAGCCACAGCGGCAGAACATCGAGTTCATAACGCAGTGTTGTTGGCAAGAAAATAAATTACGTCGCTATAGAAGTCAGGCAATAACGAGTTCAGGTCAACAGTATGTTCGTGCTAGAAGTTTGCACATCTGCTAACATGCAGATGTCATGCTTCATTATACAGAGTTGACGTTGGCATTCGATGCATGGCTGTGTGGATGTCCCTCCCCATTTGTGTTGTTTTCTGCTATGGAGTCAGATATAGTTCAAACAATATAGATTACTTATTGAATTAACTTAATGATTGAGTGGCATATACACAAATCGAATACATGACCTGTATATGGAAGCGGATGGTTCATATAGCCCAGGTAATAGTGCTGCCTAATTGAAGTTTTGTTTAATGGTTGTAAATTACCTTACAAGGAAGAGAGGAGGTTAAAGGAAGAAAAGAAAGGTAACCTGGCTATAGCCTAGCTGTGGAAATGTGGAAAAAGTAATGAGAAAGGTTTAAGCAGAGCTTAGAAGGGTATGCCAACCGTTGGGGCATTAAACTTTCGAATTCAGAGATATATAAAAAACTTTCTTTGAGAGGACTAACGGGGGCATTCGTATAACTAGAGGACGTATGTTTTCCAGCGTGCCACAAGCCTCACGTTCCTCACTTGGTGCGATCCCTACCAAGTAGGAATAAGCATTCGTGAATGCCACTCCCAGCCAAAGGCGGCACAATGAAGGGTTGTATCAGGTCATAGGAAACTGAGCGGAAGGGGACGTTAAAAGTGAAGGTCAAAGGTACCGATAAATACGCAGGTGAATTATTTGGTAGACCGTTTAGTCATCTTTGTCTGATTTTGCAGAGCCCGTGCTGCGCTCGTTGTAGACAATAGAATGTGTACGGTCGCCTCCCTTTCATGGATCGAACGGGCGGTAGCGTCCGCACTTCTGTTGACGACAATGCCGTAGTACCGGGTAGGCACAAAAAGCCGCTGTCGTGAACGGCTTGGACAGCACGGCAGTACAATATTCTTATTCCGGTCAATAGCTGTTCGTGATGTCAACGGCACAGGGCAGACTGGGGTGACTGAAGTGCGTCGGTTTTGAATCGCAGAAGACCGTCCATTTTCGGCCCGAACTTTCCTCGGCGGCGAGTTGAGGGCTACGGACGGCCGTAAGGTCTGTATCCGTAGATGTGGTGTGATGGTTTATCTTAATTTCTGTATCCAGAGGCATTCATGGTGCAGCAGGAGCGCCGGCAGATGAAGATGTTATCGTGCCATCGGTTTAAGTATGGGTTCAGTCACTGTATATCTCGTGAAAATACATCAAAAGCAGCCGCTACAGCACCGCTGTTGGGATATCACGTTTCCTCTTTAGCCCGGAATACAGTCCACTCGAGGCTGTATCGTATACCAAAGCGGAAGGAGCTCTACTGTTGGATGCATATGTATGTTGGGGATGTGGGCAGCTACCCTTGCGAACGACGCACGGGTTGAGTCATGGTGTACCGCAGGTGGATGATCGGGAAGTCGGATGAGGTACCTTATAGGCGCCCTAAATGTTTCAATTGTCGCGAGCTGCTGTTGACGTTCGCCGTGGGAGCCGAATGTATTCTCGCAGGGCCTTCGCTTTAATGTCCTGCAGTGCCTTAATGGTTGAGTGTCGTGTACCGGAAAGGGCAGGAACGCTGCACCACAGAAAGCCCAAAAACGCGCTGTAGAATTGCAACATCGATTTCCTGGGCGTTCCATGCGTCTTGCCGCCTATGAACAGGTAAGACTGTGCAACTGCAGGAAGCTGCCCCCCCCCCCCCCCCCCCCGTATTTTTATATAACTTACATGGGTGCTCCACGAAAGGTCTCTATTAACAACGGAGACCTTTTCGAGGCCTAGGAGACATTTTCGCCATTAGTAGACAAAGGGTGCGCGTACATAGGCTTTCGTGCAACCGCAGTCACTGCGAGTTTGCAGATGTGTATTTATACCCCCTGTCTACGTCGTCAGCGATATTTGTTTCCAGCCCTGCGCACTCTTGCCGACGAATCATTCCATATGCCCAAACGCATATCGTCGGCGTATACCGACAGGTGATACGTTCTTGGAAGGCAGGTTGACAGGTTAATAATGGGACGTTTAACAGCATGGTGCTCAGGGCGCCTCCTTTGGGGACCCCTCAGTGGATCCGCCATTACAACCTCCCCGTAGAGGTAGCTTGGTATGTATCGCTAGGCCCGGCCGCCAAGCCCCACAGCCTGGAGTGCTCTAAGAATGGCATTAGGCTCCCCGTTGTCGTAAGATCCATTTACGCCCAGGAACTAGGCAGTACGTACGGGCTTGACACTTTTGTGTTGCTGCACAAAAGTCGCCAAGTCAATGGCGTATTCAATAGACGAGTGACCACGACGTAAACCCGCCATGACATCGGGTAGTGGAGGTAGTGCTGTAGAAACCACTCCATACATGCTGCAAGAATGAATCGCTCAAAACGCTTTACAGCCAGCCCGCAAGTGCAATGGGTGGGTATGCCGCCAGGCGCAGCATAGGTTTTCGCGAAAATATGAATTGTTTCAGGCCATTTGACAACAACTGGTCGGAAAATTAAAGGATTGCATCTGTAAGCATGTCAATAGAAAAAAAATAGCTCTTATGACAAACAAGGTTTTTGGTGCATTATTTCCAGAGGGTTTCCTGGGAAATATCACGTCGAGCCTATTATAACTATTACTGACACAGCGCATCAATTCGTATCGTAAATATTCATACGTTTCTCGCTCTCTGAGCTGATACATGCGACTTCTGAGATTGGGCTCGCTAGCAGCCTGAAGACCTGAAACGGGCGTGTGATCGCGCTGACGCCTAAGTTTTCTTGTTGCCAACGATCACTCGAACAACCCGCAACCGCCCAATGGAGGCCTCATTCGCGGTAATACATGCATTCGTGCGTTAACGCTTAGTACGTCGAAGAAGAAAACTCATCTGCCGGGGCACGCCCGCAAGACCCGCTCTTTTTCTTCGGCGACCTTCCACGACGACGAAAACCATATGGGCGTTGCCGTTCATTAGCGACGCGGTCTTGGTCGAAGGGGCCTGGCGACCGGTGCGCTGACGAGAAGAGAGTTGTTCACTACTGGCAATTTAAAGCCCGCGGTGACATACCCACCCCGTCTGTGCCCCAGCGGCTATGCTCTTTATGTCAACTCGTGTATATGCTATCCTGTCTCCGTTTTTTCCCTCCTGCCACCGAGAACAAAGTGAAGGCGCACGCCGAGCGTAGAATTCGGCGCCCGGTATTTGCAGTGAGTTCACCCTGGCGTGCAACCTTTAGTTCTCAAGGGTTTCAGTGTCACTCGCTGCTTGTTTAGGATCCGATGCCTTTTCTTCCTAGAGAACTTCCCTAGAGAGTTTCCATCTCCCTATGGATCGGGAAAGCCTCGGAGAAAGAGCCGGTATAAAAACGGAGGTGGGGCGGAAACCGCTGAGGCCGTCAGGGCATGTGGCGGTGGGTTCATCGCATAATAAGACAGGAAGTACAAACTCGCTGAATGTAATAAAAGGCGAACTTTGGGTTGCATGTTTCGCGAGCGTGGCAAAACGTTTCCCATTTCACCATTTATAGGACACACTTGGGTTATTCATGACGGTTTCCCGCACTAAGTCTTTTCGCATACCAGGGGATGGTATAGTGCCCGTATACTTTGATAAATTGGTATTTTGATAAATAAGTGACCTTACTAAGTTTAATAAACTCAGTAAGGTCCATAAAGTACCTACAACCCAACACTAGCGCTAATTGAGATCCGTATTTTGGCTCACTACGCTTCGGTCGAGCGCTTTTGGTGAATTTGTTTCCCCGGATCTGCAAACCGCATACGCGTATGCGACCAGCAAGCTTGTAAAAAAAATATCAGGTCAGTTCAGCGAAGAAGAGTTACGGAAGGTCATTTAGGTAATAAGGAATCAATATGTGCCACAGCTCTTGCGTACAGGGTAAAAAAAAGTACGGCAGGGACTATTCCCGCAGTGGGAAATCGTAGTCGCAGACGGGCACACATTTGCAATTGTTTTTTCTACCCGAAGCAGCGGTGATCAGCTATAGTGGGGGATTCAGAAAACCTCACTTCGCAAGGTTACGCAAGAAATGTTTAAATTACGAAACAGGTTTTCTTTAAACCAGGCAGGAAACATTCATGTAACTCAAAGGGTGGGCCTGCATCTAGTATACAGGTTATTTCCCCATTTCTACTCGTGCCATGGCGCAGTGCCTGGTCTGAACCATCGCTCGCACTCCGTAAAAGCTGTTGGTTCAAATCCTAGCAGAGTGTTTTTTTTTTTTTTTGCCGACCAGCACACAACTTCACCACACTACACCAAACCTGCAGCACGCGCGAACAGGGTAGCGGTGCGCTGAATCGTAACTAGTATAGGTAGCGAAAGATGGACCTTGTGAATGCGTTGTTTTCGCCTTGGGAACGCGTGTTATTGATATGTAACCAAGACCTGCAGGAGTAATTTGTGCATTCTAATTGCAGAAGTACTAAAGCACGCTAGGGTAATTGAATACGTAGAAGGGCTTGCGAGGGCAAAGAAGAAAACGAGAGAGGATGACAAAACGACACAAAGGGGAAAAGGTCATGGGGATTGTAATAAGACGACACAATCGCACCATTGGAGGCCTACAGGATTAATGTGACTGGGATAATATGCAGCGCTAACCGGGGCGATATAAGACTCTCACTTCCAGAAAAGGAGAGAAGAAAACAAGGCAATGAAAAAAAAACGGATAGGGACGATGCTAATTTAGACACAATCGCCCTACTGGGCTCATGTTTGAGTCTCTGGGCTGTCTACGGCGATAGACTGTGAAGCGTTTGCCTCCACGGGAGCTGTGAAACATGGTTGCCCAGGGAAGCACTCGCCAGAAAGAGATGCAAGGGAGCATAAAATGCCACACGGAGCACAAAGAGGCAGGCGCTCGCATCAGTTAAACCCACAAGCATCCGCCACCACCGCAACCGCTACCACGCGAAGATTACACGCCAGGCATATAGCCCTCGAGTGACGAAGGTACTGTCGCGGCAGAGGGTCACGTAATCCAAACAGACGTATCATTAGACGGGGAGGATCGCATAACTTCAAATAAAATGTAATGCTTTTGTAAGCAGTCAAAGTGGCCCCAAACAGAGATCGGAAGGCTGCGAATTACACGCGGAATTGCTGGAGTGCTATCTAAGGAACGTCCTACTGCAAAAAAAAATTACTTGAAAAAGAGAGAGAGAGAGAGAGAGAGAGAGAGAGAGAGAGAGAGAGAGAGAGAGAGAGAGAGAGAGAGAGAGAGAGAGAGAGTAAATGTTCATTGAAAAGGAGAAGAGGTCGGCCTGCGAAACTGATCTTCAACCTGCTACTTCCAGTGGGGGAGGGTACTGGAGAGAAAAAGAGAAAGGAATGAATATGGACGGTATGAAAAATGACAATGAAATCGACAAATAAACTATTTGCAAGCAGTAAAACCAATAAACGTCTCATATACAAGGGTAAGTACTAAGTTAACGTTTCGCTTTAAGTATTAGCCTAGTTTGCCTTAACTAAAGAGGGTCAAATATGAGGTATCGGGCTTTGAGCATTTCCCGCGCCTGGAGACACCTCTCAAGGCCCCTGTAGCTGCAAATCAAGGCTCTGCTCGGGGGAAGTCATGCTCTTTTTGGAAGCCGACGCGCATGCTTCGCCTTCTACTGGTTGCGCGCGTTCACATTCCTTGTGGCGCCCTTGCGCTAGTTTCAGAATAAGGGAACTCAGCATTTTCGGGCCAAATAGGGGGGCCCAAACACAGCGCTCTCGCCCATGATGACTCTTGGGAGAAGAACCTCATGAATGAGTTGCGGCCTGCTTGCACTTGTTACCTGCGGCACTTTTGCAGTGAACGGATCCCTCCGTGTCCGGTTTGCGTGGAGAATTTTAGGGTTACTATCGCAGCCCTTAGCTGGTCACAGATTTCACTATCATGTGGATGGCAGATCCCTAGCGGAATTATGGCGCGGATTATGGCGCGGGCGATAGGTGATCCCTAGTGCAATTTCGCACCCATTATCATCCCATTGATTGATTTGATTGATTGTAGGGTTTAACGCGCCGACGCAACGCAGGCGATGAGGCGCGCCGTAGTGGAGGGCTCCGGATTAATTTTGACCACCTGAGGATCTTTAACGTGCGCCGAAATCTCGTACACACGGGCGTTTTTGCTTTTCGCCTCCATCAGAAAAGCGATCGCCGCGGCCGGGAATCGAACCCGCGACCTCGTGCTCAGCAGCGCAACGCCTTAGCCACTGAGCCACCACGGCGGGTCATTATCATCCCATTTCCAGCGTGTAGAACTTTGTTGTCGCCAGAAATTCCATTCTGGCGAGCGGCCATGAGCTGTAGCTTCTGCCCTGTGCCGCAGCCACTCACCGTGTCACGCGTCGTGCGGACAGCCGCTTACCGCTTTCCGCACGAGCGAAGCGCTTCCGCATGCAGCGATACGTCGCGCCGGAGAGTCGTTTGTAAAGACGGAAAACGGCTACGCCAGTCAACTGGAAGCCACCCGTACGCCCGAACAACCCGAACCACCAGCGTGGACCCCTCAAGGCGGAGGCGCTGATCGGCGGCATCATTTAGTTGAACCCAGCCATAGCGGCGCCGTAGTTCCTCAGCGGCTGCTACGCGAGAGAGGCTGAGTTACAACCGCTGGAGCGGGGTCACAGACGATACGGCGGCGAGGATTCAAAGGTAAACAAGAAAGAAAAAATTACACCATCTTCCCGCAGGGGAACCCTGAGTAGTATGCGAAGCAGCCATGGGGTCGACTGAAGTTCCCATTAGTTTTCAGTTCGTCGTTTCCGTTGACGTTCAGCTTCGCGTGCCTTCGTTGTATAAGTAGCTTCTTGACGTAGTTTGAATGAGTGAAGGACATAAGGCGCGTTCGTAGCACATGCTCCCGTCTCGGTTTGTAGCGCAGTGGGAAGCGCGCCACGTACCTCCCGTTGCGCCCAGAAAGTTGTGGGATCGAAACCGGGCGCCGCCTAACTATTTCTATTTATAGTGGACTGCGCTGACGTCAGCCCAAATGCTGACGAGGCTGAAGAGACGCGCATGCGCAGTAGAGTGCGGACGGCGGACAACGACAACGAGGGAGGGAGGGACACAGCCCCGAGCATGAGATGCTTCGCATCTAAAAACGACAGGTATTTTTTGCACGTTTGTGCGGCCCACGAAATGCAGAGAGATGTAATGTTTCGCAAATATGGTCGTGAACGGGTACTCTAACGATTGCAAACGTGAAATGGCAACCTTTGTAATCTACTGTGCGACACTTTAAGGGTCTCTGAATTTTACTTATTGCTCTTTAAGAGTGATGATCAATCTCTACGCGCTGATTTATGAACAACAATAGCACTACTCCTTGCAGCGTGTGGAAGCTGTTGTTTGAAGTAGAGCCCTGTTGAAAATATAGGCGTACCACTCAGTGTTCGTGTCTCATTTCGCCGCACGTTAAAGATCCCCAGGTAGTCAAAATTGATCCGTACCCATCCACTACGGCGCGTATCATCGCCTGCGTTGCGTCGGCGCGTTAAACCCCACCATCAATCATCACTGTTCGTGTCTGTTGCTGCATTTGCGACACAGCGTCGCATGACTGATGACATTAATTTATATCGACCTATGAGAGGTGGACGAGGAAATGCGGGAAACAAACTCGTCAGAATTTCGCATGCAATCACTGGCGTGGCTCTCTCAACCAGGCCACCACCTTAAAGAAGCGCACTAACTATATTTGCGGATTTCGCATTCTCTCCCTGGCGTTCTCCGTCCCTGACTTTTCTCACCAGTCACTCTGGGAGCCGCCGCCACATCGAAGGCGATGGCGAAAGCCACCACAAAAGTCCGCAATCACACAATGGCCCACGGCGGCGACCCCAATAGACCCTGCCGAGAGGGACAGAAGCACCCTTGCAGTACACGAACACAAAAGGGGGGGAAGCAGGCCTCATTGGCATGCTCCCCCCAATGTTCAATGTTCGACCAACGGTGGGCAATTCTAGGTAGACGCGACTAGAACAGTAATTAACAGTATTACACAGCTTCCACGTGTCCCTAGGAGCTCTTGAAGTTCAACGCTTTCACGCACCGGCCGCTGCGTCACGCCCGGAAGGTCACATTTGTTCTGCAATCCAAACCAGGTGTAATGCCGTCTGCTACCTGGCTGTTTCAAACGCTTGTTATTATGTTATCAAGGTCTTTATAAAGCAATCAGTGGGGTCAGTTTGGGCTGCACATTACCTGCCGATTAAAGCTAGAGAGGGCCTGGGTTAAATTTTACTTAGCTGAACTTCAACAAAGTTTTTAGCGCACTTACGGTCTGCTGACAGGATGAAGTAGCCTTTTGGTCGCGGCCGCGGCTATTAAGGCGGGGCTATACCTGCCACACACCCTGCAATAAACGCCAAAACAGAGGTCGCAGAGTGTTCTCGCCTCCTGAAGCCCTAAAACGCGATTCGTTTCTGCGTCTGTGGGACGCCGTCGTTACCGCATCGGTCTTTCGATCGTATTCGATTTCCAACGGGGCCCGTAGAACGGATGGGGGCCAGTACAGAGCCCGCTGGCAAGGTTCCCCTGTGGACGTTTTCTCGCTGTAAGACCGAAAAAGAACACACGCACATTTCCACTAATCGATACATATCTTTTTTCGGTCGACTTGTACTCAATTGAGCGGGCACTTCGCCTGCCCCCATCCCTCTTACAGGCTCTCGATTCGACCAAGAATTGCCACGGTTCGCGAAGTCACTCCGCTATCGTCTTGAAACCAGCTGTGCACCTTCAGGGCCATTATTGTTTTTGAGTGCGCTCTTATTGTACGAAGTTATATATATATATATATATATATATATATATATATATATATATATATATATATATATATATATATATATATATATATATATATATATATATATATACATATATATATATATACATAAGCAGCAGAAGAAACTTCTCGAGGAGCCAGAAGAAATAGTTGAGAAAACGGTAGACGCACGATTACAAAAAACAGTGGTTTACTGACGTTTCGACTAGAGGACCAGTCTTCATCTTGATGAAGACTGGTCCTCTAGTCGAAACGTCAGTAAACCACTGTTTTTGTTTTTAATCGTGCGTCTACCACTTTCTCAACTATATATATGTATATATATATATATATATATATATATATATATATATATATGCCCAAACAAATTCCTTCGAAACAGGAATTCACCA
Source organism: Haemaphysalis longicornis (assembly GCF_048455015.1). Taxonomy (NCBI): domain Eukaryota; kingdom Metazoa; phylum Arthropoda; class Arachnida; order Ixodida; family Ixodidae; genus Haemaphysalis; species Haemaphysalis longicornis. The sequence goes on from NW_027526203.1 coordinate 169,387,405, forward strand.
GGCTTTTTTCGTTTTTCGTTAAGGTGCGCACGAGTCGTAAATTCGGAAACTAGAAATCAGGACTTGAATTGCTTTGGCTTCTGTAGACATGTATCTTAATATGATATATTAATGTCAATATCCGGCAATTGTTCATAGGGTTCCTTTCACTTGGTGGCGGCGCGAGTAACGTTTGTATGTCGCCAGTATCACGGCGCATGCTGCAAATCTGCAAATCTTTGCGATGCTTTCCTGCAGTAAGAGTGACCTGGACAATTTTTACCAATGATTTCCTACAGTAAGCTGATTTTGTTTTACGAAAATGTAAACCAAAAGCTTTCCAAAACGTTTTGCTTACAAAAGGTTTGTAAAGCTTTTACAAATGGGAAGGACATTCCTCTTGTTTAATTGCCTTAGTGTCCTGAGACGATCTTTGCATCAGTAGTGCCTGGCACTTCTCAGCGACAGCGGTAGCTGTCAACCCGACCCTCGGTACATAAATGAACAACACATGCGGCAGCTACCCACAGCGCGACGTTCCTCGAAAGGAACCTCGCGCTGGAACGCTCCGCAAGGAACGCTCCGCTGGAACGTTTCTCGCCACGTTCCAGCGGAGCGGACCATCAACAGGTTTCACAACGGGTTCCCAGACCAAAACTTACTTACTTAAGACGAATCGCTCGGGCCCCAAAACAGGTACCAGAAAGCTAGCGTAACGCAATGGGTTTACCCACAGGCATCCCCCCCCAAAGGTAACGCGACGGGTTCTCTCAGGTGCCTAGGAAGGCCGGGTACGTTGCCAGGCGAGGGCGGATAGGGCTCGCTGTTTCCGTAGTTTAGCTACTTGAACCGGTAGCCCTGCAAATACTAAACGTTTTGTTCGTTTTCTCGTGAAGAATTTTAATCTCGCATTTAATGGTCTCAAACGTATTTAGAGGGTAACGTGCAGGACAAAAAGTTCAGTAACGTCATGCATCGGCACAGTCGGTATTCCATACTTGGTAATGTGAGCGCAAAAGAACACAGGGGTGGCAAGATGACGAAACACAAGGGCGCTCCTTTCAGGGGCTGACAAAGCGTTTCCCGGATTATTTTAGGCTCAGTAGAGGCTTTACATTCGCATGCATGTGTAGGTGATTGGTCGAGTGCTGAGGGATTAAAGGTAGGAAACGAGACAAGCAAAGCTGCTCCGAGGTTCTCTTCTGTTCCCGCGAGATGCAATATCGCTCAACGTTAGTCTACGCGTGGTGCACTTACAATTTTTTTTTTCAGTATGGTTGCTGGATGCGTTGTATTAAGTGTAAAGTTTCCGCAAAATCGTGGAAAACTAATGGTCCGGTTACTTGATTCTCTTTCAGATACGGAGATAGATAGATAGAAGCAACTTTATTGTAGTCGCCTGCAGAGCGACACCACCATTAAATGGCGCCGCGACGCGGGCCCCTACGTCTTCTCAGCGGGTGGTCTTTACTTGACTACGGCGCGTGCTACTCCCGCGTTCGGTCGCCCTTGGGGCAACGTCCCGGCGGTTTCGCTCGGCCTTTGTCTTTCAAGAGCCGCCGAGACCTGCTGGACGGCCCAGGTTTGGATTTCTTGGTCGTAGCACTTCGCCGCAGCCGCGAGCCGCGGCGGAATCGTTGTACTTGTCGACGCTTCGTCGGGGAACTTGGTGCAGTCCCATAGGATGTGCGTCAGGGTGGCCCTCTCCCGCTGGCACACGCGGCACACATCACTCACATACACTTGCGGGTACACATACTTCATCAACACTGGGGTGGCTAAGGACCCAGTCTGCAGTTGTCTGAACAGCACCGCCTCCGCTCGGCTCAGCCCCGGGTGCGGGGGTGGGAGAGTCCTTCGAGTCAAGCGGTAGAACTGTGTAAGTTCGTTGAACGTCGTCAAACGGTCCTTGGCGCTACACCACAGTGGACGGTCGGTTGCAGCGGCGCGGCTGGTTAGCGCTCGCGCCACTGCGTGTGCCGTCTCGTTGTGGTTGTCATGCTTGTCCGACGCATCGTTGCCCGCGTGCGCCGGGAACCACTTGATTTTTACACACCTGTTCTCGCGTTCGAGGTCGGCCGAGCACAGAACACGCACAGCCTCACCGCACACTTTGCCCTTGGCATAATTCCGCACTGCACTCCTCGAATCACATAACACTGTCTGGCACCCGGGGTCGGCAACGGCCAGGGCAATGGCCACCTCCTCCGCCTGGCACGCCTCTCGGACCCGAACGCTCGCCGCCGCCCTCGTCGCGCCGGACGACGCCTCGATGACGGTAGCCACGAATGCCTCGCTCTCTCCCTGGTATTCGGCCGCGTCCACGAACCTTGCGTGCTCGTCCTTGGCGTACACGTCGATGAGGGCCTTGGCCCTCGCCGCTCTTCTCTCCTTGTTATACTCCGGTTCATGTTCCTCGGGATGAGGTCTACCCGAATCCGACGCCGGGTCTCGTCCGGGACACGAGCGTCGCTGCTCGCCTTCCTCGCCGCAGGCGTGAAGGCCAAGTCTTGCAGTATGCGCCTACCGGTCTCGGTCGTAGACAGCCGCTCCAGCTGGGCGGACCGTTGCGCCTCAACAATTTCCTCGAGGGTATTGTGTACCCCCAGGCTCAGGAGCTTGTCGCTGCTTGTGCATTCGAACAGCCCGAGCGCCGCCTTGTACGCTCGGCGTATCAGGGCGTTGATCTTATTCTTTTCGCACTGCATCCAATTGTGGAAGGCTGCAACGTAGGCGACGTGGCTGATTACGAAGGAGTGCACAAGCCGAATCAAGCTCTCCTCCTTCATCCCGGCGTTGCGGTTGGCGACCCGTCTGATGAGACGCACTGCGTTGGTGATCTTGGCTGTAAGGCGGGCAACGGTCTCGCCGTTGCCGCGACGCTTGTCTATAATCATGCCGAGCACCCGTATCTTGTCGACCTCCGGGATCACGTGGCCGCTACTCGTCACGATCTTTATCGCCTCGTAGTCCCTGGGTTCGCTCTTGTTTCGCCTGACGTATTTCGGTGGTAATACCAGCAGCTCCGACTTGCTCGGCGAGCAGATCAAGCCGGATCCGTTTAGCTGGTCTTCCATAGTGTCGACGGCCTCTTGCAGCGTGCTCTCGATGTGACCATCCCTGCCTCCCGTAACCCACAGAGTGATATCATCGGCGTAGATGGTGTTCCGGACCCCCTCAACTCGAGAGAGCCGCTCGGCCACCCCGATCATAACGAGGTTGAATAACAACGGCGAGATGACCGAGGCCTGGGGGGTCCCGACACTGCCGAGCCTCTTCTCTTGGAGTCGCAGATCGCCGGCGCAGAGCTCGGTGGTCCGACCTGTCAGAAAGTCCTTGACGTAGTTATAGGTTCTTGCGCCCATGTTGAGTCTGGACACCTGGGCTAGGATCGCAGAGTGCTTCACTTTGTCGAAGGCGCTCTGCAGGTCCAGCCCCAGGATGGCCTTGGTGTCTTTCGTTAGGTTGTCGTCAATGATCTCATTTTTCAACAGAATCATCGCGTCTTGGGTGCCAAGGCGACGCCGAAACCCGATGATCGTGGCGGGGTACAGTCCCGACTCCTCCATGTAGTCCTGCCATCTACACATGAGGACGTGTTCCAACAGCTTGCCCACGCAGGACGTCAGCGAGATAGGCCGGAGGTTGTCCGTGTTCGGTGGCTTGCCCGGCTTGGGGATGAGGATAGTCTTGGCAGCCTTCCACTGCTGGGGAAGTGACCCCGCCCTCCAGCACTTGTTGTAGTAACCGGTGAGGTTCTTGATGGCCGCATCGCTGAGGTTCTTGAGCGCTCTGTTCGATATGTGATCCGGGCCGGCCGCCGACTTGCTGTTCAGGTCATGCAGGGCCGCTCGCACCTCCTCGACGCTGATGTCGCGGTCGAGCTTCTCGTTGGCTTGACCCTCGTACTCGGGATGCCTCTCCGTGGGGGTGACCGGGAGGTACTTGCTGTCGATTTGTCTGATTACTTCTGGTTCCCTGTGTTCCTTGACTGCTCTGTGAATGATCTTTGCGAGGCGGTCGCGTTGATGGGATTTGGTTTTAGTCTCGTCGAGCAGATGCCGCATCAAGTTCCAGGTCTTGCCGCAATGCATCTGCCCGTCCGCAGCGCTACAGATTTCATTCCACTGTTGCGTGCATAGCACGCGACAGCGGGCTTCGATGGCGCGATTCAGCTCTGCTACCTTCTTTCTCAGTCGCCGATTCAACCGTTGTTTCTTCCACCTGTTTAAGATGGATTCTTTCGCTTCTATTAAGTGCGCCAGGCGGCTGTCTATCTTGTTGACCTGCGCGTCCGTTTCTATGATCTTGGTCGCTTCCGTGATCTTCTCCGCGATGAGGGCCGACCATTCTTCTATGTTCTCGATGTCCTCCTCCTCCGTGGATAACAGGCTACGGAAGGCATCCCAATCAGTAAATTTGGGCTTTCTGGTGTCCTCCGAGGCGTTGACCTTCTCCGGTATGATGACCTCCACGATGTAGTGGTCGCTGCCGAGCTCGGACCCCGTGTTGCGCCAGGTGATCTTGCCCTTCTCGTCATTCTTCACGAACGTGAGGTCGGGCGTCGTGTCCCTGGCCACGGAGTTTCCGATCCTCGTAGGATCCGTCGGGTCCGTGATGAGGGTGAAGCCCAGGTCTATTGTGTCTTGAAACACATCTCGCCCCTTGGCCAATTGCTTGCTATATCCCCATGCCGGGTGCGCCGCGTTGAAGTCCCCGCAGGCGACGAGCCTGTGGGTCCCCGCCTTGGTGCTGGCTTTGTGCAGGAGTGTCTTGAACTTTTGTTTTCTGTGCGAAGGGCTACTGTAGACGTTAAGAAGAAAGGTGCTGTTCTTGTGTTTCTTGCCCGAAACGACCTCGATGAGAGTGTATTCTATTTTACTCTTGTGCAATTCGTGTTCGATGAAGGTGACTCCCTTGCGAACCAATGTACATACTCCTCTACCGCCGGTGACCTCCGGAGACTTGGTGTAAGCCCTGTAACCGGGGAGAGATACCGCGTCTGTGCGAGTCTCTTGTATCATGATTATATCAGGCTTGCGTGCTACTTGTGTAATGTGTTGCTGCAAGCCTGCCCTCTTGCTAGCGAAACCGTTACAGTTCCAGTGCCAGGTCACCAGACCCTTCACTGCTGCTGTTGTTGCTGTTGATGGAGCGGCCATGATTGTTGCTGATTGTACTGCTGCGTTGTGATTTGCTGTATGGCGTTCGCTAGCTGCTGATATGTCTGCTCGATGTCGGCGAACTTGTCGAAAATCATTTTAGTGAAGGTTGTCTTAATATAGTCCTCGAGGCCGTTAAGGTGTTTTTCGATTCGATCGACCTTGTCTTCCAGGTTGTCCACCCTATCGTTGAGCTTGCGCTCCTTCAGGTTCTCGATCGCTCGTCTCTTGGGCGCCGGTTCCTTCGCTGCGGATGTTGGTGGTACAGCACTGCTGTTGCTGGGTGTGGGTTCACATGGCACCACTTGGGGCGTTTCGTTATTGGTGGAACGGGTCGTCAGAAGCTTCTTAATTTCCGCGATCTCTTTTGCCATCTTGCTGATTGTCGCCTCTTGCCTAATGACTGTCGTCTCGAGCTCGTTGTTCTTGCGCCGGAGTTCCTCGTTGGCTTCCTTCAACACCCTCATCGCCTCGTCTTCCTTCGTCTTGCTGTTGTTTCTGCCTACGGTCTTGGTGGTTGCGGTGGCATTGGAGGTGGTGGCGGTGGTACCCCCCTGTGCTTTCATAGCATAATTTCTTGCTGCATCGGCCCAACTCACGCGGTCACGTGATTGTGATCGCTTACGGCTAACGCTACGCCGTCTGCTCTCGCTGCCCCTGCTCTTCGAGGCGGAACGCGATGCACGGCGACCAGCTGGGCCGGCAGCTGTTGCGGCTGCTGATTTCAGCGTTGGGAATTCCTCAGCTTCGAGCGCCGCTTTTTGCTGCTGCATCGCTTGCTGTTCGGCCATCATGCGCTCCCACTGCCTCTTTCTAACTACGTATGGGGTCTTGTACTTATTCTTGCAAACCTTGTCTCCGGTCAGATGTGGCCCGCCGCACAATTTGCAAGTGGGGGTACAGGTATGGTCGTCCTTGGGGTTTACGGCCCCGCAAGCGAAGCAAGTCTTCACGTGAGGGTTCGGACAAACGTCGCGACGGTGGCCCACCTTTCCGCACTGTTTACACACATCGAATTGCTTTCGGTATAGGCTGCACTTGGTGAGAACGGGACCGTAGCACACGTAATTCGGGACCTTCAGGCCCTCGAAAGCAACGATGACTGTGGTCGAGCTACCAATCCTCTTCGCTCCAAGTGCCAGGGGATTTCTCGAGTTTACAATGTTCCGGTCGATCGCGGCAGGGGAGTCCTCAATCGGGATACCTCTAATCACTCCTTTCACGGTGCCATATGGCGCGGTTTGGTATGCGCCAACCACATGTTCCTTGCCACCAATGCAGATCGATTGTATCTTGGAGTAAAGTAAAGCACGTGCATCGTCGGGGGTACTCACCACCATGATGTTTTGTTGCAAATTGGGGCAGAAGGTGTCCGCTGCCCCGTCCTCTCTTGATACATTCGCCGCCTCCATGATTGCCGATGCCACGATGGCGGTCTGAGTCCTCGCGATGTTAAGGCCTCCCCGAGGCCGCACCATCACCTTGGTCTCCTCCCTAGGTAGAACGTCCGGCATCCTTGCTGCCCTCGTCACCGAAGCTTTCACATTCCTGGCGAAGTTCTTCGTCGTAGGCCTCGACTGGCGAGGGGCAGGGGCAGTGACCTCGCCGCTTGGAGCTTTTATACGCTGGCCCACGTGCGACCAGCCCGCACCGTCATTGAATTCCTCGGAAGAAATTTCTTCCCCTTCAACTTCAATACACATCTGGCTAACGCCGGAATTCGCCGGTTCCCGAACAATGGACGTCTCCATTTCGGTCGTCATGTTTGTACAGCCGCCGCCCGAGGACGACGGCCCTCCCTCACCAAGGTTAGGCCTAGCTAGCTGTGGACTCCAGCTGTTCGATTAGGCTTGGCGGAACGCCGCCGGGCCTCACCAGAAAAGTCCCGAAAAATTGGCGAAAAGCGTACCTTTTCTTAGCGACTGGTACTGGTTGATGACCCGCACCTTCACGGACACATTGGTAATAGTTATGCGGCGATAACTAATAAATAGCACTGCAATAACGGTCATAAAAGCCGGAGCCGATGTGAGCACGTCAGCTCTCGTCGACGACCGCAAGATTTCTTATGACCTGCCATAAAATACGTCCATGAGACTACCTAGACACACGTACGGTGATTACCAATAAGAAAATCGACCGTTACAGAGTTTCGGGTCAGGAGCAAGCTCTACAGAAGATCCTTTTTGCAATACGTAAATGACAACGACGAAACTCACCGAATTCCGCCCCAAGGCATCTCCTGGAGGAAAAAGTCACAGCACTCCCCACCCTGGCAAGCGTACTTAAAAGGGCCGTGAAGACAAAATAGAAGTTCGATCCACTAGAAAGACTGCTTCGACACGATGACAACGGCACCAATTTTAATGCGGACTTCCCACAAATAACGGAGATATGGATGAAAACATATCCAGCAGAGGCGACTCCACAGCCACTTTCCGGCCATTTTTCTATGACGTCATAGAATCTTGTGTGTGGGATTGGTGGCCGCAGACCCAAGCCACCACCAAGAAACATGACTTGGAAATTGTAATAGAGTCGCTAGTTCCGTTTGATCGTATCACCGCAATGCTAACCTGCAGTTAAGACCCTAATAACCATGTTTTTAATGCTGGCCTAAATCACGTCACTGCTGCCAATGTTACGTCACTGTAGCGCGAAATTTGAAATTTTTGCAATGTTTCTTGCTTTCCTTGGTTAAAAAACATTTTTCGAGGCTGTAATGAGGCCGAGTGAGTTACGAAAGGCTAGTTCTGTCAATCCAAATAAAGTTGTATTTGGTCTTCAAGGCCCCTTTAAGAATTCGTTCATGCACTAGAAATTACACCGCAACGATCCAAATCAAGCAAATTGCGTCAACTGTGGTGAATCAGCGACCACTCAAGGCATAAATCGGACGTGACCAATTAACAAAAATCTTCGTGACCAGTGTTTATTTGGGGGTAATCGGTCTCGGTAGCACTGCGACTGGTTTGGCCCCCGCGGTCGCACGCTACGCAAGACGAAGGAGACATTGCCTGCATTCGTCTCCTTCGTCCTCCATCCCGTTGGAGGGTACCCCACCATCCCTGAACCCCACCCCTCTTCATAGCTATCTAAACCTCCTCCCTTACCAAACCTCCTCCACCGAACGATATAAGCCGGTAACAATATGAAATGTATGGTTTAAACGGGTAATATTATTTGTTTTTGAGATCAGTGCACCGACGAAGAGATATCTTATCTTTTAAGCAGAAAAGAATAACGATCGGTGAACATGCAAGCGAAGTAATGTATTTTGGCATTCGGGAAAAAGAAAACATATCGCACGAAGCAATAACCACATCGCAACCTTGTTTTAAATTATGGAATCAGGGCGATTTTTTACGGTTGCGACACGCGCTTAATACCCTAAGGCATTCACTGATGCAGAAGATTTGGATGCGATTCAGGAAAGAATACGGCATGGTTCTCCACGTCAGGCTAGCGTTGAGGTGCGAACGAGGGCTGCGACAAGCGTCGTTCTATGATACGAGAGCCTCGGTTTTAGGGTGAAGGCTTGAGCTCGGTGGTCTGAATTTTTTTGAATTCACACAAGCGGAACATATATAAGCCACACGATTCCTATTCGGCTGCCACTCCGACTGAAGTGCGACAATTGTATGTGGATGATAATCGTGGTAAGTAACGATAGCTGATGTATTTGTTTTAATTGCATGAAAATAATTAGGTTGAAAAACCGGTCTGTTCATTTTATTTAAATGCTAATGTGCCAACAAAAACATAGAGACTACATCTTAAAAAAATTTACACCATCTTCCCGCGAGGGGAACCATGGGTAGATGCGACGCATCGTGGGGTTTCCGTTGCGTTTCCGTTATGTTGTTTCCATTTAGCGTGTCAATTTGTTGTTGTTGCCATTATATTACGTACGGTTGCGCCGACCATCGCGATAGCAGGCCTGTTAGTCTCCATTCAAATCATCGGTGGTCATCGGATGTCATCGGAGCGGCGGAACGACTGAGCGGAGCGGCGCAGTTACCGCGTTTATATGTACCGCGCGTTAACGACGAGGGGAATGAGAGAGAGCAGTGCATGCGCATGTGTTCGATGTTTAACCGAGCGCTAACGCGCGCTGACGCACAGCTGGCACGGCGACGGGAGCGAGCGCTAACACGCAGATGGCGCTGCGGTGAGAGCGGCGTTAGCGCGCAGCTGGCGTGCTAACGCCGCCAGCTGTGCGTTATGGGGGAGGGATGCGGACTACGGACGCCGGAAGACGCCGGAGGGACAAGGCGAGTTAAAGATATGCGTTGCATCTAAAAACTAATTCAGCTGATGGCATCACTGCCCCTTGAGAAGGACTGCTTATAGCCTTTTTGAGGTAGCGGCACAACTGGAAAACATCGGAATAAGGCGCAGACCCGTCATGAGAAAGCACTGCGTGGCAGAATTTTGTGCCACGTGTTAAATGTACCTCGTTCCTTGCATTAAGTTACCTTTTTTCTACGGGAATTCTTGGCAAACTTGACACATGCAAAGGTATATCACTGCGTTAGTCATGTTGTGGTACTAATGCGGAAGCTGGTTGCCTGCCAATGGATGTGTTACGGCTTGAACATTTATTTGAGGCACAGGTTGCATGCCACAACCCATTACCTGGCCCGCATTGGAGATCAAGACACTTCCAGCTTTGGACAAACAATAAGGGCAATTAATGCTTCCGTTCCCAATCAAGCACCGCAGACCGTGTCACTGGATTTCTTGCCATGGGCTCTGTCACCTGTTCACATAAAACATTTCATACCTGTCATTGATTCAAAAAAGCGCATGCTCCAAAATGCCCTACTTCAGATTATGCTTGCGAATATTAACAGATTTTACACAGCAACGACTAACATTTTTACACATGAATCGGCAACATCTGGGCGCAGTTCTTCAGGGATTTTTATTCTGTCAGCCCAAAATGCACTTCAGTGGCTCCCCGGACACTGTGGTGTACTAAAAAAATCAAAGCGCAGGGGATGCTGCATGTAGGAGCCCAGAAATAAAAAAATTAAAACAAAAGAAAGATTTGTTTCACAAAAAATGATGCCTCAACTATGACTGTGAGGTTATGGCAGGTTCAGGGCCATAGCTCGAGCGGCTCACAAGTGATGAGGCGGACGACCATATTGTCACGAGTCATGACGTCCAATGCCCCATAGGGTCATAACCCACCATCCACGACAACGATGACGACGACGACGACAAAGGAGTGGATGGTGTTAAGCTTGCGCGCACTCCGTCATCGCCGCTTGTACATAATGTAAATATTGATCATCCATCATCTGCCAGGGTTCCTCTCGCTTGTGTCCTGCCCCTCCTAACAATATTAAGAATACTGAAGTCTTCATTCAGAACGGTAATGCCGCAAGAATCCGAGAGTCCAAGTCCGCGGGGCGCAACGCTCAAAAGGAACGCCTCACAATTTTGGCGTGGGTGTCGGTGGCGGCGAGGAGAAGTTCCCGTCGATGGCGACAACCGCTGGCGGTTGGTACCGTTGACGCGGCGCGGCCCAGGTATTCGAGAAGAGTTACCACGCCATGATGACGCTGCCGTTGATTCGTCCGATGAAGCTGGTCAGGCTTGAAGCCCGAGTACTGCTTGTGGTAGCGCTCCCGTAGTTCAATTGACTGCCGCTAAGTCCAGCGTCTTGGAATGATCACGCGCGCTTCTGGAGGGGGAGAGTCTCTCCCGCGGCACTAGCCATTCTAAACAAACGAAGACCACCGGGACGAGCGATCAAGCTCGTGTGGGTCCCGGCTCCCTCGCAGGTGGAAGGCTACCTCCTCGCCGACCACCAGGCCCGAGAAATGTCAATCCGGGCCGAGGACGAGCTACCGCACCCCGCCACGAGCTACAAAGGCATAGTCCAAACGTACCGAAACGAGCGATGTAGGCTTCCCGGTCCGCATCCACAGCTGGACAGACGACAGCAGACGATCGTTCGTCGCATGCAAGCGGGGTCGTTAGCCCATACCGTGCTCCTGAACAGGATGTACCCGGCTGAGCACGACAGGTCGTGCCCGTTCTGCAAGGAAAAGACAGACACTCTCGCGCACATCACAGGGGAGTGCACGAAACTCAAGACCCCCCTCCCCTTTCTTTCCCCCCCCACCCCTATCCCCAACCACCTCGAGCGATGGGAGACCTTGCTGTCCAGCCCAGATCTCGCCACTCAGTACGGACTGGTGGCCAGGGGCCAGGAGCTGCTCGACACATATGGGTCCCGTGACATATGGGTCCTGTGACTATGGGTCCCGTGATATTTACCGAACTTCTTCGGCTCCCTTGTTTCGAGACTCCTGCTTCCTCTTCTACTCGTAGCCACTCGCACGTGCTTGCTGAGTCTCTTTTTTCGCGATTTCTTCCGGAGTTTCCCGTGCTGAAGGGGGGGGGGGAGAGAAACACTTTTATTGAGTCTTGTGGTTTAGCAATGCGTGGTGGCCACCGGTTGGAGTCTGGAGGCGACGGTGGCAGCTCTTGTGACCAGGAGTGTTTGCACGTCCAGGTCCGAGCTGCCCAGCGCACGCTCCCACTGCTCATCACTATTTACATACTGGAAGGGGTCTTGGGGGCATGCCCACATGGAGTGGACAAGTGTGGCGGGGGCGCCACAGAGGAGGCAGTTCGGTGAGGGATACTGTGCGGGGTAGATGCGATGCAGTACTGCCCGACAAGCGAGGGTATTCGTTTGTAAAAGTCGCCAGAGACGTTCCTGATAGTTGGTAAGCCCTGGATGAGCGGGGGGATAATGGCGGCGGGCGAGGCGGTAATGCACGACGATGTCGTGATAGGTGACAAGTCGGTCCCTCGCGGATCGAGCACCATGGTAGGGGGTGATGCTAGCCCCGGCACGGATAGTAAGCCCTCGTGCCACATTGTGGGCCGCCTCGTTCCCTCCCAGACCAGTGTGCGCCGGGGTCCAAATGAGTTCGACCGGAGAGGTCGGGGGATTTTTGGAGAGGATTTTGGATGCCACGAGGGAAATTGACCCACGGGCGAAATTTTGAATGGCCGTTTTCGAATCTGTGATTATAATTGTTGGGGTAGGCCGGGTCGTTAACGCAAGTGCTATTGCAGCCTCCTCCGCCGCCGCTGGGGAGGTGGTACGCACGGTAAGAGAGGTAACAGGGGGGCTATCCGGGCTGTTGATGGCTGCGAGGGCATAGCCTTCGTGATGGCGGTATTCTGCCGCGTCGACATACATGATGTCTGGTCGGATGGGCAATTTCCTCGCCAGTGCTCGCGCTCGCTCCTCCCTGCGAGCCCTATGGTACTCGGGGTGCATGTTCCGTGGAAGGGGACGAACGCGGAGACAGGCATGGGTGGTTCTTGGGATGGGGACCTTCGGGTCGGAGATCTCTGGTGCGCGGATACCCAAACGTTTTAGAATGTGCTCACCAGTGGATGTAGTGGAAAGTCGTCGGAGTTGGTTGATGTGATGAGCTTCAATCAGCTCCTGAGCCGTATTGTGGAGGCCTAGGCGTTCAAGTCTGGCAGTGGGTGCATTCTGGGGAATTCGCAGTGCTGCCCTGTATGCCTTTCTAATTAGATTATTAACTTTCGCCAGATCCGCATTGGTGACTCTAAGGTAGGGGAGGGAATAAGTAATCCGGCTGACGACAAACGCCTGTACGAGCCGTAGCCTCTCCTGTTCTTTGAGCCCATGATTTCGGCCGGAAATTCGTTTGAGTCCAATCGTTTGATTTACATGGGAGCTTAATTTTGAGATGTATTGTGTGTTGCCTCGGTTGCGTTGTATTACCAGCCCTAGCACTTTAAGGGCAGGTACCTCTGGGATCAGGTGACCATCTAAGAAAACTGCGATGTTTGGGGGGCTTCGCGATCCGAATTTAGATGGTAGAAGGAGCAGTTCGGATTTGGCGGGTGAGCACGCAAGGCCTGCCAGCAAAGCTTCTTCGGCGACTGCTTGGGCCCCTTGCTGCAAGGTGTACTCGATTTGTGCGTCACTACCGCCTGTTACCCATAGCGTTATATCGTCCGCATAGAGACTGTAGTGAAGGTGGGGTATTACTTCTAGGCGTTTGGGAATATTAAGAATGGCCAAATTAAAGAGTAGGGGTGATTCCGCTAGAGGGCCGCAAGATGCACAAGGCCCCCGCATCGGCTCCGAGTTTCGCCCCCGCTTACGCTGGGTAATCGCTATCCACGCCATCGAGAGTGGTTCCACGGTAACCGGCAAGTCACGCGGATCACCTGGACACCACCATCTCGGTGATCGAACCACCAGAAGGTTAGTTTGGAGTGCCCGAAGTCCACACCACGACGCCGGCTTCGCTAGGCCTGATCAGGCCTAGCACCCTCGCTCTCCTCATCGTCGCCGCCGCAGCTGCGCTCGTGCACCGGCCGCTCTGGCGCGTGCACGGCCACCGCGTAATATCCAATCATGAAGAACACCGTGGAAGGGGAAGAAATGGACCCCGCCGAATTCGAACGACCAGGCTGGGCAACCATCAGGCACCGCCAACATGTCCTACGCTCGGCTGCTCAGGCAACGGCGGAGCAAGTAAGTCCGCTCCAACTCTACTCGAAGAAACAATCCCACCGCAAGCGACCGGCTCAGCGGACACCGCCGGCGACGCCACTCCCGGCAACTGATATCAAAATTGTCCTACGTCCCCGAGGAGGCCTGGCCCTTGCGTCACTAGCCCAGGCTACACTTGCCGACGCCATACACGTTCAAGCTCACGTTGCGCCGAACCGTGAAGACCAAGTTCGAGTGCAACAAACCGCTAACTACATCGTCATTAGCACCCCATCGGAGGAACGTGCCCACAAGTACGCAAGTATGACCTCCTTGACGGTCCGCGGGAAGCAATATGAGGTCTCTGCTCACGTAGCAGCTCCAGCCAACAGCGTACTCGGTGTCATATTTAATATCCCAGAAGACGACACGCCTGAGCAAGTGTTCGACAGCATATGTAGCTACAATCCGGACCTTCACATTCTTGACGCTAAGCGGCTGAACTCGTCAAACATGGCCCAGATCCTGTTTGATGGTCAGAAAGTCCCCTTTTGGATTCGGTATCGGTCTTCGCTCTACCGATGCAAGCCGTTTCGCCGCAAGACGGAAGCGTGTTATGCCTGCTGGTCCACGGGACACCGACAAGATGTGTGCCCCAATGCTCAAGTCGCCCCCCGCTGCCCCCGTTGCGGTGGCACTAACCCCGCCGAACCCCACGACTGCTCCCCACGATGTATAGTCTGTGAAGGCCCCCACATCACCGGATCGGCTGACTGCCCACGTCGATATCAACCACGACGGCGGGCACCTACATACGCCCAAGTTGTCACAACGGGTGCTCCAGCCTTATCATACCAAGGCCAAAGCGATAGACAGCAGTTTCCACCACTGCTGAAAACCGGACCCGCCGGCCACCAAGGTCTCCTCAAGGGATCCCCCCTCAAGCCACCAGCCGGCCAGCATAAGCATGCGCCTGCAGGTGAACAACAAGCCACCCCGGATCACCAGGTGAGCTGCCCGGTAGCGCCTGCCCACTGGTCGTCAATCAATCCCCCACCGCCTCCCCTTAGCCCCTCACTGGATATCCTTCGGGAACTCAATGCTATCCGGGCTGAAATCTCCCTCCTCCGCCAAGAGAATGCGGCTCTGCGACAGGAGAACCAAGCTCTCAAGTCGCTAATATCCCCTAGGCAAGAGGATACCAATTCTACCACCCCTCCTCCCCCTAAACGCAAGGCGGTCTCAGACGACTCGCCCTCCTCTGAATCGCGCCTTCCACCAGACGAACAAGTCCAAAACCAAATTACTGAGGTCGAGGTATCCTGTAAGCAGGCGCTGACAGAGCAAAAAGCCGAATGCTCGAATATTCATCAAGCCCTGCAAGCCGGCATATCCAATGTCCATGCTAACGTAGAGGCCTTACGCTTAGAATTGCGCAACAGCGTTCAAGAGCTCGTGAACAAAATTAATACCCTCTGCAATCCTAATCCGGCCCTCGTCCTAAATTATGACATCTCCAGGGAATAAGAAGGACCCGCGGCCCATTCGGGTCTGGCAGTGGAATTGCAGGGGGTATCGGCGAAAACGACAGGCCCTGCAACTTCTAACCCAGGCGACGGAAACTCCCCCTACGGTAATTGCGTTACAAGAAGTAGGCTCATTAGTTAAGCTCCCTGGCTATAAGGCATTTCAGGGTGACGGCAACCTCACAACAGCAGTACTAGTTCATCGCAATATTCCTGCTGAACGCACACAGTTTGATGGCATCGCTGTTCCCCATGATTTGGTGACTCTCTTTCTGAGCAAAAGAGACGCTGAGCGGCTGTACATCCTCAACGTGTACAGCAGTCCGAAGGAAACAGGGCATACATTTAATCTCCTCTTCTCTTTTGCTAAACAGACGGTAGGAACCCATGCGCTTATCATAGTAGGCGATTTTAATGCGCCCCATACAGCCTGGGGATACCACCATTGTACTCGAAAGGGCAGACTTCTCTGGGATCAGATTCAAGCACATCGGCTTACTACAGAATCGGACCCGTTGATTCCAACTAGGATAGGCAATAGCGTGCAGCGTGATTCATCACCCGATCTCACCCTCACTTATCACGTCAAACACGCATGTTGGGCATCCACTCCTGACACATTAGGAAGTGATCATTTCATCCTCCAAACGGACGTGACAGTAGCCAGTTTCGTGCATCGCCGCCCTCGGCAGGCCTTTTTACCGAATTGGGACGACTTCCGGCAAGTACGCCAAACTCTCGATCCCCCTGAAATTAGTACATCTAGATTAGACAATTGGGCTCAACAAATTCTTAAAGATGCGCGGCACACAAGTATCGCGCTGGATCCGGAAATTCCTTCAGATGTGGTTGATTCCCACCTACAGCATTTGTGGGCTGCATATCGCAGTATACAACGTAGATGGCGCAAACAGAAACACAACAGAAAACTGCGCTCTAAACTATCTCGCCTCAATGCTGAAATTGAGCAGTACTCCGCCCAGCTTGCCCAAGATCAGTGGCATGAAATCTGTAATCAAATGAAGGGAAACCTCGGAATGAAACGCACTTGGTACCTCCTCAGGCATCTATTAGACCCCTCTCGTACGAAGACCGAGCAGACCCATCGGCTTACAATGGTCACACAAAATTTCCCGGGTACCAATGAAGAACTACTCGACAAAGTTTGCTCTCTATATGTGCCCACTGGTGACACCCAACAGCTCCCACTATATAAAGGACCACCAAATACTGATCTTGATGCAGATATTACAGAAGCAGAGGTACGCAGCGCCCTCCTTGCTCTCCGGCCCGGGTCAGCCCCGGGGCCGGATGGAATAACCAATAAGATGCTCCGCAATCTGGACGACTTCTCAATATCGGCTCTTACAGATTATTTTAACCACTTTTGGAAGCTCGGTTATCTCCCCCAAGCATGGAGGCACGCCCAGATCACCCTCATTCCGAAACCAGGGAAGCCTCTTACCATCGATCACCTCAGACCCATCTCACTCACCTCATGCATAGGTAAAGTCATGGAGCACATCATCCTCTCTCGCCTCACGCTCCACCTTACATCTACTGATGCTCTTCCGCACTCAATGATTTGCTTTAGGCCCGGGTTATCCACCCAGGACGTCCTGCTCCAGTTATCTCGAGACGTAATAACACCTACTACCAAGCGCGACACAGCAGCAATATTGGCTCTGGACCTTACAAAAGCCTTCGATCGGGTCTCGCACGCCGCCATCATGCGCGGTCTAGAATCGATGGCCCCTGGGGAACGCACTTACAACTACGTGCGTGCGTTCCTCACGTCGCGCACGGCGTTTCTCCAAGTAGGAGATCTCAAATCGAAAATTCTCTCTCTTCCTTCCATTGGTACCCCGCAAGTGCTGGAGGGCATCTGATGACAGTGACCTGCAGGCACCAGCTCTGGCAAACAGACACCGCTAATGGTACATTCCAGAGCATCATCGCGATTTTCTTTTCTCCGTTAACCCACACATGAGATTTATGCTGCCGTAGCAACTACCCCGCCGACTGAAAATGCTGTTTCATTTACTACGACTCAATGCAGCGTTCACAAATAGCTACTCACATCGTATAGGCTAGAGTCGAAGCCCATACTGCGACAAGTATGGCTCCCCCGAAACCGTCGAACGTGAGTGATCTGCTTACACCAAAGCAAGGAGCCGTTTACAGCAGAAGGTGGAATGTGTCAACCCTGGACCAACCACGTTAAGCCTGATACGCGGACCTGGGCATTCTCCATGCTGGACGCATAATTTGACTGCCTTGAGGATATTGGCGTCGCTGCGACATTCTAGCCCCTCATATTGCGGAGAGTTTTCTCTATAACCAATGCCTCTAAACATGACGCGATCTCTTTTTTTTCTCCTTTCCTCTACTCCTTTCCTTACCAGTCAACTATCTTTTACTCATTCCTCTGCCTGCAGAGCAGCGTGTTGACGAACGCATGTTGGCAAACATCTCTGCATTTCCTTCTTTAATATAAAGAGTCTCTCTCTCTCCCCCCCCCCCTCTCTCTCTCTCTCTCTCTCTCTCTCTCTCTCTCTCTAAAGTGTGCCGTCAACGAGATAAAGGGCAACGACACTATTTTGTCCACGCCGGAGCTAACACCGCGCGGGGAGAAGGGTTAGGCTTGCTTGTGTGTGAGATTTACTGCATGCTTAACAATACAGCGCAACAGAAACAAAGACTTAAGCTTAGGCACACAGGACGAGCGCTGTGGGCCTCAGAGCTCGTCCTGTGCACCTCAGCCTAAGTATTTGTTTCTGTTGCGCTGTATTGTTAATATGAATGCATGCTTGTTTTAGAGTGAGCGAGCAGTTTTGTCTGGATAGGGGTCCGTCGCTGATGCAGTTCCGCGTTCTACAGTGTTGGCCAGAGAGCTGACAGCCTGAGAACCCGTAGTATCATGTAGTCACGGTACTAAAACCCGGGACACGCGTGTTCCAACGCCTTGCGCTAGAACGTAACGCGTGCTAAAAGAACACACCGGAGCCCTCGTTCTCCAACGCCTCGCGCTAGGACGTAACGCTTACTAAAAGAACACACCGGGACACTCGTTCTCCAACACCTCGCGCTAGGACGTTTCATCTCCGAGGGAAAAACCCGTACAAAAAGAACGCACCGGGACACTCCTTTTCCAACGACTCGCGCTAGACCGCTTCGTGTTTCAAAGACACGAGACTTGCAGCAAAGCTGTATACCTCTACCCCCAAACGGTTTCATCTCCGAGGGAAAAAACGTCAAGGCGCCAAGAATACACTTATACACTGCATGCTTCGCCCCTTCCCAGGTTTCACGTTAGTGAAGACGACCCGGGATTTTTTTGGTTGTATTTGTCTGCTCGTAAGTGTAGTCTACATTTTCAGTTGTAAAATACTCTTCAAGGTTTTCATCCGAATGGTACGGGCCATCGTCATCGTCACTGTCTTTGTCCTGCAACGAAACGCAGCATAAGGTACGAAGGTACGAACAGAACACCAAGCAACAACATTAGTAAGCGAACAAAGAACCTGAACCTCAGGGCCTTCTTCGTCCACTCCACTTCTGTTGCTTATTCACATGAGTGGATTCGCTCGATAGATACGGATACTTTCACTGCCCGGACGAAGGGGGATGTGAACTGTCAATCCGCTTTCTCGTACCGGGGTGAAATCCGTGTTGATTGCTGCTGCTTTGTTGCTGTTAGCCCCGGCGATGCATACCATGGTCTAATTACATTTATAGGAAGCGCTGACGCTAGATGTCTTTTTGCTTGGTGCACTGACGTTCAACCAAGGCATGCGGGCTAAGGTTTGTCTGTTGAACACAGAGCGCCGGCATCTCAAAAGAAAAAGAAACAAAAATTAGTGCCCTTACACTGTGTGAAGAAGGGTGACCAGCGAAGCTGGGCGCACTGCAAGGAGGGCATTCAATAAAACACGTTCAATAAAACAATAACGGCGCTGGCGCTGTTGTCAGCCGATTGCGCAACTTCTGAAAAAGGCATCAGTGGTGGCGGGGAAAAGATAAGGGCGGTGACGAGTAAAGCGGCTTTATACCGGGTGGAAACTGGGGTATTAGACATACACAGATTCACTGTAAAAAAATCGCGGTGTGTTTATAGTGGCTTGTCAATACAAGAATGACCATTTTTTCCTGAGGATCTACCAAAAGAGTATGTAGCCGCCCGGGCCTGGCTGAGCAAGGTTCTCACGCACCGTAGGGGTCCTACGATATGGCGCGCGAGCAGGGCGGACGCAAGAAAATTGAAATCCGTTGGCCCGATCCGGCCAGTGGACCCAACGTTTTCAGTGGACCCAACGTAGTACGCAGGCTGCCGGATTGATCGCATATGCCCCCTTCCGGCAGCCGCCGTGCGGTCGTGGCTACCGGATCAGGGTTGCCGAACCGGCAACAAAATACCGGACGTACCGTCCAGGAGCCTTCCGGTGCGCCTCGATTGGGTAGTTCGACTACTTGGCGCTCATAAGGTCCTAGCGTAAGTACCACGCGTGCTTACATAGGAAATTGCTGATATATGTAGATGTACGCATGCATGAGCCAATTTATTTTCGGTAAGTTGGCGAAGATTTGGTCGTGTGTGTCGTAACTGAATTCATTCCCTGTGTCCAGAGCTAGGATGGCTCTGGTATTTTGCCGCGGTGGAGCAGTCTGTGATTTTCACCAGAAAGCGATAGAGAAAACACGGCTGGCGCCTCGTAGGTGTTGTGAAATCTCCCCCCCCCCCCTACCGGATAATGGCCGCCGCGAGAGCAGTCTGTCTTGATTTTACCTAACCGGCCAAACCGCTTCCGCGCTCACTGACTAGCCAGAGTCACTGTTAATTATTGATAGTGACGCTGGCTAGTCAGTGAGCGGAAGCGGTTTGGCCGGTTAGGTAAAATCAAGACCGACTGCTCCCATCCAGTACAGCAATCCTAACTGGTATCGTTTCGCAACTGCAAGTGATCAGTCTGTCTTGATTTTACCTAAACGGCGAAACCGCTTCCACTCACTGACTAGCCAGCGTCACTATCAATAATTAACAGTGACTCTGGCTAGTCAGTGAGCGGAAGCGGTTTGGCCGGTTAGGTAAAATCAAGACAGACTGCTCTCGCGGCGGCCGTCTCGGGGTAGAGGGGGAGGGGGGGGGGATTTCACAACACCTACGAGGCGCCAGCCGAAAACACAAGAGCGTGTAGAAATAGTATCAGTAAATACTCTTATGAAAGCTGATACGTAAGTAAACATCTTTATGATTGTTCTTGACGTGTCTCCGACCATTTACTCATACTATATATACGTACGTATATATCAGTGGGTCGAACCTAAAAAAATACTGGTTCGGTTACAGTTCGAGTTCGGGTGATTTCATTTCGTTCCGGTTTGGTTCCGGTTCGACTAAATCACGCACCAAGCCGGTTCGCGATCCGGTTCGATGAACTGAATTGTCAGCGAAGTGTGAAAAAAAAATTCGTAGTTTAAAACAGTATTAAAAAAATAAAAAATTCGAAATACTGCTGTTTCCCAATAAAAGTGGTGCAATTTCAAAGCGATCTGAAACAATTTAGGCAAGATAGAAAACAACTTAAGTTGTGACGATATACCAGGTACTTTCACGGCCAGACCTTATGTTGTCCTAGAGACTACCGCCAAGAGATATCACGGTGGGGAATATTTTCTACCCTTTCCTTTTTTTTTCTTTTTGAAATCGCAATAATCGCGACGGAATCACCCATCCCGCTAGCCATCAAACCCTAGAGTTAGGCCTGCGTACTGTGGGCGTTGAAATACCAGCCTTTAATGCCAGCGTCTAACACCAGCGCTGTATATTTGTTATCAGTTGTAGCGCAAGAAAGAAATCCTACAGTAGCCACGCAAATGCTACCAAAGAATTTGATTATTTGGTCGCCTATAAATAATTTGTTAGCTGCCACCTTCTCGGGGGGTGCACGCCACAATTTGGTTAAAAGCAAGATTTAGTTAACGCGCAGCCATTCCACTATTTCTCTGGTCACTGGAATGCATTTTGCGATAGCTACCACGGAAAGATATGTCATCGTTCCGCCTGACCCCCGGCCACGGTTCTGTCCGCTACATTGCGGAATCAAGCTTATAACAGATTGTGCCATTACAATCTCTAATGGTAATTTGACGAGCCAAGCACGAAATGCAACTGCGTTGGGGAGACGCTCCTTAATTTGTCGGAAGCAGTACTCCCCCTCCGGAACGAGTAGCCGTAGCATTAGAGTTGCGAGTTGTACAGTCAGTAAAAGCGCACCCCCGAAAACGAATCAGGGTTGACAACTGCAGAACGAGCAGAAAGGCTAAGTGTGGCCGAATGGGACAGTGTGGAACCGACCCGCCTTTCCGCATGTGTCATCTGCTTTAGTGCTGTTTTTCCTCTCAATACGAAATACGTAGTGCCTGCAAGGTCGGGGAATCAGTTTACAAAAGGAAGAAGTGCGCACCATACGCTAACAGTTTTCCTTCTGTATCTATTATTTTTTGCATCTGTTAAAAACGCGGACTTTTTGTCCGCTCTGCGGTCCTGCAAAATTGATGATTATACCAGCACCACGGCACTCGCTGCTTTTGCATTGATGGCACGTTTGGTTGTGAAAGGTCGGACAAAGGGCGGATTTGTATAGAGAAATTTCCACCTTTTGGTGCTTTGCTTATTTGATTTTGCTTATTCTGCGCGTGAGAATTTAAACCACGGGATGTGCTTTTTATTTTTTGTTGTTTTTCCGGGAAAACACAATTTTTAAAAATATTGACACATTTGATGCACCGATGCTACACCTCTGCTTCAAGGCACAGCTAATGTTGCAGGGCGGCATGGTACTTTAACCCACCTGGGAATATTTAAGGCGCGTTGGAATCTCCACATATAGACGTTCTCGTTCTCCGCCTACATTAAAAAAAAAAAAAAAAAAAAACAGCGATAGGTCATCGAGCCCGCACCCTTCTGGTCAGCAGCAAGTGGCGTAGCCGCTGAGAAACTCCCGCAATTCACAATTGTCAAGTACAGGCGAACCTCGTTAATTCGAACCAATGGATAATTCGGACCAAGGATAATTCGAATTGGTCCATTGGCCCCACAAAGTGCCGTGTATTTGAATGGGGGAAAACTCTCGCTGATTCAAACCTGAAACACGTGCCACGATTAATTCGAACCATATTGCCCGTCCGCACAGACTGCTTCTTGTGCAATTCGAAGCGGAAGGCCAAAGCTCAAAATGCGCCACTAGCTACTGTAGCTTCCTAAACCAGTATCCGCTTGATTGCTCCGCGTACACTGCAGCAGCTGGTATAAACCCCTCAGCCTCGCTTCACGCGCTGGCGGGGGCACTGTGCTTTTCGAACCATGGAACGAGTAGCGCTGCGTGCGCTGGTCTGTTCGGGCCCAGTGTATTCGTGGATGCATGGTATTCGTGGGGTGTGGGCGTCATATTGCAGGCGTTGCTACCTTCGCACTATGGATCGTAGTCCGGGAGTGCGCGCCATGCTTCTCGGGGTTTGCATCTCGAACTGACCATAGTGTATGCCGTACTTTCCCAGCACGTAATTATTGAATTTGCACTCTGAAGGACGTGTAATATCGTATACTTTATGGCGCATGCGTTTCTAATACTGCTAGCGCGCGCTGTACCGCAAATCAAAGGGACCTTCGCTAGTTCGAACTCCGGACAATTCGAACAGATTTTCTGTCCCCTCGGAGTTCGAATGAACGATGTTCGACGGTATTTACTCTTTCCAGGACTGGGACCTTTAAGAAAATTAGCGCCCTTCCCCTCTGTGAGGCAGGACGACCTGTGAAGCTGGACGCAGTGAACGGAGTGCATGAAACAAAACACGATTGTTTGTAATTAGCTATTGAGCATACTTCCGAGCCAGTTAGCTGAATGCAACTTGAAAGGACGAGCTTTATTCCAGAGAACAAACATAGAGCTTTCGGCTTCTGTCCCGCGCCTGGGGCGTCTTTATCATGTTTGTGTAACACACCAACCCAATCCTCTCGACCACTGAGGAGACGGTACAGGTCGCATTGGGCCGTTTGACGTCCTTGTTTGAACCTCCCGCCAGCACAACGGACATGCCATGAGTAAGGGCATGAAACCTATAGCTGCGTGTGCGCGCCCCCTCCCTCCTCTTTCTACTCCCAACCCATGCATTCCGGACTTGGCCACTCCGGACTTGTAATTCGGCTTGTGTATCGGCGCTCGATGTGAACCTCTACCACGCTGTCGTCCGAGACGTGGCGAGGGAGGGACTGCAGGGTTCCGTGAATATCGATGGGAACGTTAACTACCTGGCCTCAGATGCCGTGCTTATCGCGGCCGTGAGAAATACGTCTTATGCACATAAACGGCAAACAGGGTGCGATCAGGCTCTCCTCTACCGCGTTCAAGCGAGGGAAATGAGGGCCGCTGTCTGCCTTTGCCTTGTGTCTGACCGTATTTGCACACGGCTTTTACTACGAAGCAGTATATGTCCAACGACCCCCCCTCCCTAGTTTTCACTCCGGTGATGCTGCTTTACTCGGCGCCGTTGCGGCGCTTCTCCTCGCCACGGCCGACCCCTCTTTCCCAACTGCTGTTCCCCTCGCCACCACCGATGCCACATTCAGATGTTGTGGAATCGGCTGATAACGGTGGGTGGTAGCGCCCTTATCAAGCGTTAACAGGGCAACTTGCCCGCTTTGAACGTAGGCGTGAGCCCATTATTCTTCTTTAGCATGAAAGGCTTACCGCGGGACATTTTCGCCCGTGTATTTCACGACTAAGCACGCGCCCATGACCGGTTACGGGTTTATGCGTGCACTAGTTGCGGGTGGAAGCAGGGGGGCGTGCATGCACACCGAGGCTCCATGCCGTTACCGATGACATGAGCGTTGTGCTGGCGGGAAATTTAAACGTAGAATTCTCACGTCTCAATGCGATCTGTTAGCCGTCCTGAATGGTGGAGCGGTTTTGATTTGGTTTGGCGTGTTACACGGGCAGCAAGATGCTTACGATGCGGGATTGAAACTGGCAGCCACATGTTTTTACGTTAGAATAAAGCTCGAGTTCTTCGAGGTTTTAATTTGCTATGTGACGGACACATCTCGTTCGCTCGGAGGAAGGAGAGCGAGGACTGAAGGAGCGTACGTTGGCCCGAAAAGAAGCTGGAATTGGCGGCGCGACAAAAAGTCCCTGCGGCCGCCGTCGCCGCCATAAGTTTCAGCTAGTCCTGTAATTGGGAATCTCTCCCGGATGAACAGCAACTGCGACGTGAGCCCGTGTTTCTTGCTCAGCGTGCAGGGCTTTCGGAGCGACAATTTTGGCGGCGCCATTCACTTGTAAGCACGCGCACATAACCGGTTACCGGTTTATGCAGGCACTGGTTGGAAGCCGAGGGAAGGGGGACGTGTATGTGCGGATATAGGTTTTGTTCTCTCACTGATGACATGCACCTTGTGCTGGAGGGAGGATTGAACGTGGACGTCCACCGCCCCAATGTCAACTGTCCGGTATCCTCAATGGTGGAGCGGATTGGGTTAGTGTGTCACGCAGACATTAAGATTCCTACGACGCGGTAGGGAAATAGACAGTTCCATCTATTCCCGCTAGAATAAAGCTCGAGTTCTTGCAAGCTTCATTGGGGTAAGGGCTAATTGCGCAATCGCAATTTACAAATAAACGTGTTTTGTTTCGTGCATTTCGTGGGCTGTGTCCAGCTTCGCATGTCATCCTTTTCCAGAGAAGAATGACATGCCAAGGATGACAAGGATGACAGGGGGTATGCTCGACAAACAGGGTGACGTAAGACGATGTCGCTTACGCCAATCGGTCTGTGTCGTGTGAGACCACCCCAAAGCACCGGACTGCTGTGGTGATATACAAAGCATAATGCGCGCAGCACCAGCAGCAGAACGGACTGGTACTTCTATATTTACGTGTACTTTTTACTGCAAAGCAGTAAATGACTACCCCCCCCCCCCTCCCCAGTTTTAAGCCGCTTTACTCGGTGCCACTGCGGCGCTCCTCCTCGCCGCCGCCGACACCACTTTCACAACTCTCATTCCCCTCGCCACTACCGATGCCTATTTCACAAGTTGCGCAATCGGCTGATAACGGCGGTAGCGCCCTTATCAGGCGTTACCAGAGCAGCTTCCCGCTTTGAACGCCGACGTGAACCTAGAATTCTTTTTCAGCATGAAAGTCTTCCGCTCGGCATTTTCGCCCGTGTATTTCATGCCTAAGCACGAGCCCATCACCGGTTGCTGGCTCATGCGTGCAATGGTAAGGGTGGAAGCAGGGAGGCGTGCATGCACAGCCAGTATTCATGCCGCTACAGATGACATGCGCGTTGTGCTGGCGGGATATTTAAAAGTGGAAGTGCCGCGGCTCAATGCGACCTGTCAGCTATCCTCAATGGTCGAGCGGTCTGGGCTTGGGTTGGTGTATTACACACAGAGTGTGATGCCTACGACGCGGGACAGAAACGGACAGCCGCATGTTTGTCCACAAGAATAAAGCTCGAGTCCTTCCAGGTTTTAACTCCCTTGGGCAGACGCGTGTCAGTCGCTCGGGGGAATAACAGCGGGAATCAAAGCAGCGTCTGCCGGAACACAGGCACGAAAGGATGCGAAAACAACAGAAAGCCGCTATTACCGCCGTTTCCACCGCAAGTTCCAGCTCCCGAAGTAGCTGGAAATCTCTCCCGGATGAACAGCAACATCGACGGGAGCCAATACTTCTTGTTCAGCTTGAATGGCTTTCAGCGCGGCAATTTTAGCGTGCCTTTCACTTTAAGCACGCGGACATAGCTGTTTTTTTTTTAAAGACGATAGTCTTTCTTGGGCTACTTAAACCCAGTAATTTTGGTCTGTCGGTATGTCTGTCTGTCTGTCTGTATGTCTGTCTGTCCGTCTGTCTGTCTGTAACTCGATTCAGCCACCTTTTTTTTCTTTATTTCCAGACAAACACCGCTGTTACAAACATCATACACAACAACAAAACAAACCCATTACACTGAGACATAAAATCACTGTTCCACTCTAGGATACACTGCTGACTGCTAAAATATTTTCATTTTTGTTAACTTCTCCTTTTGTGACAACCAGTCTGGAACACATTGCCGTGCCTTTTGAACTTCAAGGAAAGAGAATATGGCCTCTCGGAAATACTCATTTACTGGCCACGCATCAATGTCCGAGTGGCGGACTGCCATTCGGCATCTCCATGTGCAGACCTAGTAACATTATTAGATCTAGAGGGACGCCATCATCATCATGTTCAACGGACAAATACCGAATACCATGGGCATCGATTGGCAGATCTTTTTAAGTGCGAATGCACTTTATAAGCGACCCCAAACCATCCACCGCCGGCGGCGGCGGCGGCGGCGGCGGCGTCCGCAGAGCTCCTCTATATTTAAAAAAGAAACAGCATCCGGCGCCAGGTTTCGATCCGAGGACTTTGCGGCCGCAGCGCGACGCTCTACCGACCAAGCCACGGACGCGACGCTGATATCAGTGTTAGTGACGCGCCTTATATCTTTAACGTATTCAAACTACGTCGTCAGCGGCGTGCGTTGGCGACTCAGCGGCGTTATAGCGGCTTGATAACTGCGTGGTGTACACGTGATACTACAAACCCGATGGAAGAGATGGAAGAGAAGGCGGCGAGGCGGTGGGCTGCGGGGGCCGAGCGCAAGCGCCGCAAGCGGGCCGACAACCGTGCATTCGCACTTTCACATTCTCCCCCTCGGGGAAATGCGGGGGAATTTTTTTCAGCGTACGTTGCAGCACATCCCAGAAGAAGACCCCGTCCCAACAGTCAATGAAAACATGTTCAATTGTTTCCGGTTTGTTGCATAACCAACACTGTTCACCCCACGGCATAAAAAGGCCCTTTTCTTGCATCCATGTTTTCAGAAGGAGTGTCCCGGTGTGTAGTTGAAAGAAAAATGTTTTACATCCCGGTGCAACTGGCATTCTTTTAACCCGTTTTAACACATCTCGACCCGTGCCAGCCGAGTGAGCAATTCAGTACATAGGAATGGGAAAAACAGTGTCGCAGAGATCGTTATACAGTCTCTTCCTACTGACTGCGTTCAAATACTCTAACGAAAACCGTGCACATAGAAAACGTAACGAGTCCACAACTTCTTTTAGATAGCCACGGATACCACCTGGCATACACAATGTCGTAACGGACAACTCGGGCAAAACCCTGCTGTAAGGTCCACTTATGAGATTAGCGGCCGGGCGCCCGGGCTGCGCGTGAGAACCCGCCGCTCTGTCCAGCGACGTAGCACTGCCGACACTGCGCTGCAACCGCCGCTAATTCGTCACGGCGCGCAGGGGAGACGGATCGTCTGGCCCACCGCATACCTCAAGGATAATCCCCCATTGAGAAAACAAACAGCGCCGCCGGATTCCCGGAACGTCTGCTCGACGTCGGAGGTGGTGGGATTACCGGCGTCTCCATTGTTGTCGCGCCCTCGTCAGCATGACGCACTGTCGCCGTCGTTCGCTTTCACCCCGCGGGGTCGCCCGAACTTGCTCGTCTGCGAGCGTGCCGTTGACCCGAAGATAGCGGCGCCTCATTGAATATTCCGTGACGTGCTGAGTGACAGCTGTCTACGTGAATTCGGGCACTCCCATACGCGTGTACGAACGCTACAGGGGCGTTCCCGAGAGAGGGTGATCTCGAGGTTTTATAAGGCCGAACTTGGCCGTTGGAAATCGTTCTCGTCTGAGCGCCGAGCTGGGCAGTTCCCGGCGGGACAAGGAGTCTCGACCGTTAAAGCTATAGTTCATCTCACAAGCTACCTGCAGCACTGTGGAGGCTACATTGTTGTCCCCCTCAGGGCGCCTAACTCACCGCGAAGGAAGCGACAAAAGGCGCTGGGGCCGTGCGGTGCCACTTGCCGAGAGGGGAGAAGGGAGTGTCCTTTCAGGACCCCCTTCACGGCGGATTAGGCGCCCTCAGCGGGCGCACTATTGATAACAATGTAGCCTCCACAGTGCTGCAGGTAGCTTGTGAGATGAACTATAGGTTGGGATTTGCGAGCCCCCATGTCGAGGTTAAGATCGTGTCGGAGGTTAAGGGTACAGCGCCGTACCGGGCAACTAGACGGATCTTGCGGCGAGACAGGGTCTCGGCCGTTGTTTCTCGAGCGGTTTGTGTACGCTCTGAGAATAGGAGAGTTAGACGAAGTTGAGGAGCTCGAGTGATTTGTGCGCACTCGGAGCTAGCGTCTAGCGAAAGTTCGAAGTTTTTCTTTTCATGACTCATGTACCCAGTTTTCCTACTGTAAATAGCTGTATATAAACTTCCGTTTCATTTAATCAACCTCAACGCCTCGAGTTCGTCATTTCGACCGCCGTCTCCAAGAACTTCAACACCATCGCCCTGCCAGCCTCCTGCGAAATCAACCGGAGCCCGAGCGATTGGGTTCCTGATCGACACCGGACTTCGGGGAAACGATCTTTACTCCTGCTTAATCTCACTTGGCAAACGGTGCGCAAAAAGGGATCCTTTACATCCCTCCAAAACAGAAAGCGGTTTGACAACTGACGTAAGAAGAGATGCGTTAAACCTAACCCCCCTTCCCGTACACGTCGAAAGAGATTTGTACGACTCATCCTCTCCCAGGTTGATCCCCAAACAAAAACTGCGAAAACACGATGTAACTTTTGGACGTTTCCCGTGAACAGTGGAGTACCTGTAACACATACCAAAGTTTGCTCGCCATAAGAAGGTTGCAAATCATTGTGCGCGCCAAAATGGATAAATTCGCTCCCTTCCACTTCTCTGCCTTTTCCTTAAGCTCTACGGCTTGTATCCTCCAGTAAGGGTCGCTGTCGGAATAGTACTCTAGGGGAACACCAAGGTACTTCACCGGTGTCGTCACCCACTTTACATTATGAAATACCACCGGTGTTGAACTCCACTCTCCGTGCCAGATGCCCAGGCACTTGTCCCAGTTTACAGCACATCCACTAACATAACAAAACCATTTAACTGTATTAATGACCCTAGCAATGCTTTGTTGATCTACGCAGAAGATCGCGATATTGTCCGTGTATGCTAAAACTTTAATTTCAGCTGCATGAAGTTGAAATCCCTTGACAGTGTCGTTTTTTATTATGCTTAAACATAATGATTCAATATATATGCAAAAGAGGAGGGGGGAAAGAGGACACCCCTGCCTCACGGACCTCTGCACTTTTATACGCCTTCCCACCACTTTGTTAACAATAAGTCTAGTTGTACAGTTGCTATACGCCATGCGCACACCCTCTAGAATGACTGACCCGATGTTGCTGTGTTCCAAAACCGCCATAAGTCCATCGTGGGGCACACGATCAAACGCCTTTTCTAGGTGTACCTGTAGCATTGCGACGCCTGCGTACGTCACGTCGCAAATCTCAAGCACACTCCGTGCCTTGTGTATGTTCGCAAAAATTGACCTGCCTTTAATACCACATGTTTGATGCGGCCCCACTAAGATGCTAATTACAGTCTGCAACCTTCTAGCCAATATTTTCATTAGTATTTTATAATCAACGTTTATTAAGCTTATGGGCCGGTATGATGTGACTTGACGGAGTTTGACCATATCTTCTGGTTTGGGAATTAAAATCGTGTGGGAACATATAAGCTTCTAACATATAATCTTCTTCAAACACAGCAGTTAACACAGGGGATATGTCATGTTTAAAAGCCTTATAAAAAGCAGCACTCAGGCCATCTGGGCCTGGTGACTTTCCCAGGTTTAAGTTGTCAATAGCTTCCTTAACTTCCTCGACGGTGCTAGGGAATTCCATAAGTGACTTTCCTTCATCATCAATGTTTGGCAGAAGTGACACAAATTCACTTTCAAACTTTGCCAGTTCAATAGGGCTTCGAGAAAACAAGGTTCTATAGTGTTAAAAAAAGCACGTTCAATATCTACTTTTTCACTGCTGATTGTGCCATTATATTCAATCTCGGTTATTTCGTTACGGCGAGCGTATCTTTTTTCCGTCCCCAGCGCTCTCTTGGTGGGCATTTCTCCCGCCATAATTTTTTCCGCTCTCGCTCTGACAAGCGCTGCGTGATACCGCTCCGCATCTATCTGCTCAAGTTTAGCTTTTGTAGCCCGTATCTCTTCTTTAAACGCCCCCGGTGCTCGCCTTTCTTCAGCAAACATCGTCTGCAACATAGTGCGGAAAAGGCTTTCTTGGTTTTGTTTCTCCTTTTTAAAGGGGCACTGACACAAAAATTTTGCATCTTGTTTTTTGTTGTTGCGATAAGTAGCTGGTGACCTACTTATAACCTGTAGAAACCTCATTTGCTTCAGCGTGCGACGGTTTAATTAGAGGCATTTTCAATGCAGCCAGTCGCAGTTTGGGTTTCAGCGAGTGCCGCGAAACACCCGCCGCGGTGGCTCAGTGGCTAAGGCGTTGCGCTGCTGAGCACAAGGTCGCGGGTTCGATTCCCGGCCGCGGCGGCCGCTTTTCTGATGGAGGCGAAAAGCAAAAACGCCCGTGTGTACGAGATTTCGGCGCACGTTAAAGATCCCCAGGTGGTCAAAATTAATCCGGAGCCCTCCACTACGGCGCGCCTCATCGCCTGCGTTGCGTCGGCGCGTTAAACTCTACAATCAATCAAATCAGTGCCGCGAAACGATGGATTTTGTGTTAACAAAGCTGACCACGTGACCGTCGGAGGGATATCACAGAGCAGAGCCGCCGTAGCACTGTCAAATCCGCATAGACGGCAGTTTCTGCGAATGCCCCCACGTACTGATCTCGTGAGGCGCTTAATTAAAAAGCGACTGTGGATGTGACGCAGGCGCTGCGAGTGCAAATGCTACCGCGGCTAAAGAACGACGCGCGACGCTCGATGGGTGGCAAGACGCGCGCTGGGAGCAGCCGGCCGGTCTGCCTACAGGTCCGCCTACAGATGTGTTCGGCTTAGCACTGCGGCGGATATTCGAGTGCCGCTCTCGTAAGCGGTGCAGATGACAATTTTTAATGCAACCCGCCATCGCATCATTAACTCCTTTCTCATGTAAGCCACCATGGTCGGGACTTGGGGACAATTTCATGCAGCGGTACCAAGCTATCACTCGAGCTACCTGCGCCGGCCTGGGCCACTTCGCGGCCGTGGCCGCCGCCTGCACAGCGACCATGCGGCTAGCTCAGTGGGCTTTTCGTGTTTCCGGCGCGTTTTCGCATCCAATGGTAATAAACAGTAATAGAAACAGAGTGCCTGGAATCGCTGTAGAACTTTGGTCGCGGCCAGCTGCCCGATGAGCTGACGAAATCACGGCGCCTCCGCCACCAACGATCGGGTCGTTCGTTCTCGAGAGCAGAAGCTCCGCCCTCCGGCCCTCCGATTGGAGCGGCGAGCTGGGCGAGCCGGCGAAAAACGCCGGCAGTGCGGAAGCGGCAAACACAAACTCGTGACGTGTTTGGATGATGTTTATTTACACAATATCCTCGGGATGTCGATTGCGCGTGGTCCTCTGCTGGCTGCTCGGTTGCGTTTCGCACACTTTAAAATTGATTTTAAATATGTTCTAGGCTGTATTCGCCGCTGATATTTTGCAGATGATGTATATGTGTTCCCACCAATCTATCTCCGAAGTTATCTCGCCTTCAAAATTTTGTGCCAGTGCCCCTTTAATGGCACTTGCCCTTTCGATTGCTCCCATTTTTATTTCTTGTTTTAAGTGTTCCCACTGAACGCCGTATTTTTCACTGCTGCAATTTTCTATTTTTTCCAAAGAGTTTCTTACTCGTTCCATAAAAATATCATCTTCTAAGAGTTTGTCATTTAATTTTCATAAATCCCATGTAAATTTATTGGTGTTTTCCTTTTTACTACCAAGGCAAAAGCAGACTAAGCAGTGGTCGGAGAACGAAACAGGGGATACGCTATAGTTACCACACGAAGGCAGCAATTCCGCTGAAATGTATACCCTATCCAAGCGGGAGTGGCTAGCCCCTTGGAAATGTGTAAACGGGACATCTCTTCCGCTGCCAAAACAATCTTCCACGTCTTCCAGACCGAAATCATTCACAATTTCGCATAATGATACAGTGCTTACATCACGATAAGGCGGTTTGCTGGTTTTGTCCCATTCCGAGTAAACACAATTTGAAGTCACCCAATAACACTGTATATCGCTCAGTGCTGCAGTATTTTCCTATTTCTTCAAAAAAATCGCGCCTTTCTTGCACTCTAGTTGGTGCATATACACAAATCACTCGCCACTGCTCTGATGATAATGAGAAATCACAAAATACAAAGCGCCCATTTTGCCGACAGTCCAACAGCGTGGCTAACACATACATAGTAGCGCGTTGTAAAAGGCCGCACCATAACGGCGGTCTGGTCCTCACTTTCGACTTTCGTTTCCTGAATGGCGATGATGTCAAGGTCTTTCGCCGTTACAATGCGGTACAGTTGATTTTGTCTCCTCTTAGCTGAGAGTCCTCGTACATTGAGGGTAGCTAATCGAAACGGCTTATGTAAGGACAACATTTAGGGGAACCAGACCGAGAGCATGGCGCTTACCTTAATCTCACGCCGTATGATGTGCGTTGGCCTACACGTGTTCACGTAATCTTAGTGCCGCATTTTCCAGGTGACAACCCTCCTGGCTTGGCTGCTGCTCGATTTTTCTTTTTCCCCCGTCCGGCCTGCCACGGCACCTCTGGCCTTCGCTGGTTGGGTTCCTCCCCAGCCTCTGGGCCATCTTCATGACGGCGCTTGTTTAGCTGCACCTCGAAGTCCATTATTGCACTCTCGGCTCTGGTAGTTTCAACGCTGTCCCCTTTTGGAGCGGCGGCGTCCGCCTCCCGAGAAGAGTCAGCTGCTGGCCCGATGTTCCATTGCGTCTTCACTGTCTTGCTTGCGTCCATTCCCGAAGTGGCCTTGACTGTTGCCTTCTCAAGGCTGTCCCCTTCTGAATCACCGGCGTCCCCCTCCCGAGAAGAGTCGGCTGCTGGCCCGATGATTCCCTGCGTCGTCCTTGTCTTGCTCGGTTCCTTTCCCGAAGTGGCCTTGCCAGTTGCCTTCTCGAGGTTAGCGTTCGGGGGTTCAGGCGTTGCGAGTGCCGCTGCACCTTCTGCTTCTTCTTCGTCCATAACGAGGTCACTACTGTCTCGCTCCAAACCTCGACCCACAGCCCGGGCATACGAGCGGGTGCAGTCTGCCTGCTCGTGCCCGAAGGCGTGACATTCAGAGCACCTGGGGACCCGGCATTCTCGGCGAATATGACCGGCCCTCTGACACCTGAGGCACATTGGGGCTCGTCCAGGCACCGCGACGAGCACAGTGCCGGGTCCCAACCGCAGCTGATGCGGCAACCGGTGTGGAGTGACACCTTCGTGTAAAACGAGGCGCACAATCCGTGTTGTCGACTCGGAGTTCTCAAAGTCCTGGACACGCCACTTATCACTCGTCACCTCCTTCACGTCGCCGTACTCGGAGAATACCTTGCGTATGGTCTCGTTGGTCACGTTGAAGGCGACCCAGTGCAGCTTCACCCGGAGTTCGTGCCTTACTGGATCAACGACGAGGCAGGGGCGTCCTTTCACTTTGAGGGGCCCGCGTTCCAGTAGTTTTTTCTTCACGTCATGCGTCCGAAAATTAACGAGCCACACGTGAGACATCTTGCACGCTCCTATGCCACTAACGTCCTTTATAACATCGGCGTCTATCAACGGTTCTCTGAAGTCGTCAATTCTATACGGTCGACCGCTGACGTCGCAATACAGGACGACCACGTGGTTCATCGCTTCTCCGGTGGGCAGGGGGGGCAGAACAACACGGTAATCCTTTGGCAACGAAGAATACGGTTCACCACGGCCGGCGTCGGCCGTTAACGCAGCTCGCACGGAGCCAACCATCCTGCGTCCGCTCCTCTCGGCAGCCGAAGGCAGAATCCTCGATTCAGCCACCGGCCAAAGTGAAATTGATATTGCGCAATAGTCTTATATACTCACAGCCGAACGTAAACGTCTAAGCCCGGTTTATATGTTCATACTTGTCAACTTTGTTGAACAAGAACAAGACATTACGCAAATATAAGACAGGAAATTAGTACACAAGAGATATTTACAGTGTTTCTTTATAAAAAAATTCATGGATGCTTGGTTTTTCCATAACAAATGATATTCTACGTCTACTGCAGAAAACCGCCGCCTCCTGGTGGCATATGAAAAATCACGCGGCAACAGCAACGAAAGGTTCCACTAGCTAGGTTCCACGTTCTGCTTGGAATGCACGTGGAGCACGGTCACGTGGTTCTATAAACCTTGTAGTCGGCCGCCTCCATTCCCGCGCGTCTCCGCCGTACTGCAGCGCTGGCATCGAGGAACCCGGCCTGTAGCAGTGGAACGCGGTAAATTCAAAGCGCCTTGGGCAAACCTTTAGTTTGTTTACCTTGGAATGAGCGCGACGGTACAGGAACAGCATAAGAGGTGAGCGGGAAAGCAAAGGGGGACATATCCTTGCACGCCTGGAGTGGTTCCTGGAACACTACGTCTACCCTAGAGTCATGGCTGGTTTCCGTCGTGGCCGTTCTTCTATCGACTGCGTTATCGACCTGGTGACCTTTGTGCAGCAGCAGAGACGCATCAAGCGCATATGCGCTGCACTCTTTCTGGACGTGAAAGGAGCGTATGACAACGTGGAGCATGATGCCATTCTTAAAGCGCTGCAGGCAGTGGGGCTTGGCGGCCGCGTCTACCAGTGGGTGCGAAGTTACCTCTCGGGGAGGTCATTCTTTGTAATGACTCAAGATGGCCCAACGTCAATACACTACACCCAACGCGGTGTCCCCCAGGGAGGCGTCTTGAGCCCCACGTTGTTCAACCTGACTCTCATCGGCCTCGCAAGCTCCCTCCCAAGAACGGTTCATCTGTCGATTTACGCGGATGATATTTGCATCTGGGCAGATTGAGTCACTCGACGGCACGTGCGCGCGCACCTGCAAAAGGCTGCAGATTTGACAAACACCTATCTGCACAAGCAAGGGTTGGAAGTGTCTTCCAGCAAATGCGCAGTGCTTGCGTTCTCACGGAAGCCTATGTACGCATACCCTTTTTTTGACAGTTAATGGCGAAAGGGTATCTAATGTGAAGCATCACAAGTTTCTCGGCGTGGTCGTCGACAGAGACCTTTCTTGGAGCCCCCATGTTTGTTTTCTGAAGAAGAGGCTGTCTGCAGTGGCCCACATTCTCCAGTTCATCGGCGGCAAGACGTGGGGAGCATCTATGAAGTCTATGTTTCAGCTGTACGACGCACTATTCTTGGGCTCCCTACGGTACAGCCTGCCTGTACTTTCGGGTACGTGCCGTACCAATATTCAGCAACTCCAAGGCATACAAGCGCAGGCCCTACGAACTTGCCTTGGCCTACCACGGTGCACCTCAACAGCTGCAACCATTGGTGTGGCTCGTGATCACCCCTTACCCACTTACCTGACAATTGAAACACTCAGGGCGCATATTAGGCACCTAACCAGGCTGCCGGATCATCACCTTGCTAGTCTACCATCTAAACGCCCCCATGCGTCTTTCGCAAAGGTTGTAGCTTTCAACATGACCAGCATGCCATCCAACTACACGCCTGCGATGAGGCATGCCTCACTATCCGAGCATGCCTCCAGCTGCGATGAAGCATGCCTCGAGCATGCCTCACTATCCCAGGCTTAACAAAGAAGCAAGATTTTCCAACGCTGGCAGTACAACAGCTAAGTCTCATTTATTTACACGAGAGATACAGTGACTGCACCCATATTTACACCGATGGCTCCGTAACAACATCTAGTTCTGCCGGCGCCGTCGTTATACCACGAATGTCCATGTCCACAGAATTGAAAATAGCCCATCTCACCACTTCCACTGCTGCAGAACTTACCGCCATCCGTTGTGCCCTTCATACCGTTGAACAAACTTCATGGCGAAGATGGGCGATCTTCTGCGACTCAAAACCTGCGCTTCAATCGCTCCAGTCAACCCTGTGCCGTGGACCTCATGAACAGCTGCTGGCCGAGATAAGACTACTGTACGACCGTGCCACCCAAACGGGTCATGACATTGCCTTTCAGTGGCTTCCCAGTCATTGCGGCATTGTCGGAAACGAAAGTGCGGACGCTGCCGCACGCTTGGCACACCAAAAAACGGAGACCATATCTATTTCGTTATCCAGGACGGACGCCGCTAGAACTCCCCGAAAACTTGCTCGGGAGACCACGCTATCGAAATGGAGCACCCAAGAGTTCACGAGCGCTCGTATCCATGGCCTGGACCCCCATCTTCAGCGCCCCCTCCCATTAGGCCTCCCACGATCTGATGCAACCATTCTTTGTCGCCTCTGGCTTGGAGTCGCATTCACAAATGCTTACTCCTATTTGATTGGAATGGCAGCCAGTGAGGCGTGCGAAGTCTGTGAAACACCAGAGACCATACGACATGTCCTCTGCGATTGTCCACGGTTTTCAACCGAACGCAGCCAGCTCTCTGCGACTCTACGAAAGTTAGACTCTCGGCGCCCGTTCTCTGAGGAGACAATCCTGGGCCACTGGCCTTCTCCGTCGTCTGCGGACAAGGCGACAAAAGCGCTCCTGTGTTTCCTCAAAACGACGGAATTGCACAAAAGACTGTAGCTCAAGACTACTCTCTACGAACTGTCTGAACTTTAGACAATGTCTATAGTGTCCTACCGCTGGGCACACCACTCCATGCTCTGTCCGTACCTTTCCCCTTCTTTTTCTATTTTCCTCTTTTTCCTTATTGTTCCCCTTTCCCCGTGCAGGATAGCATACTAGGCCGTAGCCTGTTTAACATTCCTGCCTTTCCTTTACTTTCTCTCTCTCTCTCTTTTCCTTGGCAAATGTCTACAAAGACTATCGTCTTTTGACGAGATTTGCAACGAAAGGAGCAGATACGCGGCCAATTTTTTTATAGGCACGAGTTGGGAGTGGACGGAGGTGGAGGGGGAGGAGGCGCACGTGCAGCTATAGGTTTCATGCCCTCACTGACTGGCATGTCCGTTGTGCTGACGGGAGGTATAAACGTATACGTCCACCACCCCAATGCGAAATTTCCAGTGTCCCCAGTGGTCGAGCGGATTGGGTTGATGTGTTACGCAGACAGTAAGATGCCTACGACGTGGAATGGAAACGGACAGCTCTATGTTTGTCCACTAGAATAAATTTCGAATCCTTCAATATTTCATTGGGGTAAGTGCTAATTGTTCGATCGCCAATTACAAATCAGCGTGCTTTGCTTCGTGCATTTCGTGTACTGCGTCCAGCTTCGCAGATCATCCTTTCTTCACAGAGTGGAAGGGCACCGATTTTTTTTAACTTCCATTGTTTACCCCACCATTATTACTGCTGTAAAATGAGTATGCATTACAGTTAAGCAAAAGTAGCTTGCCCTGCAAGCTTATAAACCATGCTTAGAACTTGCGCTTGCTTTTGCCGGCGTTAGCCAATCGCAAAGCTGAGCATATTACGTCGTAGGTTCTAGTGCGGGAAATGAGCTAATGAGTCGCATGGCCATTCTTGTTTTTCCTAATTATATAGCTTGTTTGAGTGAAGTTTTGTCAGTATGATTCTCATGCGACAATCTTTCGAATGAACCAAGCTTGTGTTGTTTTGTCCGCAGGTCCTCTTTAAGGGATGGAAGTACTTTTACACTGACCCACGTTTCCGGCAGCCATGCAAGAAAATCGTGACGATTTGAACCCACAATATTGTTCACCCGGGAGGAATCTGGAAGGACAGACACACAGACAGACAGACAGACAGACAGACAGACAGACAGACAGACAGACAGACAGACAGACAGACGAACGAACGAACATACGAAGAAACGAACGGACAAACAAACAAACAAACAAACAAACAAACAAACAAACAAACAAGCAATTAATCAATCAAACAAACAAACAAACACACAAACAAACGAACGAAAGCATTGTACATTCCAGGCATAAACTACCATAGTTATGTTTGAAATCATTACTGTTGACATAGAAGTCGGTGTAGTTCAGAATAACCCATTACGTACTCGCCCAGTTTTTTTTTTTTTTTATCTTGAGCGAAATGCTCCTCCAAGATGAAATCACGGGTTTTTTCTGTTACGCCAGCCATCTTTTGATGTATTTGCAGTCCTCACTGAACCACTCCATAGCTGTGATGCTAAAAATGTTTGCCGTTTTCAAGCGTTCCATTTCCAATGACCCCGAAACAATTGTTCTGCGTTAAATGTTCTTGTACTTAAATCTGCACATTCTATAATGACACAAGGCGCAGAATACCCCGTAGAATAACACGTGCTTTCATGAAGGGAGATAAAAACAGAGGCGCCTTCAAGGAGCCTTGTAAAAGGCGAACTCGACAGACGTCAGTGTGTGAAAGAAAAGCTCAATATACGATCCATAGGTAACATCTTTTCATGCACCACCGGGAACAGGCGGCGCGAGCATTCCGACGATAACCTGCGTCAGCGATTCTCGATCAAGCATAAACGTGCTAGCGACGTCGCAAATTATTTTGGTGCATTGCCTACGTGGCAGAGAACCCCAGCGGCGTTAGTTTTTGTCGATTCTTATCGTCTTCTCTCAGGGTGGGCTTGCTGTTACTTGCACAAACTCGGCACACGGGCTAAGGAGGTGAGTAAGAGCTGCCTGTACGTGCCTGTGAGAGAGCGATATTTTGAATGGTCAGCTGAAACCAAATCTGTAAAAAAAAAATACAAACTCTTAACTTGACTCTGCTCTTTGTGCCCGGACACGAACGTCGGTGCTCTAATTGCGGGCTTCGAGGTCTTTAAATGAGTTTAGTCTCTTTGGAATTTTCCCGCCGACGTCTTTAACAGTTTTTTTCGAAGAGAGGACGGGCCCGAATAAGTGCGCACTCATTTACCTGGCACAGCTTCTCGCCAGCCGGGACACGATAATCAGTTTTTAATAGGTCCGTTACAATTGGACCTGCACTTGATGAAGCAGTTAATAGCCGTACAGGGTCTGTGCCGCATTTGCGCTGAGAAAGCACAGTACTTTTCCACTGTTTTGGCAGCTCTGTTGGGAGTTCTCTAATAGCCATGAGCGTGTCTCACACCTGTAATCACCGGTGGTGTGTATAACGATGCAGTTAAACTAAAAAATCACACGTTTCGTAGCTTTATCAGCTTCTTTCGAAGGCCAACGATGCCTTGTTTGCCGAGAAATAAATCATTAAACCCGGTATGCCTCTATCTAGTCCCTTGCCATTTTTTGTGGCTTTAAAGAGCATGTCACAAAGTGCCGGGAGTAATTAAGCGCCGGCCTTTACTCGATCATAGCCGTTCTTCTAAAAGCCTATTCTGATTGGCTCTCACTCACTCTCACTCTCGAAAGCAAAAGAAAAAGTTTTGCCTACACCCTGGTAAGGCAGCGCCGGAAGGAATCGAGAATAGGGCCCCTGGACATGGCTAAAGCCGTCCCGTCACGTCCACAGCCGACGAGTGGAATATGGAAGGACTTTAGATGGGTGTGAAATAAAATACCAGATTAAGTAGTTTGGAAAGATTTAGCCTGTATAAGCTTCTTGTTCAAAATTTTCCTACCTTTTGGCCTGCTGGATGAATCGAGACTGACAGACAGACAGACCGGCAGACAGACAGACGTTTTCGGGAGTCAGTGCCAAAGAAATGCTATCGCAAAGAAATAGCCAAAGAAATGCTATCGTATTTTAAACACCAGTTAAGCACCACGCGGTTAAACAGCGCACAGCCACGTGGAAAGTGGAGGGTCGCAGCTGTGGCTGTGAGTGCGGTGTTTGGCGGGGAATAAAGCATGCGTCCCGCTGACCTGGCGAAACAGCACAGCAGCCACAATTACTCGCACCGCCATCCGGAAGGAGGATTTACGGCGTTCCATTGGAAATTAACGGTGTCGTATTCACAGATCATTACCAGTGATTATATGCCGTCGGATTTTCGTTCTCTTGTTGTTTTTCCTCCAACAGCATTGCAGGGATCGTTTAGTCCCCTCTACGGCCCTGTAGTTTCCTTTCCTTGCATTACCTCCAAACTCTGGGATTCTAGAAAATAAATTTATACCTTATATGTAGGTTTTTATGGATCCATCCCATTCAAACAAAATATCTGAAAGCCTAATCTTTACTAGAAAACATTGTACACCGTCGTATTATCATCCGAGATGCGGATTCGATGCTTGTTTTGTGGGTTTTTCTTTACATCAATAGTGAGCTCTATGCTGCACGCCTGATTAGCCTGACGCGTGCGCTCGGGCAAGAACTGCTGTGTTCTGCCTGGGTTTTTTGTTTATGACTCGAAATTTCCCGACCAACGAAAGCCTAAGAGCTCCGAGGTAAGAAATTGCCGTATGGAACTATATTACCTTTCATCTCAGCCCTGAAGTTTCCACACACGGATCAATTTCCTGTTCACATTGTCATATTCTCCTTCAGTATCGAAGGACGTTACCCATAATGGTAAATTCAGAGCTTTCGAAATTTCTGTGCGCTGTATTAACGCAAACAACTTATCATCCAACATCCTGCCTTGATCAAGTTATTTCAGCAGTTCGCACATGCTTTTATTTTCCTCCATCCATGATGCAGTTAATGATATTCTTGTCTGCAACACTTATCTAGTTACACGAAGCACTCGATCCGTGTGCTCTTTTCCCAGTTTTAGAGTGCTCAGTTTTCCGCCAAAGCTTTTTTTTTTTTTTTCCGGGAGACGCATGTAGTGTGTTTGAGAGTGGCTTGCATGAAAGATAGGCTGTTAATTTGGAGCACCTCACTTAGTCAACGGAGACCCCCGCAGCTTGTTATCGTTGTTCCTTACCTTCTTTAAGTTGTCGGGTTCCTTTGCGTTGGGAGTCGGCGAGGCTGAAGTAGCGTGCAACGCATGCGAAGTGCAACCGTGGGATCCTTTGCACTCATTGCGTTTTCCCAGCTTGTACGCTCCCAGGGGACAGAGTGAAATCGCCCCCCTCCCCCCCCCCCCCAACCAACACACACACACACACACCGTCGGTCAGGTCATTCAAGGGGTTCAGTAGTATGAATGGGGAAACGCGACACAGAGTCTGACGGGGTTGTACTGCCCAAGATTACAAAGTGTATGTTAATAAAAATCACAATACTAACTCGAACCAATGGTACACAGAATCTAGAACCCGACGTTTCCGAACCAACTCGGTTGCTTCCTCAGGGGTGACTGGGGCCCCGCTGCAGCGGCGTAAAGTCCTTTATATAACGTGGCTCCAGTCACCCTTGAGGAGGCGACCGACGTTAGTTCAGAGAAGTCTGGTTCTTCATTCTCTGTACCGTTGGTTTAAGTGTGTAATTATATCTCTCATTTGCGACTTCGCCACCAGACAGATCTCTGTCAAATGTTCACCTTCCAAATGTATGTTGATTCGTTCCACGTCTCAGTGTGTCACATCGGCGGAGTATGCATCAATAAACAGACGGTCGGGCTCAACGTTTATAGAACCAAGTCGGGCTCTAGTGCTGCTCGGCGCCGTTCCCGGAACGGGGGATGCGATTGCAGAAATTTTGGCGCGAAGAGCAATAATTCGAATTCAACTTATGGAGAGCCCACGAGACGGACCGAAGCCTGTTGTTGAGTGCTGAGAGTTTGCCCCTTATTTGCTGCTGTTTTGGTTAGTTGGTTATTTCGTTTGAAACTTGTGTTCCAGAAAACGGCGTAAAGTTTCTGGATAGATAGATAGATAGATAGATAGATAGATAGATAGATAGATAGATAGATAGATAGATAGATAGATAGATAGATAGATAGATAGATAGATAGATAGATAGATAGATAGATAGATAGATAGATAGATAGATAGATAGATAGTGAGAGAGAGAGAGAGAGAGAGAGAGAGAGAGGCCACCGCAGAGTTGTGTTTGTGCCACGTGAATATTTTTGGGAACGCACCTACGCTTAGTTAATTTTGTTGCCAATCAGTGGCGTAATGCGAATTCATTGACGGCCGTTCTCCTTCTCTCTTGTTACGCCCTCTTGGCAGGTGTGGGCTTCGTAATGAAACCGAAATTTCTCATTTCTAGTGGTTTTCAGGAGGAGACGCCAGGAGACGTTTCCCCATCGGCCGTGTTCCATAAAGTGCTTCTTAAAGAAGCACTGACACGAAAATTTTATGTTACACTTTTAGTGCTTTTATCGGTGCTTAATGGTCTGGCGAACCTGAAACAGCACTTCAAATACTTCAGCGCGCGATAGTTAATTACATTGAACGGCCTGAAAATCGTTTGTTTCGAATTCCCGCGCTTTCATCCCGAACGGCGCATATGGCAGAATCCCGGCCTGACCTCACCGCTTTGTGCGGACGTCTCCGGCGCCCGCTTGAGAGGGTGTTGCGTCCGCTCGCCGCTCGTGTGGCCGCGCGCGTGAAGTGACATCACGAGTTTTTGACGAGCGCTGTCGCGTCACTTCTTTTCGCTTCACGGGGTGATGTCACGCTGATGTCCATTTGCTGAGTGCCGCTCCGCGCGCTGCTCCGTCGGCGCGATAAATGAGATCCAATTGAACTATGTCCTTCGCGTCGCAGGCCGCTCATATTTCAGCCAGGGTATTCTGCTGAGTGAAGGAAGCAAACTGTGCGATAATATTAACGCCGAAAAGTGGTGTCAGTGCTCCTTTAATATCTTTCCTGTTTTGGTGTAATAAGTGTAACATTTGAATCTTATGCCTTCAATAGAAGCGAATGTTGTTCTGAACAAATTAAACGAGTTTTCCTCGAACTTCAAAAACCCTTCGAGTGCGTCATCGCAGGAATAAACATGAACATTAATGGGGTTGGGCAGAACATTTCACTAGAATATATCACAGATGTTACGGTATGAATCAATACTTGTGTTGTCGTTGCCCTTATTGAATTCATTCTACTCTGCCGTCAAACCTCGAGTACCTTACTTGGTTTGTATGATGCCATCAACAAGGATGCCGCACCTTTTGGCTCACGCGGCATTATCGGCTGCTTTTATATTCAATGCGGACCAACTGCTGTTAGGGGGAAAACCTTTTCCTCTTCTTCTTTCCAGTCAAGACTTTGCTTCTCTGCTCATCTGCTACTATGTCAGCTCTGCTTCCTCCTCTGCATTCTATCGACGCCATTTTCCGACGGTCAGCT
Source organism: Haemaphysalis longicornis (assembly GCF_048455015.1). Taxonomy (NCBI): domain Eukaryota; kingdom Metazoa; phylum Arthropoda; class Arachnida; order Ixodida; family Ixodidae; genus Haemaphysalis; species Haemaphysalis longicornis. The sequence continues at coordinate 169,430,750 of NW_027526203.1, forward strand.
TCCCGGCCAAGAGGTTCAACATGCAGCCGCTGCCGCTGGCGCCTCAAGTTCCACCTCGTTGAGTAGCTGCGAATGCCTCCCGGATGAAAAGCAACTTTCCCGCTTGATTGATTGATCGTGAGGTTTAACGCGCCGAAGGTACGCCTGGGCTATGTGGCGCGCAGTAGTAGAGGGCTCCATATTAATTTTGACAACCTGGGGATCGTTAACGCTCCGAAATATCGACACACAGGTGTTTTTGCTTTTCAAAACGCCAACTTGAGGCAATAACGATACTATATAAATTAACTATAGCAAGTCCTACCACAGCTACAGCGTCTTTTGTTTACTTCTTCAAAGGCTCCCGCAGCGACGTTTTGGCTGGCGTCTTTCATGTCTAAGCACGCCTACATCACCAGTTGCTCCTTTATGCGGGCATTCGGGAGGGGGGGGGGGGTGGCATGCACAGGGCAGGCCGGCTCACCGTAGACATGCCCGTTCTGCTGGCGGAGATTTCAACGTGAACGTCTCACAGCCCGATGGGACCTTACTGCCGTCCTCCGCGGTCGAGCCGTTTGCGTTGGTGTGCTGCAGTAAGATGCTTACGACGCGGGAGGGAAAAGTACAGCCTCATGTTTTGCCCCTGGAATAAAAAGGCAGTTCTTCCAAGTGCCATTCAGCTAATAAGCTAGGAAGTATGCTCAATCGCAAATTACAAACAAACGTGCACTCCTTGCACTCAGTGCCGGATTAGGAAACTTTGGGGCCCGGGGCTACTGCGTCCTTGGGGCCCTAATGATGATGATGATGAGGATGATTGTGACGACTACGATGATGATGATAATGATTCCGCTTTCATTTGTGAAAATTTTCGAAGCCCATGTTATACTCTCTGATCAGTGGTAAATTATACATAATTTTACGCTTTCCGGAAACTAATTTCTTAGCTTGACGTCTAGTATTATAGAACCGATGTTATAAGGCGTAAAAGTCAGTATGGTTTGATTGCCGGTGCATCACATATTCACATTTCATCGAAGTGCCGTGTCGGCCTGAACACGCCATGATACAGAAGAGTATTTTCTTACAAGAAGCATATTTTATTAAACCTGTAAGGTTTTAGTTCTGTTGTAAAGTTCTCCACCTGCATATACGGGAGGGCTCAAAGTCCGCGCAGGCAGCTGTCACTCACAGACATCTGCCAAACAGTTAGCCTCCATGGCTTACGGGCCAAAAACCTGTAGGTTACCCGCGCAGACGAGAAAGCACGCGGCGCTTAGAAGACGCGCCGCCTTTGAAGGAGGTCGGGGGAAGGGGGGGGGGGGGGGGGGGCTCAGACGTGTCGCGCAACACAACTTTCCTATCGTAGCACGATTAGCACAAAGACGATAAGCAGAAAAAACGTCGCTTTTTGTGCTGGGAAGCGGACCGCTTCGTGCGTAGGTTTGTGCATGGCCGTCGAACTTTCAGCGGCGATGAACTCCTGTTGCGCAGCTATGATGGTCTTGCTACTCGGCGAGCCGTTACACAATAACGTGTCCCCTTTGGGTTGGAGAGGGACAGGTGAGCACGAGATGGCATCAGGCAAGGATAGAATGTCTCTGCTCACTCCCGCGCTGCTGCTCCCGTCGGTGCCGCACAACAGTTCCAGCAGTCAGTAGTTCGTTGTCGATCGGTCGGGTCGTTGTTCGGTCGTAACTGGCAGTAGAAACCAAGGAGGTTGTGTAAACAACCTCCTTGGAGGAAACGCGCTGAAGCTTCTCGTCTAGATTCGGGGTCTACGACGGAGGCCTCGTTTTCGAGTCCTCAACACGTCAGCCGCATCCACTGTTTTCCCGCGCTGCTTCGCAACCTTGGGGGTTCCTTTCCTCCTACCGCCGCGCCCAAGCGGGACCAGATGTGCGGGCCGCCCTTTGGTCCGCGCCGTCCGCCGGCTCATTCCAAAGCGAAAAGCTCCCACGGGGACAAACAGCTTACCGTCCCCTAGTCACGATGGAGGCCCGTTTTCAAAGCCCCGTTTACATTGACCCGACGAGGGCGCGTTGAGTCGAAATAAACAGGTTTTTGGACTCGACACCCCCATGTATAAGCGGACGGAGTGGGTCAGAGAGCCGTCGCGCCGAGTCCAGTCAACTCGGAGGCAGGGGGTGGGTTAGCTCGCTCGTCGGGCTGAGTCGGCGGGCCGCGGGGAGCAGAATACCGTATTTGCGCGGTTCTTACGCGCCCCCAGTCGTAACGCGCGGATAACTTCGCGCAGGAAAAAAAAAAAAAAAGTGACACTGACGGTACTGCGCAGATGGAAAAGACATGACACCACGTACCTGGAAGAGGGAGATTTTATTTGGCGTATGCAGCTCTGGAAGCCAAAAATGAATTGTGCTTCACAAGGTTGCTTATCCAGCTGCAGCTGGAAATAAAGTTATAGCGGGGAACACTGAAGTCTGTTTGTGATTTCAAGTGCCTTGATCTTCATAATTCTAAACGTTAGGGGCTAAGCACAAGCACAAAAAAATGTGCAACAGCTGACCAGGGTATGCAGCATGCCATTGAGGAATCAGTGCGCCGAAATTCACTCACGTGGTGTTGACGGATTGTTTTTATTGGATTGAGTTGGATTTGGCGGGTACTTCGTGTCCGCTGCGCATGGCAATGCTGCTGGTCGCTTTAAAGCCTATTTCGGTTTTGAGCTCGATTGTAACGCGCACACAATGAAGCTACCTTTTAGCAAAAGAGGGTGCGCGTTAGAATCGTGATAATACGGTAGCCCGTTTTCCGCGAACCCCACCGCTCCCCTCACCTCGATTCTTTGGACGGGGTTCATATAAACTCGGACGCGTCGAGGTAAGCTGAACCCGCCACTCAACTCAACCCGCCCCCGTCGCGTCCATGTACACGGGGCTCAAGACGGCATCGAAGGGGCCGCACGCAAGATGCGTTTTTAAGTGGACACACCTTTCGTCATCCCGAAAGGAAACAGACGTTGTTGTTGCTTTGTTAGGCGTCCACGCCTTAGCTCTTCACACCGCCTAGGCCTGCTGATTCCCCAGCTCGAAGGGAGCCGCTAGGGTCGGGCTGGCCAGGCGGCCTCTGCGCCCAGACGGAGTGTCGCCCAGAGACTTACGCTACGAATGGAGTCGCGCGGACAATTAGCTTCCGCAACGCTTGTTGCTCAGACAGCCTGCAGAGGCTACAGCACAGAGGCGCGGGCTGCAGCCGAACGACCCCGCGAGTGTCCTACACAACCTTTGAACATTTAAATAACCATATATACGCTGACCATTCAGCGAGAAATATCTAATCGATATCAATGACGCTTATGCGATTCAACTAATCCACTAGCTTCATTGAACGAGACGTCATCGCAATGAACTTCATTGTCAAGCGCTATACATTGAAATTTCTGGCAGAAACTGTGTATGAGCAGGTAGGGCAGTGCTTAAGTTGTCAATAATTACATATAACATCCCTCAGGCTTAAACAATTTACAATGTTCTTCGGCCATTATTTCGTCATTCGCATGCCTGTCCTTTTCTTATACCGAAACGTGCGCGCGCCGAAACGTCCGCGTACTTAAATGTCCGTGTACCGAAAAGACTACCGAAACGACCTGTGCCGAAAAAGACCGGAGCCGAGCTCGGGGCCTTTTTAAGTGGCTTCTTAGGCCCGGTCAAGCTGTGTACCCACGACTTTTGGTCCAAGACGTCTGAAATGGACTCGAAGGTTGTCAACAATAACGTGAGGCGCCCCCCATTCCTCCCCACCTGTCACGAGTCAGTCAGCTTCGGTGTGAAGGTAGGGTTGAAGCTCCTACCTTCAACTTTCAATGCAGGCAGCGAGCACACTCAAGATATTTTTTTTCATATGATCGAGCGGGGCCCCTCACAGCTGGGGGCCCGGGGCTGCAGCCCCCGAAGCCCCCCCGTTAGTCCGGCCCTGCTTGCACTGCGTCCTGCTTCGCTGGTCATCTTTCACAGAGTGGAAGGGCACTCATTTTTTCCGTGCCTCGAAGCCGCGGCAAGAAGCGTTCGCTTTTTGATATTGAACTGGCTCAGACGTGCTGGGCGTGGCGTAGGAAGCGCGTGTGGGGAGTACCTCATCTGTGGACGAATTGGTACCCTGGCATTACCTTTTATCGGGGTGGTGAGATGATGATGCGCACGCGATTCATGTGCGCTTAGTGCTAACCAAACTTTTCATTTGTATCCCATGTTTCACCAGTGGTAACACGCCTAAGTGGCGTGGGGAGTGTACTCAATTCTATTTTCATTCAAAGCAGAAACAGTACCTGACATACGAGGCGCACCATACGCGAAAGTTGCACAATGATTTGCAACAGCAGGACTTCTTTACGTGGGACGACAACTCGCACGCGCTGGGGTGTTTGTATTCCGCACCGTTACGAAATGATGCCTTCGCGGTGGTTAATGTATTATAACTCGCGGGCTGGTTTGTCGTGTTACGAAAGTCGGGAGAGTGACTCGTATATGGCAACGAACACGCCGATTATTATAAATCCTCTTCGATAGAAGACATGTAATAAGCGTGAAAACGGTGACGAAATGAATCCGGCTCCGGGAGGATTCGATGGTAGACGAAATGAAGATGTAACCGTCAGCGTAATCACCAACCCATAAGAAAGCCATACCCGTTACCTTAACTATGAATTCGATAATGGAGGCGTAGTCATTATTGGAAGTTCAACGCGGTAATGTTACCGCATGTATGCGCTCTGGAGTTGAGAAACGATATTTGAATGGATCAGACCAACGCCTCATTTAACTATATGCAGGAGCTTCACTATGTCGTCTATCGCAGCCATGCTGTTACTTTTGAGAGAGGAGGATACGGTCAGTAGCCAGCCCTCCCGCATGTCTCCCATCAAAAATTTAGTAACTGTTAAACTTATTCACGATAATTTTGCGAAGATTTTGTTTATAAGTTGTCAAAATAAAATATACAAAAGGAAGAAAAGTTTTTTACTTTGGTTATAAAAGCAAACGTAGCTTGTTTTTTCGTTTACATCTTTTGTCGCCGTCTATCGGAAATTTCAGGGAAAATCCAGCTACTTAGCGCGAATTTTATTTCGAATACATATCGCCGGCGTTGTTGACGCACGTACGGAGCTTTGCAGAACTGTGGGTCTTGAAAGTTTGGAAATTAGATCAAGCATTGAATGTCTAAAATCCCTTTCTCAGTTATTAATTACCAGTTTAAATAGAACTGTTGAAATTTTTTCAGGTTAACACGCAAGAACACTCCAGACATAGCCATAGTATGTACAACCACCCCTAGCCCTACGTAAGGACTGCTCCATTGGACTGTTCAGTTATTTTCCACGTGCTATCGGAGAAAGGAGCATGCTGCTACAGTCTATAATTTCTTGTTCCTGGCTTACTACACTTGACCACAAACTAAAACAGCTATTCTCTGAATAACAGTGACAAATTACTTTTGCTCCGGTGTTGTATACGCGTGTGTGCATTTTGTTGGTCGCATGAGACTGTCATACTTGAGGCGTTTTTCCCCCGAAATTTTGAGAAAAAAAGCGGAAGTTTGCTACCGGACCCAAATGTAACGCTGTCAAAGTATTATATGATATGTTTTATACGTCAGCTTTAGGGATATTATGGCCACAAGTAATTAAACATTATGCGGTGAATTTGAGCAAAATTGGGACGATTAGTTTGGATTTGCCTCATATTGAATCGAAACAGCCAAGTTATGGCGACATTCTTATGAGAACGTTACTTAAATTGACTATCAAGAATGGTGAGATGGAGTTTGAGTGGAAAAGGCATTAAACCTATGCAACAGGGCTTCCAGAACAACACAACTATACACGAAGAGAAGGTTAGTCCTCTCGGCACAATTAGCAGCTTTTTCCGAATTATTCCGTAGGTAATTTTCTTGGGCACGCCTGAAGGCACTCACGAAGTGAGCAAACTCTTCATTTCTTTGCCATGAATTTCCAAAACGCTTCACAAAAAGGCTGCTCTTATCTGCTTCACCTTAATGAAGTGGTTCGTATCCTCTGAAGGGAGGGGGGGATTTTCCAGGGCTTGTAGGGGGGGGGGGGGGCTTTTAGTTAAGTACTAGAAAGGTAAATATGGGAGTAAAAAATAAATATAACCAGAGTTACGCCATAGGGACGGAAGACGCGTGATGAAATGATTGTTTCACATCTCCCAGTTTCATTTCGTTCACTTCTTCTTCTTCCGTTCACTTGGTGGCCGACGTCTGCCGACGGATCTTTCGCCGATATCCTAATTGCTGTCTGAATTCATAATAAGCCAGCTCCGAAAAGCAAAAGAAAAAGAAAACTTCTGAAAACCTCCACGAACCAGTCCGAACAGTGAAGCCAAAAAAGCGAACTCCCATTGGGCAAATGGATTTGGCTCACTTTTATCCGTGATGCAGCAGGATGTGGCTCATTTTGGAGACGAACTACGATCTGCATGAACGTTTGCAGGGCGTTATCTCACCTATTTTCTTGCGACCTCTTTTTACGGGAAAGTTACTGAGTTCTTCTTGTCACTGCAGTTTTATCTGACTCAGTTTCGGTTTCTGGATCTGGTTTATTTTGAGGAGGAGGAAGTAACTTTATTGTGTCCAGAGGAAAGGCCTAGTTATGGCCGGTGTGCTTCAGACGACGGCCAGGATGTCTTGGCTCCTAGCGGCGTCTTCGGCCCTCTGGACGGCCCAACGCTGGATGACAGGGTCCTCGCTAAGCAGCACGGTCTCCCACTGCTTTTTGGTGTGGATAATAAATGTTCCCTCTGTATTGCTGAAGTCTTTTCTTTGTATAGCAGGGCATTCCCCAAGCATGTGTGCCAAACTTGCAAGCTGAGGGCAGTGCTTACATTTACCGTCACGAATTTCTGGGTGGAAGTGCCTGTAGAGGCCTGGGTTGGGATATGTATTGGTCTGAAGACGCCTCCATGCAATTTCTTGTTTTTTGGTCAGCGAGGGGTTGGCTGCAGGGTACTTCCGTCTTTCGCCTCTGTATTGGTCGAGCACGTCCCGGTAGGTGCACAGGCGATCCTTGGTGTTGTCGGCAGGGTGTAGGGCGGATTGCAGGGGCTCTCGGTAGGTGAATGCTCGAGCAGCCTCGTTGGCCCGTTCGTTGCCCTCCAGGCCCGCGTGTGCGGGCGTCCATATTAAAGTGGTTCGGGTGTCTACGTTCTTGTCCTGCTGGGCAAGGACTCGCAGTGCCGCACTGGAGATTCTCCCCTTTGTGAAGTTGCGGATTCGGGTTGGGAGTCGCTGACAATTTTCCTCGCTCGGGTTGTGGCTAGGGCTAACGCTATGGCTAGTTCTTCACCTTCTTCGGGGTGTCGTGTTCGGATGGAGCAGGCGGTGAGAACCTTTCCTTCCTGGTCGGTGACAACTGAGACCATAGCCCTTCGCTGTTCGTAAGAGGCAGTGTCCGTGTAGACGACTTGAGGTTCTCCTTGAAGCTGTCTCCCTAGCGCTAGGGCTAGCATATCTCTTCGCTTTTCGTTGTAGACTGGATGCATGTTCTTGGGGAGCAGAGGAATGTAGATGCATTTGCGTAGTTCGGCTGGAACAGTGTGTTTTTCTCCGAAAGATCTCTCGTACGGGATGCGTAGGCGGTCGAGGATTTGCCTGCCGGTGGCCGTCTTGGTCAGACGCTCGAGGTGTGCAATGCGATGCGCTTCGATGAGCTCTTCGAGGGTGTTGTGTACACCCAGTGCCTCAAATTTTTCATTAGAGGCACATATCGGGATTCCCAGAGCCTGCTTATGCACCCTCTTGATGAGACTGTTGATTTTATTGCGCTCTGCCTGTTTGAGGGGTAAGAAAGGGGCTACGTACGTAATTCTGCTAATTACGAACGCATACACGAGCTTTAGCAGAGTTTTCTCCTTCATGCCTCTATTCTTGTTGGCTATCCGCGCAATAAGTCTCGTGATCTGATGGGTGGCTTTCTCTAGTGTTTGCACTGTCTTGCCGTTGTGTCCGTTGGCCTGGAGATGGAGGCCGAGGATACGTATCTCGGCCACTTCGGGGATTGGGGTATCACCTACTCGCAGCGTTATGCTGTGATTTTGTGGGGTATCCTTGGGCTTTCGACCTCGTCGCGTGGGCTTGTACGACAGTTGTTCGGACTTTTCCGGAGAACACGAAAGGCCGATTGTTTTGGCGTGTTGCTCCACAGCGTCCACTGCCAATTGAAGGCGATCTTGTATGTCTCCATCGCTGCCCCCCGCTGTCCACAAAGTGACATCGTCAGCGTAAATGCTGTGATGTACTTCATCTATGATTTGCAATTTGTTGGCGAGGTCGATCATGCTGGCGTTAAATAGGAATGGTGAAATGACTGATCCTTGTGGAGTTCCAATGCTCCCTGTTAAGATTTCAGGCGAATCATGGGGTCCCACCTTAAGCTGTGCCGTTCTGTCGTTCAGAAATTCCCTGATATAGTTGTAGGTCTTCTCCCGTACCTGTAATTTCTGGAGACTGCGGAGAATTGCATCATGTTTGAGTCTGTCGAAGGCTTTGGTTAAATCAAGCGTGACTATCACGCGGGGCGTCAGTGGCCGCCTTGTCTTCGTTGTTGACGATCTGGTGTTGTAGTTGCAGCATGGCGTCTTGGGTTGACAAACCGGCCCTGAAGCCTACCATAGAGTTTGGGTAGAGCTGGTTGTCTTCCATGTGGTTGTTGATTCTATTGAGAACCATGTGTTCGAGGAGCTTTCCGATGCAGGATGTCAGGGAGATCGGTCTAAGGTTCTCCACACAAAGTGCCTTCCCGGGCTTAGGTATGAGCCGTACTAGCGCCTTCTTCCATTGCTTGGGCAGTGTTGCGTCGTGCCAGCACTTGTTGAAGTAGTCGAGTAAGAGCTCACACTCTTCGTCTGCGAGGTTGCGCAGCATCTTATTAGTGATGCCGTCTGGGCCCGGCGATGACTTCGGTTTTAGTCCCTGTAGGGCCGCCTTGAGCTCTTCTATGGTAAACGGTTGGTCCATTTTTTCATTGGGAGCGCCTTCATAGTCTTCATGCTTCTCGCAGGGGTGTTCGGGTGTGTATCGAGCTTGCATCTCTTGGATTGTCTTTTGTACATCACCCTGACTGTGTGTGTGGAGAAGTTTTTCCATATTCCGGAACTGTTCGGATTTACTTTTTGCGGGATCAATAAGGTGCCGAAGTATATTCCGAGCTTTAGCCGTGCTCATCTGGAGTTCCGTGCGCTCACATAGAGCATGCCAATTTTGCAGCATGAGCTTGTCTGCGTACTCTTGAATTTCGAGGTTGAGTCTCGCTATGCGGCGTTTGAGTGGCCTATTGCATTTATTCCTCTTCAAGCGTTTTTTAAGGCTCTCTTTGGCCTCCCACATGTGTAAAAGCGTGGAGTCCACTTGTTGGAATTCCGCTTCTTCGGGGATGGTTGTGGTAGCATCTTCTGCCATCCTTTTAAGTCTAGCCGTCCACTCTTCGATGTCACGTATTTCACCGCCGGTTTCTTGGGAATGTTGCCTGAACTTTTCCCAGTTAATGATTTTGCACATCGTCCCCTCGGGCTTGGCCGGGCCTGTCGCGATCCAGGTGGCTGTGATGATGTGATCGCTGTCCAAATCTTGGCCGAGGTTGCTCCAATCGGCACTGTCGCCTTTAGCCAGGTTCCTTACGAACGCAAGGTCCGGGGTTGTGTCTGTCGTGACGCTATTTCCCTGCCGCGTGGGTTGGCTGGGGTCCGTGATCAGAATTAGGCCTTCCCTCTGCGCGTCTGCCCACAAGTTTCTGCCCTTGACCAATTCTTTTGTGTATCCCCATGCGGGATGGGCCGCGTTGAAATCACCGAGTATGAGCAGCGGGTGCCCCTTGGCGGCTTCTATTGTCTTGCGGAAGAGGTTGGCGAACCTGTGCTGTTTTTTTGGGCTGCTGTATAGATTAAGTATGAACAGGCTCGTGTCACCTTTCTTGGAGGTAGGGAAAATTTCCAGGAGAACGTGCTCGATCAATTTTTCTTCGATGTCGTGCTGAAGAGCCGGTACATTCCTTCCGACCAAAGAAGTAACGGTGGCTGACTTGTCTGTGGCGTTAAGGTCTATGAAAGATCTGTAGCTTGCAAGTGTGGCTTTTCCTCCTGTTTCCTGTAAGGCCAAGATGTCGGGGGGCGTCTGCTGCGTACTTAAGAATAGCTGCGTGATGCTTCTTTTTTTTTCGGAAACCTCTGCAGTTCCCCTGCCAGACACAGTACCGGGAATCCCTATTTGTAGTCTGCATCGTTGCAGTCATTGGGATCAGTGCTTCTATGCCTATCGGTGGAGCTGTACCTGTGGTAGGGCTTGCTGTATTTTGAGCGTTTTTCCGCTATAGCTCCCTCCATGTGGCTCATTCTGCTGTTCATCGTTGATTCTATGCGGCTTATTCTGTCAGTCAGGTTTCCTACGGCGCGTTGTATTATGTCTTGCATCGCCCTTATAGCTTCTCCTACGGCCGCATTCATTTCCGCTCTTAATTCGATCTTCAGGCTGTTGTCAGATTCGTCTAGCTTATTCTCCTGCTTCTCGGGTTCAGAAGTTTCTTTTGCGCGCTTCCGCGGTGGGTTGAGGTTCTCAGATTGTCAGTGGGTTTTGTCAACTGCAGGTGTTTCGTTTACTTGCTCTCCGTTCGCCTTGAGAGCCTGAGCTATTTCAGAAGGGTTTGCGCTCGTGGTGTTCATGGGCTGGGGTTCTTTTTGGCCCTCAAGTGCTGCTATTTTCTTTTTGAGTTCTCTGTTTTCTTGCATGACTAACTCGAGGAGTTGTCGGATGTGCGTGAGTTCTGTTTGCTCGCCCTGATGTCTATTAGGCATGTGTTTCCTCTCTTGTCTAGCTTTACTATTACTGTTCTTGGAGACCTGGCTTGCCCAGCTCACCTGTTCTGATGTTTTGCTTGAGGCGAGGATTCCGCTGCCTCCCAGGTTGTCCTCGGGCAGCCGGGTGGCCTTGTCTTGTACACCCAGTTCACTGGCATTGTTTGGGCTCTCTTGGGTCTGGTGTCTTGGCGGTCGTTGCCCTCGGCTGTTAGATCGGGGCCTGTGGTCCTTACTGCTGTTTCTTGCTCCAGGTAAAGGGGGGAAAGAAACAGATCTCTCCCTCCTCGTTGCCGATGGACTTCGTCCTTTCCTTCTGAAGGGGCTGCGTGATGGGCGCTCCTTGGACGGGCTTTCTTGCTGGCGGAGTTTCTTCTCCCATTGACGTCTCTTCAGAAGGTAGGGGGTTTGAAATCGTTTGTGGCATTTTTTGTCGCCGGTGGCGTGGCCTTTTCCACAAAGGGCGCAGGTGGGGTCGCAACGATGGTTTTCAGGCGGTTGTTCTAGCCCACATCCCTTGCAGCGCACATCCTGAGGATTTGGGCATACGTCCATACGATGGCCCACTTTGCCACAAACGTTGCAAACCTCGTACTTCTTTTTATGCAAAAAGCAGCGGTACTCAGCCCCGCGGTAGTAGACGTAGTGTGGGACCTTTCCTCCTTCGAAGACTATGATGAGCGAGTTTGTCCGACCCATCCTTCGTGCTTGTAAGATAGTTGGGTTCCGCTTGTTAACCAAACTTCTGGTGATGTCTTCTTGGGTGTCATATGGGGGGATATTTCGTATGACACCCTTTGCCGTGTCTTCAGGTGGGGCTGCGTACGCCATGACCTCGTAGGAGCTTCCGCCGATTGAAAGTTCCTGAATTTTGCCGTAGACGGCCGCTCTGGCTAGCGATGGGGTGCTGATCACCAGAGTGTTTTGCTGAGGGTTAGCTCTCAGGATGTCCTCCGTCTCTAGCTCCTTTCCTATTCCCGTGGCTTTAGCGATGCTGTCGTGGAGCTGCGCTTGACAGTGCTTCGACACATTGAGCCCGTTTCGGGGGCGGAGTACAATCTTAATGTCCTCCCTTGGGGAAGCTGGGTCTCTTGGGACCTTTCTTCGTCTTGTCCGCATATTGCCGGACGCTGATCCCTGCAGCGCCGACTGATGGCTGCTGCGACGTTTTCTGATAGATTTGGCATAGCTCCGCGAGAGCTCGTCTACTTTTCCTATAGAGTGGCTAAGGAGCCACCCAGGCTCGCTTTCGAAGGATTCAGGGTCAATACTCTCACCTTCGACTTCAACGGCCATCGGTTGTAGACCTCTTGCCTCTATGATGGGTGCTTCGGGCGTTTTCCGCCCCCCCCCCCCCCCCCCCCCCGGTGCTTCGGTGTCAGCCGACATGGCCGACCAGGCTGTCGGCCGGCCGCGGCCCGGCCGCCGTTAGGGTTAGGGAGGGTTGTTGGGTTCGGTGGCGATTACACACAAGTAAGCGCCCAGGGGCACTCGTGGTGGAAACGCTGCGTTTCGGGTGTCCCTTACGCACACTAAACAGCTCGAAAAGTACACCAACCGTAGGTATTTCCGCCAGGAAAGCTGTGTAAACACAGAGCCATATGGAGGAACGTCCACACTGCTCGGCCCCCTCGGTTTATTTTGAAAAAAAAAAAAATCGCCTCACGTGCTTGTAAAAGCCGCCTTCACGGGGTGGTGCAAACGTGCCGCCTCAAAGCTTCAATGCATCACGTACTGTTCTCCGCGTGTGTATTCCATTGTATGCGTGGCCCATTACTATGTATATTTTGAGCTGCCGCTTGCAGCAACACCGAGGAATCTTTTAATGACCTTTAATGTACTTGTTTCGTGATCAATTTTTCGCTTTTACCCTGTAATGGCCGGCTTTTGGGCTAACAGTATTAATAAATAAATGAATGAATGGCTTCGGACAATATTGAGCGTGGTTTTCAGGGAAATGGTTTGCAGCACTTTTTGGCCCGACTTTTCTGGCAAGTTGTTAAAGAGGTAAATTGTCAGACATACGAAGATAATTGTCAAACTACTAAAAACGTTGGAATTAAGGGTAGTCTTGCGTCGAGTGCACCGCCGCCTGAGCATATGTGGCGTTCTAGGCATGCTGAGGTGTATGAAAGTTTTACGAACTCGCCGTCTCGGACAAGAATAAGGTAGTAAGAGAGGTGGTGGGAGGCGGCGGTAATAAGTGTTTTTATGCGGAAAAAGCAATAGGGGCCTAGAATAAAGAAATTTATTCGCAGGACATGCGGGAGTAGTTCACTCTCACTACGCTCCTCTGATGCTCGGAGAGCACCTGGGGAACTAGTGCTCCTTCTTCTTCGTATTAAATCGGCGCTTTTAAGCACATCACATGGCGACCTTCACGTCACGATAACGCACTGCAGAAAAGCCAACTTTGCACATCGGGTTTCCCAAAACGACGACGAAGACGACGACGACGACGACGGTGGAGGGGGGGTAGTGGTTATGGGATGATGATGATTATGATGATGATGAGGATGGCGGTCGTGCGACGACAACGACGGTGACGACGATGGTGATGATGATAAGCGAATGTACATCAAGCGCCTCAACAAAAAAAAAAATTGGCTCCAGTCGACGCTGTGAAAGTGGTTGGACTGCGAAGCTGTAAACGACACCCACAGCTATTACTCATGTGACGTCACTTGGATTCACACACGTGGCTCTCGAAAGAGTGAAACCACAGACTCTGGTAGCCGTTACCTGGATTTCGCGGGGGCGGCGTCCCGAACGCAGCAGCGATGGCAGAAAGAAAAGAGAGAGGAGCGTCTGGCCAAGGGTGAGGAGGTGAGCGGCACACGTGGCTATGGCGTCATCTCTCTCACTGCCCCCCCCCCTCACTCTTGTTTCATGCATCACCGCCAAAGAGCACCTCCCCGCCCCTCCCCTCCCCAGAAGCTGTTCCGTTCGCTGCTAATTCAAACCATGTGAACGCCACTACCATCATTATGCGGTTTGCACTTCACACGAGGGCTTTGAAGGAGCGCAAGTGGTAGACCCGCCGCTGTGCTCCTTAAGTACACCGTCTGTCTCCCCGTCTCCTCGTGTGGGCGTAGCTTAGTCGGTAAGGCGACGGGCTTTCGCTCCGTTAGTCTATTGGGGTCCAGTTTTGACTCCTGGCGGTGCCAGGAAGTTCTTTTATTTAGCCTGGGAGTTTTCTGCTGACGTGGACACGAAAATTACCTTGGTTGGTGCAGGTATAACGCTTCGCTGCAAAAAAAAACGCTTCCAGTCGTCGGAATCGAACCTGGGTCCCCTGCGTTACGAAGCCGATGGGAGAAAGCTTCGCGTGTTAGCCATCTTTCTCTTAAGAAAGAGGCTCCGATTTTTTTGTGGGAATGGGGGCTACGGGAGACATAGAGCCATATAGCGTTGGTCTTCTATAGATGGTATTCACTGAAAAGTTTAGCTGTCAATGTCGTTCCTTGGAAACACTAGAAACGGGCATGTGTCCCTTCGGCGCAGTCATGACGCGGCTGTGCCACTGTGCCCGCTCCTCGCAAAAAAAAAAAAAAAACCGGCGTGCGTCGTCTGCCTCCTTTCAACCCGATTCCCAACGGTAATATCAACAGATATGTTGTTAATTGCAGTCACATTGGAGTTGAGGCATTACTTTGCGTTCGGTGGGGGACAGTGTGGAACATCAAACGCACGTCGTGTGCGTTTGATGTTCCACAGACTAGTACCGCCATCTCGCGGAGCCCGATGTAACCAGTGACGGTGCACACACATGGTTGACCGAATGCGTGCCACGCCAGGAAATACAACCTATACTGTCGATGGGAATATCGGGCGCCTGGGACTCCCTGGCCTTATCCACCGAAGTAGGACACTACTCTCCACTACAAACAAGAAATAAAGCTTTACTATAAGAACATCAGAGGAGAAACTCTTCGCAGACTTCCTGTTCCAGACAAATTTCTAACAACCACGCAACTACGCATTCTTCGACGAATACACTTAAATACACTACTTACACCTATTTGTTCCTTTCTCTACCGTATCCGACACTCCCCAGCATGTCCAAATTGTCCCGAACCACACGCTAATTTAGAACATTGTATTTTCTTAAGAATTATTTACTCACTCAAGAACAAGAATAATTGACTCACGTCGATGTTCAGAGCGCTCTAATTTCTCTTCACCCGGGAGGGATTCGCAGCTACTCGACGATGTGGATTTTGATGCGTAAACGGCGGCTGGTGTACGTTCTGAGCCAGCGGCTTTACGTTGTTTTCACGGCCGTTCACGCATCGATGCGCGCGGACGCTTCTTCAATTAGCCTTTTAACGGTGTCTATCTGCGCTTGCAGACGCCGCCATTACTTTTGGTGGCTCGCTCGTATCCCAGATACCGCTCCTGACGAATGCCGTAGGGACGCCGGGCTCAACTCCAAATAAATACTGGTTGGCATTCGGGGGCCGCAGCGTAAGCGCGAAGTCATCGGATGGTTGTTCACCGGCTTAAGAAAACGTACTAATCTTTGTCAAGAGCGCACTGAAAGAGCGACCTTTGAACATGTGTTCACGGTTCACGGGGTTCACGGCGAGTTCATGGTTAAGACGTTCATGGCGTGTACGCAAAACAAGCTTTTTCGCTATCACCGTGGGCGTTCCCCATGATTTGCAGTATTGGACAACAATGTCACCGGCAACCATGGCGGAAAGTGCCACCCACTTTGATTTTCGTGTTCGCCGCCACGAGCGCTTCTTGGCCTGGAAAGGGCGATTGCAGCTGTTCCTCTGAGCGAACTACATGCGTCTGTACCAAAGAGAGTTCCATGTGCAACTGCTGATAGCGGCGCTAGTGTCATTATCAGCCGATATCGCAAATTGCGCCCCTGAACACCACCGGTGGTGTTGAGTGGCGTAAAACTTGTGAAAGATGAGTCGGTAGTGGCGAGGAGGAGCGGGCAAACGGGGCCGAGTAAAACAACTTCACCGGAATGAGAACTCGGGGGTTATTGATATACAGCTTCGCCGTAAAAAGCGGCGAACTAAGTAGTACCGAGGCAAACTACAGCGTAGAGGGCCGACGGATCGAAGACAAGGCGTGTATGCTTTGGGACGGGGCCAAAGGCGTGTAGGACACGCAACATCGCACACCTAGTCCCGGTTGCGCATCTTGAAAACTTCAAGGCGATGTTATCGACTACGAAGCCTGCGACGATGTCACCGGGATCACGTGACCATGTTTTATGTTTCGGCAACTGTACGAGTCCTGTCACGTCGTAAATATGTACGGCATACTAAATTCGTTAGCACGCGTTTACTTCTGATAAAAGGATATCTTTTTATGTGCGTGTTACCACCTGGTATTTGCACATATTTGTTCTGTGCTGTCTCCTATTTCATTGGTCAAGTGACATAGCTCTGCAAAGAAAAAAATTGTCATCCCCCTGAAATGTAGCCGTGCGGCTATAAAGGAAAGCTATACAGCGTTGTGAGAAGCGCCGCAGCTAAAAATATATTGTACTGCGCGAAGATTCCAACCCGGGACCACGACGCACCTATCTATGCAGTCGTGCTATCAATTGAGCTGTCTAGGAGGTTAGCCATTTGAAGCGCCAGAGCGAATTAATCGACAACTTAAAGATAGGGACAGTTGTTACAAGGGCGGTTTACGTGAGGTCGCAACATGGATTAGGTTTCATGCGAGAGGATGTTTTGACATCTACCTGAAATGCAGCTTTGCGGGTACGTCGAGTTGTCTGCAGGTGTGCGAATATCACATTTTTCGAATACGAACCGTATACGAATATCTAGCTTCGAATATCCAATCGAATATCGAATAATTAAGGGGGGACGTGGCTATCGCAATCAGCTGTTTAATTTCATTGTGGATTGTGATGAAGATTAGCATAGCAACTAGAAATGCTTCTGTGATGACACCATAAAGATTTCGAAGTAATATTTTCAAAACTTTATAATTTTGAAAACTTTATTATTCCTGTTCACCTTGAACCGAGCTTGAGCGGCCTATGAAACATGATACAAAACTTGCTCATAGTGCTTTGCGTTCCCAAACGAATGGACGAGGTCATGACAGTCTTAGATTGTTTTATTTACAGCACATTATTTTTTAGTTTTCCGTTTTTTAGAGGTGAATGTACAACAGGCATATAGACCATAAACAAAATTCACAAAAAGTAAACCTGGAAAACAAAAAGTGTCACCACCTTAACTGTTCATCAAACAATGTAACGCAAAGAACGTAGTCAAAATCGGCCTAGCGATCATGAATAAGTCACTGGACCAAGTGAGGCAGGTTGCAAAAAAAAAAAAAAAAGGCCAACCGCGCTTCAGCATATATTTTTGACTTTGTTTGCGCGTCTTTCATCTTCGGTCGTTCGAAAATAAAAGAGACGGCCAGGACCGGAAAGAGGATCGCTCGGCCGATCCACTGGTGCCGAAATTACCGCTGCTGGTGGTACCGTTGCGGAGATACAGCGCTCCGAATATTGCCGTTTTTTCGCCCTTTTGTGCTGATATTTTGTCACCGCGGCTGGCAAAAGTATTTTTTATGCCACTTTGCGAAGGTTTTCGGCGGAAAACCTTTGCAAACGCACATGATAGAAAACATAGAACCAGAATATATGTGGCTTTAAAAAAAACGATGTTTTGGTCATTTTTCTGAAGTTCAAAGCCGCGTCCCCCCTTAAACTAATCAATCCAAATATTCGAAAACCGACGATTATTCGAATCCTTTCGAATATTCGAAACCTTTCGGATACATAGTTTTCGAAGCGAATACGAATATAGCGTATTTAATATTCGAGTAGTATTCAAAATTTTCGAATATTCGCACACACCTAGTTGTCTGTTAGTTTGCTCTCGCGCTACAAATGTCTAGCCTCCTGCTAAGATCAGGTGGTAGGACGACTACCCTAGGTGGACGATGGTCCTCGGGATCGAATCCCCGACCAGAATTAATTTCTGCTCAACTTAAAAGTTTATGAGCAAGCTGTATAGCTTTCCTTTACGGCTACATACACGACGGACACGTAATTGAGGTGCTTCGCAGAAACTTATTGAAGTGTGGTGGAGTCCCATAAACCATAAACCGGTGAGTCTCACATAAGCTATTCATCCTGCTCAATTTTTTGCGTCATATGAATGCAAATTCTATAAACGATACTGCTCGAACTCCTATTTATGGTCGCATTGTGTAGCTCAACACATGCAGCCCTTTAAAGAACAAGTTATAGAAACTGTGGGCTTTTAGTTTACGTGTGAAGATATTGAGATGAAAAAAACACTGACGATTACTATACTCCCTAATGCAAAATTTGTGCGCAGCGCGAACTGGAGTATTCTCGGTAACGAAGCATGTCTGCTGCGCCTCAGGAAGTGATCGCGTGATCAGCGAAACCACGGCGGCGTGCGCTACCATGCTGTTATCTCGCAGTGCGTCGCCGCCGCCTGCGACCATGTTGTTGCAATTCGTGTTTGAACCTCCCGCGCAAATGTCGATTTCATTTGATTGACTGTGGGGTTTAACGCGCCCACGCTACACAGGTGATGAGGCGCGCCGTAGTGAAGGGTTCCGGATTAATTTTGACCCCCTGGGGATCCCTCACGTGCGCCGGAATCTCGAACACATGGGCGTTTTTGCTTTTCGCCTTCATCAGAAAAGCGGCCGCCTCAGCCGGGAATCGTACTCGCGGCCCTGGACTCAGCAGCACAACGCCTTAGCCACTGAGCCACTGCGGCGAGTCACAGTTCAATTAGCTGGCATCTATGGTTAAGTTCCTGGTATTTTTCGTGTATGCAACATAATCGTGCTAGCTGGCACTGTACGCGCAGGAGCACATTTCTCGCTGTCAATTACATTTGACTCATCCAGGTTGCAAGGAGTAAGACATGAAACTTAGGTCTCCCAGGTGTAGTAAAGAAAGCGTTGATTTTACATGCGGAATTCATCTCCTATTGAATTTGTCTTGAAGTGTTTCTTCACAAGTTTCCTCGCCAACACGTACCACCCAGATGATGGTTAGTCTGACTTTGCGTATAGAACTCCAGTTTATCATTTGTGAAGTATTCCCGAACCCCTTGATTTGCAGTTCAGTCCCCAATCACTCTGAGCGCCTCACCAGTGTGCGTGCGTACGAGTAAGCAAGATGGGTCACTACGTGGAGTCAAGCTCACGGTAATCCAGGAAAACTAAAAATAATAAAATGTGTGTAACTTCTCCTATTGTAAAATATTTGATTTCAAAGAGCGAAGACAGCGTATTTAGAATTGCGGTGTCCACGTATCCACTGTGTTGGCGATATGTATGATCTCGGTAAGGCAAATTAGCAAATCAAAAGGAAGAGTCAGTGCTTTAAGAAATCCATTTGAAGCTCTAAATACTGAACCTGAAGAACATCGTTCCCCGTTGTTAACATCTGCGAGCATTTCCAGAGTACGTTACAGCGGTGCTGCCTTTATAGGAATGGGGCGCTCTAAACACTTCAGTATCGATATGATGCAAGGTGGTTCTACTTCTGATGAATGTAAATTTAGCGGTCAACATGTTGGGAGAGTTTCACAAAAATTGAAACAGCGCCTTTGTGAAATTTGGGGCTGACCCTAAGAGTTTTGTCATTTTCCCCCCAAATCAACGAACATTAAATTAGGCGCATATTGGTTGTTATGGGGCCAACGTAGACATTAAAACAGCAGTTTTTTTCTGTTACATTCTCGCTTATTGTATCTGTAAAAGGGATCGTTTGTCTTATATATGAAAAATACATAATTTATACAACTATGAGGGAAGTCACTGTCACAGCAGTACGCCGTGGAGAGCCGGGTGGATAGGGCTCCTTTTTCGCGCTGTACGCGCTCCAGGGACACAATGATGCAACATGTTTGAATGATTATGCAAGTACATGTAAGGGCTACATCTGGAGAGAATTTGAGAAAAAGCGAATATGTGTTTTTTATATTAGCTCCTGAAATTTGTGTTTTTCAGTTTTTCTTCAAACTTGCGTGCCCGTTGCATATTAACCGCTAAGTATACAATTACAATATTCCATACGTTTATTTAGATCTGTAAGAAGCACACGTGAGTAGTATTTGAAGGTTGCAATATAAGTACTTTCTAAAATATAAAGGCTCAAAATTGGAACAAAATTGCCCTATGAGCTGAATTTCACATTTTATTGCGAAAAATTTATATCCTTGATAGCAGCAATACGTTTTTTTAGATAAATGTACACCAGGCGTAAATTGAGCATAAAAGTTACGAATTTCCCCTCTTAAATATTCTCGTAGCTAGACGTCGCTAAATTTGGTCGAGGCGCAAGGGACAACGGCCGGGGTCCACATTGTCACGTTCCATATTTTTTTACAATTAGACCAAATTTTTCCGGGGAAAACTATTGCCGCATCTCGAAATTGGAATAATCAGGGATGGTATAAAAAGTTTTCAAGCCAATAGAAAAGGCCGACCAGCCACACTTTGTTCGATCTTATCTGAAATCACCCTGCTAGTACTACTACTACTACTACTACTACTACTTTTACTACAACAACAACTATTACTACTACTACTACTACTACTTCCCTCACACCGCTGCCCCCGCGGTGTGAGGGCAGCGTTCTTGTATAATATACGTAGGAGATTACGAAAATACGAAGTCTTGTAGGAGAAGATACGAAGACTAATACGGTTATTTCCCAATTACCTAGTGTTGTTGTGAATTTTGTTTATTAAAGACGATAGTCTTTCTTGGGCTCCTTAAACCCAGAAATTTTGGTCTGTCTGTATGTCTGTCTGTCCGTCTGTCTGTCTGTGACTCGATTCAGCCACCCGGCCAAAGTAAAACAATGCCTGCGCAATAGTCTTATATAGTCACAGCTAAATCTACCCGTCTAAGTCCGGTGTAATGTTCATACTTGTCAACATTGTTGAAGAAGAACAAGACACTATGCAAATATAAGACAACAAATTAGTACAGA
Organism: Haemaphysalis longicornis; assembly: GCF_048455015.1. Lineage (NCBI taxonomy): Eukaryota > Metazoa > Arthropoda > Arachnida > Ixodida > Ixodidae > Haemaphysalis > Haemaphysalis longicornis. Next base: position 169,451,532 of record NW_027526203.1, read on the forward strand.
AGTGATATTTGCAGTGTTCCTTTATAAAAAATCATACATGCTTGACTTTTTGCGAAATTAAATACTTCATCAACTGCAGAAAAAAAAAAATTCATCCCGCCGTCTCCTGCTGTCGCCCGCGCCACTATAGCTTCTTGCGCCATTTTAAGAAATCAACCGGCAACAGTTACGAAAGGTTCCACTAGATAGGTTCCACGTTCTGCTTGCAACGCACGTGGAGTAGGGAAACACGGTTTTATAAACGGTGAAGTAGGGCTCCTCGATTCACGCGCGTCTTCGTCGTACGGCAGCGTTCGCATGGAGACACCCGGTTTGGAGCAGTGGAACGCGGGAAATTTAAAATGATTTAAGCAAACCTTTGGCGTCTTTACCTTGGGAGGAGGGCGACGCAAGATGAACAACATGAGAGGTGAGCGGCAAAGCGAAGGGAGGCATTTACTTGGCATAAGTCGATAAAGACTATCGTCTTTTGACGACATTTGCAACGAAAGGAGCAGATACGCGGCCAATTTTTTTATTGCGTTTATTTTATTTTAATTTCTGTTCTTTTTCTTGTCCGCTTTTATTAATTTTTGGTGCACTATTTTGGGAGGGTGCGTGCCCCGTGCCCTTTGGTTACCGACGGGCCGGCCAACGACAAAAAGCGATGAGCTCTCCCTGGAAGATCCCAAGTTAAAAAAAGCAAGCCAACATGCGCTTTGTCCATCGCATAATCTTCTAGAAAGTAAAAAAAAAAAGTCTATTGCCATCTAAAAGCTTGAGGTTGTTGCGCATATAGGGGAATCTTTCTCAATTCAATAAGGACAAACAAAAAATATCGAATAGCTTAGGAGCTCCTTGCTTCGTCTGTTCTCTTCGATCTTCCTGTTACAAGGCTGGGAGTTTTCAGACATCAAGGTTGTATTTTTTGCGTGCGTTCCTCCCGTCTTCTTTTCTATCCGCACGCTGACAGGAGGAACTCCGGTGCCAATTTCTCGTTTTATTCTTATTCTCACCAGTGTATATGCGTGTCGGAAACTCTCTCTCCCGCGTCGTTTTTGAAACGCCGAGCGACGCTTCACAAATGGTCCTGTCATGGGAAGCTGGACAGAAACATCGCACACGGAGCCACGCATTTTGCGGAGCTTTTTCTGGTAGCTCTATGGCTCGTATGTTGTGTGCCAAGGTTTGAGGTTTCGTTTGCGATTTATACTGAACTTTAGCGGATGCGTTTGTGCCGTCGTCCGTACATTTGTACGTGTGAGTGCGCACGTCCATTGCAGGCTTTCAGACTCACGCCAACACTTTTCTCTAGTCATCCTTCTATTTGCTAGACAAGTTTTTACCTTGCTATTTCCTATCACTGCGTATTTTTTTACTGCAGTGGAGAAAGGTCACATAGAAAATTGTAAAAACAGAGAAAATCTGTTTTTTTTTCTATTTTTGGTGCGTGGTAGCGTCTGTATAGGAGAGGGCGAGGAAAGAAAGAGTGAAGGCCCGAAGGTGCTTCTTAGGGATGCAGCCGCATCGAAGTCCTGTCCCAATTGCTTTTGCTTCCGGGAATTGCTCCCAAGGCTCCTTCATTTCGCGCTCTTAGTAGCTGGAATGAGGAGGAATAAGTAAACGGGAACCATTGCTATTAAAAGGTAAAAGGGCCTGTTGTGCGTGGCTGCTCGCGTCCTTTGATCTCGAAGAGCTCACTGGGTTAGGTTGCACCGGGTTTTCTTCTCCTCTAAAATGTAGTTGTGTGCACCATAATTCGTCCCTGCTATGGCTGAAAACCGCTACCCCAAAAAACTTGTACCGGGCAGTCCATAGATGTGATGGATGTGTCGCGCATGCACAATCTACCTTCGGCCGATGAAGACAGGGATCGTTAACGGTAAATTTCATAAAAATTACCTTTTCTCTGCGGCAATTTCATTCCCTTGACGGTAAGATTTTGGTCAGGCTTGAGAATGATTCTTGGAGTTCGGAGGTTATAGATCCGGAGTTACAACATTCTGCCCTTTGAGTCCAGATAGTGATAGCACCAGCATATGAAGTGAATCAAGCAGATGAATCTTGCTCAAGATGTTGGGGGATTCGGGGTATTGCTAGTTTGTAAAGCAAGGGCCAATATAGAAACCTGTGAGGCCCCCCTCGTACAATAATACATCTTCGATTCCAGCCAGGGTGTTTGGCATTAAGTGGAATGGAGGAAACTACGTGAGTGCAGGAAAGTACGTATGGTACACCCAACTAAAGCTACAATGAAAATTATGCTGCATCTCTTTACTCCAGTTTCAAATAAACACGGTGTTGCTGAGCAACTGCATTAGCCATTGAGCCACCATGGCAGGCTGCTGAGCAAATGGCATGCCCTCATGTAAGCAAAGGGCTACTAAATGGACGACGAGGAATGGCGCTAGGCTCTACGACTTAAACAGGACACTACTCAAGTCTATTCTCATACTCTACATCGGGCAACTTTACCGGTCTTCAAGAGCACACCCCAAAGTAGCGTTGAAAATAGGCAGTGGCTAGAACTCCAATTTAAGTTATTGTGACGGAAAAGCGTAATGAGGTTGACGTCAAGTGAGCAGTTACCCAAAATGAACTCGGTATGTCGGTATGCATGCCCTCGTGAAAAGTACAATATTCATACCCCAACCAACACTAGTAATACCGGAACGTTACCACGCCATGTCTGAAAAAAAAAAAATTCCACACGGTCTGGCCACCATCTGTGTGAAGGGGCTCCAACAGTTGCGAGAATCATAGCTTACTAACCAAGAAGACATTCACAGATAGCAGTCTTTCGAAGCGACAAACTGTCCTCGGTCATGTATGCCTGCACGTTTCAACTTACGGGCAGCCCTAATATTCCCCTAACACCGATCGAAGCGGGAATGTATTGCATTTTCTACAAAACGCCCTTATACATATCAAGTGTGACTGCTCTACACGTCCGCGGCCCCCCTAGTTACATTCGTCTTGTGACTTATTGTTTCAAGCACTCCACTGTAAAACGAATACAGTGTCATATTGACCTCCTATGATGCAATGGAGTGAGTGTTCGTTTGGATTTGTACCACTGGACATGAGACAGACCGCTTGGCAACCAGGCCACACAGGTGGGGCCACTGGGGTGTCTTTCAATTCCTCCTCCACTCGGTGCTGCTAAAGTGTTTGCCACTGAATTTAATATTCAGCCAGTATCTTTGTTTCAAAAGTGACGAGAAGAAAATGTACCAAGCTGAGAAACCGAAAGGACGCCTGATAGACAGTACCCCTATCTCGTCGCAGCGAAGTTTTAATACCGACGCGGCAAGTACTCCGCCTATCGAACACAAATTCATTACTCCCCATCTTCCCGAAATACGCATTCTATAGCCATAATCCAAGGGCGGGTCTCAATCATATGTTATGGTTCTGTCCTTATTTTCTCTTTTCCTTACGTCACGCCTGCTCGGGCTGCGGCATGGCCCACTCCGCGTCTTTCCGAACGTGACTGCGCATGCGCTTGGTCCTGGCGGAGGGGGCCAGAAACAGAGTGGCAGGGGTGGGCCGGTCTGTTTTGCGGTGACTCCACTGCTGTCTGCTGCTGTAACTCGTGTAAAGAAAGCATGCGAGCTTGTTCTGTTCCTGTCGAGAAAACGGAATTCAGTACGTTTTTACGAATGCAGCTGTCGGGAAAACCTTAACATGAAGTTTTAAATTCTTGTTTCTGTCGATAAACGCCAAACCCGAAACGGGAGTAAACAAATCACGAGCTGTCCATCACGACACCATGCATAAACGCCCCGTTCTACGTCCTGTTGCAGTCACACCAGGCCTTCACACCGCCGGAGACGACAATTGAATCGTATTCCGAATCCCGAGATGGCCTTGTCATAAAATACGTCGGCAACGATACTAACACACCGACCGACCCAAAGACGCCGTTATTATACTACGGCGTCTTTAGGTCAGTGGGTGTGGCTCGTCGACGGAAGGCGACCAGTCGGTCCCAACAATATTCGTGCCACGATGAATGTGCCGCTACTTTGTTACTCTGTAGAGCATAATAAACTTCGTAAGGTCACCGAAGCAAAAATAACTTTCACACTACGTATGCGATACATACTTCGTCTCCCAACGCTTTGCTTACTTCGCTTAAAGGCCAAGTGCAACGAAAATTCATCTGCCCCACGTTCTGTTTCAACGTGTGGTGTACACCACTAAAGTCTCTTGTGACCTAATTTTAAACTCCACCCGCGCGCAGTATTTTCATTAAAACCGTTGGAAAACAGCCACTACAGCCGAAGTAGCACCTAGCGGAGTGTCGCCACAACTGGTTGCCACTGTGGACTCCCGTGCTGGCGTCGTCCCTCCTCAGTAGCCGCTTTACGTGCGGCCTCATGCGAGTGCGCAGCGTAATTCGTTCCTCTTGCATGAGTACTTGCTTTCGTGCGTTTCAGAAATGCGATAATGTGAAGAATCTCTGGGTTGCGGAGACAAAAAGAGCAAACTCAAAGAGTGCCGGGGCCGGTCGACGGGAGGCGATACATCGGCGGGGACCGAGTATGGTATTAACAAAGTGTACTGTTGGGCGAGTTGATAGTTCATTGTAAAAGATGCTACAGCGCGAAATAAAACACGGACAAAGAAAGACGACGGCGCTCATCCCGTCAGCGCTCGTCCCGTCGTCTTTCTGTGTCCGTGTTTTATTTCGCGCTGTAGCATCTTTTACAACGAGTATGGCAGTTGCACAACGGCTGATTTCGTGGTCGCAACGACTGCAGGAAGCTCTCATTCAACTCTACGAGCGCATGAGAAGCGAGTACGGCCTACTACGCCAGACGATACGCTCTTGGCACGGCTGGTCGGTGCGTCGGCGCGCGAACGAGTACTGAAATTAAACGTTCCATTTATCTGTTGTCTTTTGGGCACACCGACGTCGTACAATTTGTTTCGGGGTAGTTCTAGTAAAACAACGGTTCCGGATGTTTTTTAAAACCACGCGCCTCCGGTAGGAAAGCAGCGGAAATTCGCAATTGTTTGTTCAACTCCACGCTGCACTGATTATGAAAAGTGACGAATCATTAACTCAATGTATGTTTCACCCATTGCTCTATTGGCTCGTCTGAGACCCGCCGGGTACTACCGTTCGTATACATTATAGCCTAGACAAAATTAACGAAAACAAAACTGCGGTCTTGCTCTGCAAAAGGCCCAGCGGAGGCTCTATAATAGGCAGCCGAATCGTCTCGCAATTGCTCCTGCAGTCGTGAAGAGGCAGCGGAAGTTCAAAAAAATTATTTAGGAGTAGGTAGGCATATGCTTCATGACTGGAAAAGAATTCCTCGGGTTCTTTCAGTGCGTTTGTAGCAGCCCCTTCTGGCTTCGCACACGCTAACAGCCGCCGCGCGCAGAGAATTCGCGCGCTCCCGCACGATCGCCGATCCCGCACGAGCACTCTAGGGGGTGAGCGAAAACACCGGCACATGCGTCGGTCGGGGGACCCTACAAGGGGAAGTTGGAAACCGACAAGTAGCCTCCAGGAGCCCTGCTCTTTGAAAGATGTCCGCCGAGACGGACTCGTGCCAGGCCTACTCGTGCCCAAGAATACAGAATGCCCTCTGTGCTAATCTGAGGCCCACGCCCAACGCGTGGCGTACGAGGATGCCTGTCCCGCACGACGCTGGCCTCGTCGGAACTTGAATAAAACTAAAATCAGACTGATATTACTCACTGACTCGTCGGTGCAATGTTCAACGGTCTTAAATCGCCCTGGCACAGGAAAGACACACTCCATATATTCTCCCGGGGCTTACGATATGGCGTGAAACGTTGCGGCTGCTTGGTGCTGGTTAGTTTCAGCTATAAGGCGACACTGTCAGTGCTTCGAAGTGGGTACTCCCTCATGTCGTGGCAAATCTGACAGTTTTGGCTTTTGCTTAGAGAGAGAGAGAGAGAGAGAGAGAGAGAGAGAGAGCGAAGGCCTTTGTTCAGCAAGAATGGTTGGAGTTTGGGCCGAGGGGAGCCGGAAGTCCAGACCACCGGACGCCGCAGCTCGTTCCCTGCCCTCTCAATCAGATCACGCTGATCTTGAGGAGACACGCTAGTCTAGTCAAAGCTGCCCCCCAACCTTAACAGAAGTGGAATATCTAATGCTTGAGTAGTTCTCCCCTGAGCATACCCTTGTGCATGTCTAGGTTGCGTGGAAGGTTTTCCTCATTTAGCAGTTTTGAGTTAACGTTGGGTGTTTCCTACCAAACACCTTCGCCCATCTAGATTTGTGAATACAAAGATTGTTTTTTTTCGGCGCAGGGTTTGCCCTTCTCCAGCCGTGATTGCACCTTGTTGCAAGCGAAGATTGATGGAATATTTTGACCACCTGGGGTTCTTTATCGTGTGCTGAAATCTCGTACACACGGGCGTTTTTCCTTTTCGCCTCCATCAAAAAGCGGCCGCCGCGGCCGGGAAACGAACCCGCGACCTCGTGCTCAGCAGCACAACGCCTTAGCCACTGAGCCACCACGGCGGGTGTGGCAATCCAAGTATCATGTTCCATGGCATAGAAATAGGAGAGCTTCTCCATATTTTTCGGGGAGGGCAGTGTACTAGTCGCGGTCACAACGAACGCGGTAGGTGAGTTCGCGTGCTTCTTGGTGAGCATCCTGGATTCTTTCCAGACCCCGCGTCCGGGTGTCCATGTAATTTGAACTTCCTTCATTGTGTATAGGAGAATCTTTCCGAAGCTTTTAGGCGTTCGGTTTGTAATCATGTTTAAATGCTCTAACGACAGTCTCTAATGGTGTTTGAGCTTCACTCATAAAAAGCACATAAAGCACATAAAAACACATAAAAGGACATAAAAATATCGCACATAAAAGATATAAAACACTTCGCATGTATTATAAAAATTAGGATGGCCACTGAGGCGGGCAACGGAAACACATTTCTACGGGGTAAAATTGGCGTCCACTCCACAAGGCGATCAAGTAACGTTGATACCAAAGCAAGCGAAATGCGAACGTTGAGCTAAAGAACATCCCACAATCTTTACTGTATTTAGATACTTCTTTCAATCGCGTTTAGCAACATGATTGAGTTCTCTGCCTGAATGCAAGCTTTTTTAGATGCAAAGCATCTCTTCCTCGGGGCTATGTGCGGCGTCCGTCCGTTGTCCGCTCCTCTCCCCCTACACTATGAAACTAAAGAAATAGTTAGCGGCGCCCGGTTTCGATCCCACGACTCTCTGGCCGCAACGGGAGATACGCGGCGCTCTTCCCACTGCGCTACAAAACCAAGACAGGAGCAAGTACTACGAACGCGCCTTATGTCCTTGACTCATTCAAACTACGTCAAGAAGCTACTGATACAACGAAGGCACGCGAAGCTGAACGTCAATAGAAACGACGAACTGAAAACTTTAGAGGAGGATGTTAGCGTCTCTTGATCGGGGGGATGTCCCGCGTCCGTGCCCCGTCCGCAGCGCCTCTGATGATGATTGTGGCAGGATGCCCCAAGGGACTGGCCAACCAAAGAATCCATCACGAGATAGCTTCGCGTTCAACCACCGTCGTCATCTTCCCGTAGGAGAACCGCTGAAGACGAAGAAGGAGAAGAAGACAAAGCTGCGAAGAGGAGGGCGTGTACGTTGCTCTCGCCCCGTCCGCAGCGCTTCTGATGATGATTTTGGCAGGATGCCCTTAGGGATCGGCCAACCAAAGAATCCATCACGAGATAGCTTCGCGTTCAACCACCGTCGTCATCTTCCCGTAGGGGAGCCGCTGAAGAAGAAGAAGGAGAAGAAGACAAAGCTGTGAAGACGAGGGCGTGTACGTTGCTCTCAACCGGTGCACCAACGTCAACAACCTTTACCTCACCAACGCTGACGGAGACTACCGATTCTATCACAGAGACAACATCGACAAGAACATGATGGACGAGTTTGGGCGCCTCGAGCACCGCCGCCTACTCACCGTAACACAACAGTATTTGCGTGCCATTGCCACCGGTGTGGACCCGGACGTGGAATTACCTCTGGCGCTACTAAACACCGGATCACTCAACATAACCGCAACACGCCAGCTGCGCGATAAGCGCGCATGCGCGTCTCCTCTCTCATGTCCTCCTCTCCACTCCATCTGCTCTATATAATAAACCCGGTCCGCGCACCGCTTCCTCAGTTGCTGCTTCGGTTGAGACACGCTGCACCGTCCGATGAGCTGAATGGACGCCAGCTGAATAGACACCAATTTTTAGATGCTTTGCATCTAAAAATTGGCATAAGAACATCACTTCCTGGATCTCAGATAGCCACCCTCCGGTTCCGACACTTGGCGATCCGTTGCAAAAATAACGAACGTCACAGGCTTGTTAAGATGTTTCCCAAGTTGAAAACGTGCGTCTTCGAGTATATATATAGTTATTGCTTTTATAGTTGGAGGCTCCACAGTTCACGTAGAAAGAAAATTCCCCGCATTTCCCCGAGGGCAAGAATGTGAAAGTGCGAATGCACGAGTTGAATTTGCGCTGTTCGGTAATGTTCGCGAAAGAGAGATCACACACACACACACACAACTACAAAGAAAGAAAGATGCATTTATTCACAGACACCTATTTGTGTTGTCGTTGTACTTGATTGCTAGAGCGGATCTCAGCTTTGAAATTTCGTGTCAGTACTCCTTTAAGCGGGTGCATTAGCCCTTCTCACGCCCGATTCCTGGCCAATCCCCCACGTGGGTATGTGCCATGTCAGCGGCCAGGCAGCTCGCGCCCATCTCCACCCGTTGCTAAGGAAGACGAGGAGCGCGCGCACTCGCAGCTGTTGCTATGCGGACTACGGCGGCGGACGATTCAGGCTCGCTTAAGAAGTGCATTCGCACTTAAAAATAACCACGAGCAACCCAGCGCCGATTCCCCTTCCGCTTCATTGGCGGCCAACGAGTGTTGTACACGTTCCTCTAAAACAGGAACGAAATGTCGTTCCTCGTTCCTTTGCAATTTTGGAACGAGTTCCCGTTACAAGTTCCTTTATTGCGAAAGGAACGCGTTCCAGTTTCACTTCGAACATTGGAACGTGTCGTTACGTTTACGTTACATTTCATTTTTTCAATTAAAAATATGGTGTCGGATTCCTCGGGCAAAATTACGTAAGAAATTTAAAAACTACGTATTTTATAGGAATATGAACACTACCGGCAGCATTTTATCTGGAGATAAAAAGAATCCAAAGAAACGCTCCTAGACGATTATTTTTCAGGGAGAACCGGACAAACTTGAGACATGTCTAACTGCGATTTTGGTGCTCGTCTATTATAGGTGCCACACATCTGACACTTCCCACTTCGGTCTTACAAATGACAAGTAAGGTTACTGCGCTTCAGATATGCAAATAGAAGGTTACTCACATGCAGGAACGTAATTAAAAGACTTGCATAAGAAACCGCGTAGGCCTTTAATGAATGCCGATTTAGATATGTAAGAATATTACAGTTTATTTAAAATGCTATACAGATCCTTTGCAGCGAAGTTAGTAAGGGGGTTACAAAGGTGAAGCTTTGCGGATAATACAGCACAAATTTGCGAGTCAGAAAACACAGCAGAACAAGTAATCACTACGAGGTTCGCAATCCGAGTTTAGGTGGGAAGAAGATAACAAGAAAAAAATAAAAGCCAACAGCGTAGTCACCCACGAAACCTACGCACAGGAATTACAAAGTATGCCGAACACAATCAGGGTAGTAGATAAAGGACACAACCAAAGATAGCGAAGTATGTGGACGCGACGCACTAATCAGTTGCGGTAGTTAGAAATTCGCATAAGGGAAAAGCACAGGAACTAACAACGAGCCTAATCACGTGCGTAAAAAGATTTACACTATAAAAAATATAGTCGGACACAAAGTGCGACACCATAAAGTAAAAAGAAACAACAAAAAAGAAATAAAAAGTAATGAGAAAACAAGAAAACTCGCGCCGTGGTACGAAACGACAGCTTTTTTGGTTCTTCAAGCAGAAAAAGTTAAGTACATAACAAAGTTATAGGATATGGCGGAAGAGAAAAAAATGTAGTGTTTAACACTTTCGCGTTCAATTTCTCACTCACTCACTCACTCACTCACTCACTCACTCACTCACTCACTCACTCACTCACTCACTCACTCACTCACTCACTCACTCACTCACTCACTCACATGTGCGCTCGTACACACACATACACACAGAGCCCAAATGATTCCCGTTACTGGAGATTGGATTATACAAACTTTATTTAAGCGTGCAGAATGACGCGTCAATTACGTAAGTGATTGTTGATGCGAAACTGAAAGAGTTATTGCCGCATTTAGAGCAGGGTTCATATCCGGTGAGACAGCAGTGAACAGCACAGAAGGGTCATCCACAGTCTTCAGACCGAAAGGGCTCACTCTCTATACTTCGGCATCACTATTGTCTGAAAGGCTTATTTCGGCAAACATCATGTGGACTAAACATCGAGAGCACGCCGTTTGCTTGGCCTTCATTCTCACGTGTCTGTTCCAACGCTTTGTCGCGCTTCGCGTGATCCTGCAAGATAAATTCAAAGATCAAATTTCCTGGAACAGTGGGCAGCCATCTGGAAGCCTTGCAGCCAGTCCTCAAGGGAGGAAGGAGGCGCATGCTTCGTGTTAGCATCACCTTATCCATAGCAAAGGTCAGTAAATAATTTTTGCAGCTGAGCAGCGGGACACTTGGCAACAGCAATGTGCATGAATCAATGCCAGGACGGACTCAAAAAAATTGCGCCCACCTCCCCGCGAGGGGAACCCTGTGTAGATGCGACGCATCGTGGGGTTTACTTGGTGTTTCCGTTGGATTGATTCTGAAATCGCGTGAAACGTGTCGGGAACGCTTATGATTTTTAGGTTTTATGATTATTATTATGTTTTATTGGCCAATCTTGGTCAATCCCTCTAAGTGTTATGCTTGGGGCTTCGCTGTCGCAACGACCTTTACTCCATCATTGTTGCTGTAAGTGGGAGCCTCCTTTCTTTTATTGCAAGTGTTGATCGTTGCCCCATCATGCGTTGTATCAGTAGCTTCTTGACGTAGTTTGAATGAGTCAAGGATATAAGGCGCGTTCGTAGCGTTTCATTCTGTCTCGGTTTTGTGGCGCAGTGGGAAGAGCACCGTGTACCTCGCGTTCCGCCCACAGGGTCGTGGGATCGAAACCAGGCGCCGCTAACTATTATTTTTTTTATAGTGTATGGAAGGGGTGTGGACGGACAACAACGCCGTATGGAGGGACAAGGCGAGTGAATGAGATGCAGTCGCATCTAAAAGTGCGCAACACGTTTCGGTCAACAGCGGTGGCCCACAGCTGAAGTGTTATGCAGCTAAACACGAGGTCGTGATTTCACTTAGAAATCGTGTCGACATCATTTTTGGCAGATTCGAAGCACTCACACCACCCTGTGTGCGTCAGTTTTGAGCCCGATGAAGCTAGAACTGAACAGTAGCTAAAAAATATTCAGTCAGATGGAATTGTTACAGTGCCTTCGTCTGCATGCATGCCCTAGCCTTGGTTGAGCTTCAGTGCTCTAATCTTAAAATCTAAATGTTTATCGTTAAGAAGGACGAAACGGGCAGACGTGTCTTGTCGACTCAATATCTATCAAACCGATTTATTTCGCCACAACCAGGTTGATCATGCGCCGGCCAGACGACCGGTTTTGCCGCTCTCCTGGTCCCAGGCAAGCAAGTCGAACCTCACGGATGGCTCAACTTCTCTCGGGTCTATAAGGGACCAACAGTGCGAAGCTGTCGCAATTTTTTCTATTACAACAGCGCCGTAATGGTTTCTTAATGGTGATGATTTCCGTAATGGTTTCTTCCTACTGAGGCGAAAACCTTAAATCTCTATATTTCATGGAAAGCGTGAGGTACAGAAAATTGTCCTGAGGTACACAAAATTGCGTGGAGAATAAAAGCCCGCTCCGGTGAAAGTACACAGCAGTGACGTAGGAGGGTCGCGGGAAGTCTCCGAGAAACGGTGATGAGGTGCAGCGGCGAAGGAGGGCAGGGCGCTGCCGAACGTGCAGTACGATCCCGCTTTCATAGGTGGAGGTACCCACGGAGTCGAACAGGAGGCTGCTGGCGATGCGAGCGAGCGGAGCGTGCTCCAGAGGGTGCTGCCCGGGGAGCTGTTCAAGTGGTGGTGGGCGCTGCGGCAAAGTTCAACAGGAAGCCCAACATCAGATCAACAGAAGGTCCACCTAGGCTTTCGCCTTCCCCTTCTTAGAAGGCTCTAAGCGTCCCCAGTATTCTTTTTCCGACTCCGTTGATGGCACCCTTGTGAACATGGACAGTAAACTCAGAAGAGCGCGAGACGACGTGCCACATGCCTCTGAAGCGTGAACCAGGTGGCCCGTACCACGTGACCATTGAGACCAACTGCCCAGTACACTGATAATACAATACTTGCAATCGGATGTTTCCAAACAAAATGAATGTGGACCAAATTGTTTATTGCGAAACTCTATAGCGAAAACTTTGTAGTGAAAGCTGACTTTAAGCCAGTAATGCAAAGAATCATGCAACCTACGCATCCATGCTGAGGTAACACATTCTCGCTTCCGTTCGTTCGTAACGGAGATGTACGCATGGATCTCATAGGGTTTTGGCGCCATGGGTTTGTGCATATGAAGAGGCCACCTCATGGAAACCGGACGGACACAGTAAGACCTCTGGTTCGAAAATCCTCTGTTTTGTGAGAGTGGGGATGATGGACTTGTTTGACGGAAGACGGCGCGTAACATCCAGAAATTATGTGAATCATCGATTTCATGACCGAAATGGACATCACTCCCGGTGGTGAGGTCACAAAAATCAGCGGTACGATGCCAGTGCTTTGCAATGAAGTAGCAGGGGGTAAGGAACGGTGCCCGAAGAGGCTACAATCAGCACAAAAAGAAGCTAAACGTTCCGCCACAGGATCGTGCGAGCAAGGCTGCTCAATCACATCTCGCCTCTTTCTTTTTAATGCGGTGGGGCTGGTCGTGACAGAACTCCGCGTAGATAATACAAGCTGGGCTCTTAGAAAACACAGCTGTAGAGACAGCAAAAAAAATGTTTGTTACACGTACCTAGGATAGACAAGCATCAATAAAAGTGCGTGGTATCAAAGGTTCCCTACATACACTCAAGTAAGCTTACGGTAGGAAGAAGAAAGAAAATAAGCCCGCAGTATTAAGCGCTGTATCGTATGAACTTAACACTGGCACGTCCCGTAGGCGCGCCCTTAGGCAAAATACAGTATCCCTTAATTTCATCCTCCATTAAAGATATCGTTTCGTTTACTGATATTCATAGCAGCATGCGAAGTTGCAAAAGAAGCGGAATACGCAGTAGAAGGCGTAGTTCGCCGGACAAGTCATCTCTCTTTCTCTGGTTGCTTTAGAATCTATCGAAGATAACAACACTCTTAATGTTAAACTTGGGTGTCAGCCGCTGGTTAATACGCTTATTAGCGTCACCAATATTAGGAAGGATCAGCGGGAAGCTAGAGAAACAAGAAATGACCGGACGAGTGCAAGACGGGTGGGCGTGAGTTGGGGGCCCTTATCTGTCTATTCAGCCCCATTGACTTTTTCCCTCCTGGCAGCATTGTCAGTTGGCGGCACATTATTTGCGCACGCGGTTTCTATCTTCGCTTGAGGGCAATATAAAACCCTGCACTCTTTTCTTTCCCGCCCTGTCTTGTTACACAATGCGTCCACCCGACTTGTGTCGGCCCTCGAGGCTACAAGCCTGTAAGCACCATGAGGCCAGTCGCAGCACTGGATGCGTATCCCCCACAGTTCCGAGCGCGAAGCCTGCTCCTTCCTCTCCTCAATAGAAGCCCGTATCTTAACGGCAGGCTAAAGGAACACGGCCATCATACGCGGCCAAGATAGCGGCTCTTCGGGAAAAGCACAGCCGTGAGGGTCAAGCACACCACGAAGAGGGAGGAGGAAAGTGCTTTACCGAGTATTCTTATGCCTAGGTCGCGATAGGCGTGTGACGTCTAGGGCGTAGATTGCATGGCTTGGCTCGTCCCTGCGCTGTCTTCACACACGCTCAAATACCCCTTCTTTTCTGCTCCCCCGCCTCAACTCCTCGTTCGTCTCTAGAGCTTCTAATTTCCTTCGGGCGCAGAGACGGCGCCAATGCCTGACCAAGCGGCTGGTTACGCAGCGAAAACGCTTATTCGGTAGGGCGGCCATTCGCCACTCGGTCCGTGCGCCGGGGCGCAGTTGTCTCTCTCCGGCGTTTTACGAGTGGCAGCTGCGTAGCGACGCCGTTACGGCGACGGTCAGGCGCGTAAATGATGGCTGCCACGACGCTTCCACTGCGTTAGCTCGCCGGGGGAAGCGCCTCACTGCGGCCACTTCCGGTCCGGGGCAGCGCGGTTCCGGCCGTCACGATAACGGCGTGGAAGGAGCGCCCCAATCTGACTCGAGAAAATGGGATAGAGAAGAAGGAAACAAAAGATAATGAGGAGCCAAAACGACCTTCAACCCTCACCCTCTTCGTCTCTTCAATCGCTTATTTTTCTTTTGGGTGATTTTATTTCTCCATAGCGTGCCCTATCAGCGGACGACCAGCGTTAGCTCTCGGCTCGAGCTTGGAGGAAGTCCGGGCTCTGTCATTAAACATTGGGTCTGTACCCTTGATCGGGCGAGAAGTTGATGTCTCCTCTGCCTGGAACGATCCGTCGCCGCAATATCCCCTTCATGTTCCGGTGCATTGCCGCTCAGCGATTCCTGTTGTTTTCTCTCTGGGGGCGTCGGCTCTACATTCTATGATTGTTTGGGTTGGTTGGCTTGCCAGCTCTATATACGCGTAGCCACTTCAGTAGTGTGTTGAACGTGCATCCTTCCTCCTGTTGCCGTTTAGACTTTGTATGCATGCAACCTATCCTCAGCAAGCATGTTTGGGCCACTGTAATGAAATCATGTTTATTTGCCATTATATATGGTAGATATGAGGGCGGCGGGAAAAACGCCGTTCACGGGCAGCTTGTCCAGCCCACAGCCACTGGTTTATTTGGTTCGGCGCAACAGCCCAGTTACCCTCCTGTACAACACATGTAAGTGGGATATTAAGTGCACTAAACACACTGGAAGAAAAGAAAAAAAAAACTTTTTTCATACCTGGGGGTGGGGGGGGGGGAGGATAAGAAAACAATTCCAGAGATCATACAAAACACGGCATACCAGGAAATCACCCAGAAAGGAAGGCACCAAACTTTTGCGCTATACATTAGCCGGCGACTCCGGTAAGAACAACCAAACAAATCAAAGCTATCTAATTTGCGGGCGTTCAAAAGAGAGGGTAAATTGAAAGGTAAACGTTGTTCATCGGTATCAAGACCACGAGTATGTACTAACCAGCTTTCTGTATATCTATTTGGGTAGTGTGGAAGTGTTTCTTGCAAAGCTGCAAGGCCTCAAAAATGCTCTAACGAACACAACTAGAAATGCACTAACACCCAGGACAATAACCTGAGGAAGCTCGGCAAGCGTGTTCATAAGCTGTAAAGTCCTGCGTAGAGACCCCGAATCTACAAAAGCGTGCTAGCACTGTGAATAAAGCAGGAGCTCATATCCGAAATTATTTCAGTCAAATCAATTGAAATAACCAGCTTTCTGTATATCTATTTGGGTAGTGTGGAAGTGTTTCTTGCAAAGCTGCAAGGCCTCAAAAATGCTCTAACGAACACAACTAGAAATGCACTAACACCCAGGACAATAACCTGAGGAAGCTCGGCAAGCGTCTTCATAAGCTGTAAACTCCTGCGTAGAGACCCCGAATCTACAAAAGCATGCTAGCACTGTGAATAAAGCAGGAGCTCATATCCGAAATAATTTCAGTCAAATCAATTGAAATAGAATTTACAGTAACCATTACACTGAAGAGCCTTCATGAGATGCTAGACGCGCATTTTATGCTGCCGAGTCTGTATTTGGAAACATCGATAAAAGTCTAACATTGGTGCAAAAAACAATTATACTCTACTAGATGTAACCATCTCACTTTTTCCTATATTTTTTTATGTCGCCAAAGCCCACAAAAGAATTTCTACAAAGACTACCACCACCAAAAGCCTGGCTTAGATGCCAAGGGTATTGTATCTCACATCAACTTAACATCCTTTAGCGAATCTGACCTCAACCGTCCTTTGGGTCCAGGGAAGATCTGGATTAATATGAGTGTTCGAGTGCGAACCTCACCTCAACTTTGTCTCAAACTGAAACTTAAACTGGATTGCAACTTCGCGGAGCTCACCGCTCCCCAAAAATAAAATATTGGTGAGTGGACAATAACAAACTTGACTAAAACGCCGGCCCAGCGTATTGTCAACATGTTTGTAGTACAGCAAAAGCTCGTTAACTCGAACGACAAGGCTAATCCGTCTCAGCTCCAATTAAGGAAAATTGGAACTAACGAGCGTAAACTAACGAGCGTACGCTGCGATTGGGAATCAGTAGGGCATGCCAACAATATATTGTTTTGAAAAAGTCCGTGATGGCAGTCAGCATGTTGTCCTTGAAGGCGACAGTTAACACTCTTTGCTCTAATGAGCAAATTTAGCGGAAGGCCGCTAAATTTCATTTCATTTCATTTATTGGTACCCTCAGGACCGGGAGGTATTACAGAGGGGAGTGCTACTTGCACATGGAGAAAAAAAATACAGAAGTGCAGCAGTTGATATGCAGTTATTACAGTGGTGCGGCTCCTACTCATACAGTCTTAGCTAATAGCGTTTTTAAACAATTCATAATCTGGGCTAGTTGCTATTGATGCGGGAAGGTGATTCCATTCAATGCTCGTGCGTGGTAGGAAGGATGTGTAGCAGCCATTTGTTCTGCATAGTGGAACTCCGACCTTGTAACGATGATCTCGACGACGTGAAATATAATCTGGTAGTGATATAAGTTCGTTATGTAATAACCTTTTTCAAAGCTTGTGGGCTAATGTACGGGATAGCAGAGGACCCCGACTAGCTTCGCTAGACAAAGTGCTACTTGCCGTACACTAGCCCCTGCGGAATCCGAAGGCTCACGCACGGGTTCGGGTACTCACATGCGGTAGACAGGCTCCGGCAATCCAAAGTGAGGTTTTATTGCATGGCAGATACAGGGCAAATACCAGACAACACGAATATCGCTTGCGGGGAGACAGTGGCTCCGTTCGCTCACTCAAGCCGCGGAACTCAGACCTAGATTTTCGTCATCATGGCCGCGGGAGTAGGGGAAGCATCCCGTGCGACCGACCAGGGCAGAATTCTCAGCAGAGTCCGTGGAGCCAACTGGGTTGACCGTCATCGGAGCATTCGGAGTATGCACTGCCGATCCAACCAATTCCGACCAGATCCCCCAGAAGACCCCCGGCGGAATGCCGCGCATCCCGCAGGTCAGCTAGGAGGGGAGAGGAGGTCTTCCCCAGGTCGGGGAGAGGGTGGCGCGAAGGAAGGTGACAAACTGGTCCTCTTCCCCCGCGCCCTCGCGCACACGTTCGTGGCGAGCCGGTTCGGCGCGTCGCATGGGGTCACGAAGAGGTCACGACTCACGTGACGCGCCGGCTACCGAAAATGGTGGCTCCCAGCTCGCGAAAAATATGTGCAGGCGAGGCGTAGGGAAACAAGGGTCCCCACAAGCTAAAGAAGAGACGGGAGGCATTCAATGCGGCCATAACTTCCGAGCCACACCGGTGCTTCACCCTCCTCCTTGTCGTAGTCTCTGGCAGCGACGGGTTTCACGCTCCTGGTCTGAGAAATGATGTCCTCATCTGTCAGCGCACCCCGCAACCCTCCAATCACGTCCAAATCGACGTAGTCCGCAAAGAAGAGGTCGTCCAAAACGTCTGCCACGTCGGTTTTAGTGTGGTGCTACCGTATTTCACGTTCTCTTTCAGTGTTTGTCTCCGTTCTGGAGGCCACGCAGCGCCGTGTGTAGGCAGCGGGTGTGTATCTGAGGCCGTGTGCCAGGCGTAAGTCGCCGGCGCGGTGTCGTCTACAGTAAAGCCCGCTTATATCGAACACGGATATATCGAATTATTGCCTGTATCGAATCCTTGTATAATTCTGGTAAAAATTACATGCATTTAAAACTTTTTATATCGGACGCGATTTACCTCACAATGGATATATCGAACTCTCCCGCGCGGGATTTTTCGCTCTGCTTAGGCATGCGGCAGTCTTTCCCCAATACATCGGCGCGTAGCGGTGCGCGGGTGTCGCTTGCAACTCCCGCGCGAGCTCGGGCGCGTCCAAACCAAACCTCCTTGGTCCAAACCGGCCGTGGCAGAGTGGACCAGCTCCACGCATGCATGCCGTTGCAGCCGAAAGCGCCACATATGGGAGCTGCGGGCTGCGGTGTCACCGAACTTCAAGTCCGCGCCACTCGCTGCCCGCACTTGCTCGGTTCGCTGGCTTCGCCGTTATTGGCCATGCTTATCTCCTCTCTGTCGAAGACGCCGAGGACTCCGTACCGCTTCCGAGCACGGGTGAAGCCGTCGCTGCCGTGGCCGTGCTACGGCGATACTGCAGTGCCATTGAGGACAGCGGTCTTGTGCTTGTCGACTGTTTAGATACCGTGGAGCAAGCAGTCACCAGCAACGCGTTGTCCTCCAAGAAGCAGGCTACACTCATGCAGTTCTTCCGCCCTAATAAATTAATGTTTTCTTTCCGAGAAAGTATCATTTCAATAGCGAACTGCACGGTGGTAAGATCTCAGCGTTAGCTCGTGACTCCATCGGCAAGATTGCTCTCATATAAGTTTTCTTTGCTTCACTTTCTATATCGAATTTTTGCTATATCGAACTATTTTACAATCCTCGCGCTGTTCGATATAAGCGGGCTTTACTGTGCTTCTAATTATCCGTGGCGGAACCTAATCGCGTTAGAATTTTCGCGCTTGTTGATACCTTGACTTCTGTGGAATTTAGCCGGACCGGAACCAAATCCTGCAGTTCGAATTATCCATTAATTCGAACTGTCGGAGTTAGCATTAACGAGCTTTTGCTGTACCACATTATCTACAGGTAAATATTTGGCGAAATGTTACGTGGTGATCATCGGCGGGAATGTTAAATTCTTTATGGTTCTTTAGATTGGGTTATGAGTTTGTGGCTGGGTTTTGCCGGATTTGAACGTCGCTTCGGGTCGTTGTTATTGCGGCTAGTTTTTCTTTGTGATTTTTTTTATGGTTGAGCGGTTGTTGTACGAAATAAGACATATGAGGGTGATTATTAAACTTACTTTCGAGGAAATTTTCCTCAGGTACTCGCTTATCCATGTGATCTTACATGTGCATACAGCCGAGACGCAAAGACGCATGAACAATCTGCGTCCCACTCAGTCTTTTTATGATGCGACAATAACTCGTAGCGTGCTTATTACGTGGGCAAGAGGAATGGTCCTTTCCACAAACTTCTTCAGCGGCAGGAACAACAGCCCGCGGACGCCAGCCAATGCAATGAGTACTTGCCCCCAAATAATGTCCTCTCGCGGTATCTGCCCCCACGTCCTCTGCTCCTGTTGGGGGGGGGGGGGGGGGGGAATGGGGGAAGCAGGTGATACGAGTACTTTCTGCTTTCTTTTGTTCTCAGCCCTTCTTCGCACGTGGACGCTTTTGCAGCTCAGTTCCGAGTTAGTAAAACAAGCTATATGGGTTCGCTATATATACATCGATAAAAATGTCTTCGTGCATATTGAGTTTTTTTAGGTGAGGTATCTTTTATTTCATTGTATCGTTACTACATCTCAAGGCTGACGATAAAAGCTGCATAGAGCAGCTTGACCAGCCCGTCAGCCAGATTCAATCGTCAAGCAGCAGACGGCAATATGCATGCTGTACAGCTTCTACAGTAATCAACACAAAACACACCAAAGTATCGCAATTATATTGCAATAACAAAAATATGCAAAGGAAAAAAAATATATGTACGCTAACAACTAAACAAAAAAACGATACTGCATTCAAAAAGTGTGAGAACGCTGCATGAGAATCATGTTTCGCTGAGGGAAAAAAAGACAAAAAATCGACAAAGAAAAACGGCGAGGCACATACTGAAACATACAAAATACGAATAGTGTCAGTTTACAAAATGCACTGGCAAACAAAAAGTGACAATAAAAAAGTATACACATGAGCTACTGCATACAACAGAACAGAAACAAGCCCTTCAAACAAAATGGCTTCAAATTGGCTTCACCAAATGGCTGCACCATCAGATGCATAATGAAATAAAACGTTACAAATAGGAAAAAAAGTAATGCTAGTAATTGAAGGCCCAAAAAATTGAAAAGTAGGAAAGAAGAGAAAAAATAAAATCAAGGCCCGCAAAGGAAGTGTTTTCCAAGATAGCATTGATAGGCGCCACCTCGACGATAACAAGATGGGCGACGTAAAAAAAAAAAAAAGAAACATTACCAGAAAGACGCTATCAATCTACACACTTCCTTTTTGGAAGTACGCGTTATATCTATATTTCTTGCTTCTAGTTTGGTCAGTAAGCACGGTAAAGTATTCGATAAAGATTGCAGACCGTATGATGTACGAAAGGCGAGCACGTGCCATCGTTCAGTGCTGCTGCAAGTGCACAGTTGCCGCCAGAAGTAACTGGAGCACGGGAGCTGTGGCCGACCCGCATAGGAGCGCCGTGTAGCTGCACCGGCGGTAAACAAAAGGAGCAGAACACGCATGCGCGCGTGCCGACGGTGATAGCCCATCTATACTTCTCAACCCACTTTTTTTAACGAGGCTTCGAGCAAATTATTTATAGCATACTGGTCTCATCGATGGCGTTGATAGCAGAGACGGTATCTGGCAGCATCGCTCACACACTTTCAGTGCCTTCAGCGCACGCGAGCTGCTGGAGAAGCATCGCAATTGTCGCAATCGCAGGGATCTGAAGTGACAATTATTCTTTTCTAATATATTTAGCATAGAGTTATATTTAGGTGGGTATTACACGAGCGCCATCGCTGAGGCCAGTATGCTGCGAATAATTTGCTCGAAGCCGCGTCAAAAGAAGAGGGTTGAGAAGTAGAGATGGGCTATCACCGTAGGCAGGCGCGCATGCGTGTTCTGCTCCTTTGGGTTACTGCCGGTGCAGCCACACGGCGCTCCTATGGGGGTCGGCCACAGCTCGCGTGCTCCAGTTACTTCGGATGGCACCTGTACACAGGTGAATTCGGGCTAAGGCAGGCCAACTCAGATAAATTTTTGCAATTTTTCGCTAGTTCTTTCTTAAAGGTAAGAGCTAATCTTACATTATAATGATCGAGAACTTTCGTAATGCAGTATTTCTGGAATAAATGACCAGTCTGGGCCGAGAAGGTGAGATTCCAAATGGAGCGTAAGGATTTTTTTTTTTGCAGTACATGAAGTCAATTTTTATTAGCAAGTATAGTAATTTCCCAGACTAGGTGAGCGTAATTTAAATAAGATTCAAACAAAGATTCATAAAGCAGTAACTTAACTTTAATTGGAATTAAGTGACGATGTTTGCTAAGAATTCCTGCAATGCGAGACAATTTTATAATTACAGAATTAACGTGGTCGTCCCAAGTAAGGTGACTACTGAAGTGCACTCCTAATACCTTCAGGCATTCCACGATTTCTATTGAGTCAGAACCAAATTTAACATACTGCGGAACAATGATTTCTTTATTTCGGGGTCGGAACGGTATAGCTTTAGACTTATTTGCGTTTATTTATAATCGGTTAGTAACTGACCAGCATTGAATAGACTGCAAGACAGCGTTGGTTTCTCTTACGATCTGGTCTGACGTGTCCAACGAAAAAAGTATGGTCATATCAGCGGCATGCAAAATGCACTTCGCTTGTGGACATAAACTTAAAATATCATTAATACATAAATTAAGCTATTATACGTTTAACAGATGATTGGTGGGTGTCAATGCAAACATACTGTGTACGATTGGCTAAGTAAGAGGCGAGGATAGAGTGAACGCAACCGCGGAAACCATACCTATCAAGTTTCGATAAAAGTATGTTGTGATTAATGCAATCGAACGCCTGAGAAAAATCTATGAACACGCCTAGAACAACTTTCTTTTCTTCGAAGGAGCGTAACACGTATTCTTTTGGTTGAAGTAGTTCTAATTCCGTAGATTTGTGTGTTACAAAACCGAATTTACCACCAGGAATTAATTTATGAGTTTTACAAAACGGTGACATCCGAATTTGAGTTATTTTTTCAAGCCCTTTAGAAAATACCGGCAATATTGACACGGGCCGATAGTTTGACACACATCTCCTGTCTCCCTTTTTTGAACAGGGCGGACACTTTTGCCTTTGGCATTTCGGTGGGAAAAACGCCTGAATTAAGGCAGATGTTAAAGATGTCTGTAAGTATTGGGGTTAATATATCAAGGACGGATTTCACCGACTTTATCTGGACTTCATCTGCATCCCGGATATGAGAATTTTGCATGTTCATAAAAACAGAATAAACTTCAGAGCATGTCACTGGGTTCAAAAACATGTTATTACTGTTATAAACATACGAATTGTCATTTGGCGTTGTAGCACATTCAGTCCTTCGGCTGACAAAATCATCATTAAAGGCATCACACATATCTTTTCCCGCTGCGCTAGCTCCATCAACAGTTATCTCAACGGGAGCTATGACATTGTTCGAATGCAGAACTACTGTATTTATTTGTCTCCATATTTTTTTCACGTCATCATGACGGGATTCAAACAGTGCGTAATAGTACGCATCTCCTGCCTGTTTTAATTCTTTCTTGAGTTTATTTCTGTACAGTTTGAATGGTTAAAATAGTTCTTGATTACACTGTTCAACAAATTTCTTGTACATTTGATTTTTCTTCCGAGTTTTTTTCAGTAAGCTCGACGTAATCCACCTTTTTTTGCTTTTTAGATGGGAAACAAGCGCGGGTTGGAAAATAAGTATTGTAAATTTCTACAAATTTTTCAAAAATGTGTTGTATGCGACGTTTGCATCCGTCATGGTGACGACGTGAGCCCAATTCACACAAGCAACTGCCTCTTTAAACGACTCAAGTCCATTTCCAGTAACGCGTTGTACTAGACGCCGCCTCTGCAGCGTCTTGTTTAGTTGTGTTTTAACTGCAAATACAACTGGACAGTGGTCGCTGATACCGCAGCCAACCACTGAACTTAAATAACGATTCTCATCAAAGTTTGTAATAAAAAGGTCAATAAGCGATTCAGTGCTAGGCGTGATTCTTGTTGGTTTAGTAATGGAATTCGCGCAGCCATTGGCTGAAATAACTGCAAAAAAACTCTGGTAACGTTAGTATCAGAAAGCAAATTTATATTAAAATCACCTCCTAACACCACGTAGTATTTTTTGAGATTTACATAGTTCAAAAATTTATATAAAAATGAAATAAAATCTATGATACGACCAGCAGGAGAACGGTAACAAACCGCAATGACCGTGCAGCCCGATAGTGTACAAAAAAATTCATAATCAGGTGTAAGTTCACAAAATGCAACCAAGGGGTCACAAGCAATTGATTTTTTAACAAGGACACAAACTCCACCACCGGCACGAACTGTTCTATTTAAAAAATAAGAGTTATAATTTGGAAGCTGAATACAGTCAAATCTCGGTACAACGAACACCACATTAACGAACTTTTCAGATTAACGAGCACTTTAGAAATCCCACGCCGACTGCTTATAGTTTTAATGTAAAATTATTTCGCTACTACGTACTTCAGAATAGCGAACTTTTCAAAATAACGATCGTTTTATTTAGTTCTGTGCCATGCAAACAACGCCTCAGTACTACGAATTCATGTTTTCAAGGCCGGAGATTCTTAGATTTCCGTTAAACAATCGCCGCAACCGGAGCCGTATGATAGCAGACGACACGGCAAAGCACAGCGCAGAAGAGGACGTCTTACAACTTGCTCCGCAGAATGCGCGAGCCGATGCGAGAGAGAGAAAAAATAAGGTCAGGACAAGGGGAAAAATGAAGCATGGGTGGCATCCTCCGTCCAGAAAGCCGCGGCCGCGCTATTCGCGCCCCACCTCGAGTTTTTCTACGTTCCGCCGCTGCTCGGGTTGCTTGCTGGATCTTCCCGGACATCATCGGAGCTGACCACAGACGACAATCTTCAGAGCATGAGCATTCAGGATGAAGAAGGCAGCAAGGACGGCATGAACGACGATGCCTCTGAGGGTGCCGCGGTAGCACTCGAAGACTGCGACCAACACGTGACGACTGCGGATGTGCTGGACAGCGTACTACAATCGCACATTTCCGGGGAAAACCGCGCGGCCACGGAGTCAGTCCACAGGAATATGGAAGAGTTGTAGCCCTTCGTGCTAGGAAGTTTGTGCTGCACGCACCAGAAGAAAATTGCCAACTACTTTAAATAAACGTACATTGTTTCATGATCACTTGTGAATTTTTTCTGAAAAATGGCTTCAAGGATGCACAACTTACAGGTAGGTCATTTTAGGCATTGAAATGTTATTTGTTTTGCAATTTTCGCTACAACGACCTTTCAGAATAACGAGCAATTTTCCGCGGTCCCCTGAAGTTCGTTATATCGAGATTTCACTGTAACTTGTTCCGGAGAGGTTTACCAAGATTCAGTTAACATAAAAACATCCATCATGCCAAGCTCACTAAACAGTTCTTCGAGGGTGGCTGACTTTTTAACAGCAGATTGCACGTTGAGGTGGAAACAGCGAAAAAATGTGTCACATAGGATTGGTTGCTTTTTCAATTCCTCAAAGGTGTCGTACTTAACTGGGGTCATTATTGTTGAGAGTTTCCATTAGCCGAAGCGTTATTTGTCTTACTTTGCTCTTGAACGGCGACTGGTTGTCGTGCTTTGTCATATGTACCTAATATTGAGACCTGGCTACACATCATAAGCACAAATATTAGTGGGCGTATATGTGCAGTAAATTGAAAAGGAACTCGAAAAACAGAGCTTTATTCTAAAGCAATGGTGCCACATGATTTACAGAGACATTGGGATAATGAAGGAACAGACATATTACAGAACAGCCTATCACATTTCGAGAAATTATCTGTATACAACGAACAGATTCAATTGTAGCGTATTTACCCGGGCGGATGTTACGTTTATTATGCAAGTCATAAGAGCGGAAAAAGCAAGTTTGACAAATGCAGTTTTCCTCAACAAGCCCTAAAGATTTCGGAAAAAGGCAAGCCATCTAGAATATTTCCGGGTCTATTTAAACCACTTTGGCAAGGTCGCAATCGCAGGTGATGTGCAGTACAGGCGACTTTTCTGCCTTACGCGTGAGAATTCTGCCCTGGGATACCCAAACAAACTTCCAGTCTTTATCGCGCTTCGCCTGGCGAGCCTTGCCCAGCAGTATTTTGTTTTCGACACAAAGGTGCTCATTTAAGTAGAGCGGGAGGTTACGGTCAAAACCGAGAAGACCCGTGTGCAGTTCCTTTTTTCGAACGGCTTCGAGCAAATTGTCTCGTGCACGCCTTGTCCGAAATTTGACTATTTCATGGAACTGTTCCTGTTTTTTCGTTGACACCCGATGAGCGACGTCAATCTCGTCTTTGCTCACTTCGACTTCCAGGCACTTAGCAATGTCTTCAACGACTTTCTCTAAGTCTTCGTTAGGCGCTACTGGTAGACCTTGGATTACCATGTTCATATTCCGGCAGTGCTGCTTAAGTTCAATCAATTCTCTCCTAGCCACAGCTGCTTCCTTAACTCCTGGTTTTGTTTGCAGCATTCTGCATTCCGGGTCTTTGCCTCAGCGATCTTGCGACGAAAACCATCGACATCTTTTTTGAAGTTATCAAAACAGTAGTTCATGAATTTCATGGATTGGTGAATATCGCCCAGCTCGGTACGAATTTCGGCATTGGAAGTTGCCACCTTTGCAACCTCATTCTTTACGTCACTCGAAATGACGTCAAGCTTGGCTAGCAAATCACCCAAAACCTTCACAACCTCCTTAATACTGTTTGGTTGATTTTCAGCAAGCGCCTTCGTCACGTCCTGGAGGCCGTTGGCATTTCGCTCCCCCATACCTCGCTGAGGGACACCGACAGAGCGAGAACAACTTTGAGAGGTGTAGAAAACCACTTCAAGGCACTGCTAGCAAACAGAGAGGTAGCACACTTGTGGCAGCGACAGCAACGGCAAAGAACTGCAAGCAATTTAAGCGAAGTCGTGGCCAGCATAAGCCGCCAAACCAACCTGTAAAATTGTAGAGGAGTTGATCAGGAAGCGCTCACGCGCTGCTGCTGCCGCTGCCAGAATGATCCTCACTCCGGTAGACACGACAGCACCGCCCCCCGCGATGCCAGTGATAGGAAGTCCATGTTTTTGGGCAGCACTGATAGATGGCAGGGCCAACAGCGCAGGTTTGCAGTGAAGCCGGCTCTCGGAACGGAAAGACGCGTCGTCTAGATGCTTGACACTTGTGGTGACAGCCACGGCGCAGCACGTCTTCCCGCAGTCTGTAGAATAGTAGAGGAGTTGATCAGGTAGCGTTCACGCGCTGCCGCTGCCGCTGCCAGAATGATCAACTGGGTATCCATCAAAACAACTCACAGACTCGGGAAGAGGTGCGTCATTACTAGGTGTGTCATTCAAAGCAACAAAAGCCTGCTTTTAACAGAGGAGGCGTTCTAGGGCTGGGCTTGACGACCGCCTGTCCTGCTATCGTCTCACGCTCCCTTCGGAACAGGTTTCGCCGCGCCGCGAAAACCTGTTCCCAATACAGAAAAAAAGTAAACATTTGATATAATATTAGATGCGGCGCATCTCTTGCTCTGAGGCATGTCCCTCCTGCGTCGTCGTCGTCGGCGGCGGCGTCCGTCCGCAGCCCTCCTCCGTTCGCCTCTCCCACAGCTGTGTGCAACACTCTCACTCCGGCGCATTAGCATAACGACAGCTGGCGCGCTTGGTTGGCGCGCGCTTCGCTGCGTTAACGCTGCGTTAACAGCTGCTACGGTGCGCATGTGCGCGCATGCGCGACTCTCCTCCGCGGTCTCCTCTCTTTCAACCCAATGGAAACGCCAATTGAACCCCCAGATGCGCCGCATCACACTAGGGTTCCCTCGCGGGGAGATGGAGGCAATTTTTTATTTTTTTCTATATCAAGAATATTTTGATATAAGGCTTATTTTGCTTCTTAAAGTGCCTTTTCAGAAATGAATTTATGATTACAGGTGAAGCCACTTTTCAAAAATCGGCGTAAGCTTGATTTTTGTAAGCTGGCTTTCCCACATTACCTGTTGCGCAGTGAAGCATGGTCATTTGCTGAGGGAGTATGATTACAGAAAGCGCCTCTAACTCTGCTGTTGTCGTAATTGGTTAGTTCAGACTGAAGTTATAAACATTGCTGAAATCCTGCCTGCTCGCGAGGATGGCCATCTACGGAGGGAGTATGGTTACAAGAAGCGGCTGTAACCGTTGTTTCACCAGAACTATCCGGAAACAAATTATAAGGCAATTAGACGCTAAGACGACTCCAACATTACGCCAAGATAGAAGCCGAAGCGAAACGGAATCTTCGTAAAGACAACCCACAGCTCCGTTGTATCAGAAGATTTCACACTGAGTGGAACTAGGTTTAATTTTTCTCTGATAATACCAAAAGACATTACCAAAGGGCTAAGGGGAAGAGGACACATTTTCACTGGCAAAATATTGGAACCTTTACTCTCGCTATTCGTTTCTGTGCACCCTCAATTTTTTGTGTGCGGGAATATCGTGATACCGCAGACAGTCAACATAAATCAAATATGGCCAAATAAACCTGCAATAAACCTAGGCGTTATATTGCCTAGTGCAATATAACGCACTAGGAATCACACTGTCTTTAAAACATATATAACCACGCTCTAATGGGCAATAAACCACAAGAGCACAACGACATAACAAGACACCTCTAAGAACCTTTTGTAGCCAAAAAGCAGCGACAATTCTTTTTTTGCGCTACGAGCTCGAACTCACTTCCATGCAGCCTGTTCACCGTTGTTGCTCGTTTACGCTGTCAGTAACCTGCATATACATCAGTTCGTTGGCGCCATATAAATTTGCTTGCAATTGGTTTTCAAGCAACATTTTTTCATACGATATCCACTAGTACATTTTCAGTATGTTTTCGCAGCGTTATTATAATACTCTAATCCATCAAGGGCGCCGCCATCCTCCGTACGCAGCGCCGTCTGGTAGCTCCCAGATTTTTTAGCCTCTGCTCTTGCTCCGCAGCGCATGCGCGCAAGCGAATCTATTGCGTTTCTGGGCTGGCGCCTTCTAGGCTCGTCTCCGTAATATACTTCAAGGGGGACAGTTGTTGCGCAAGTTAGAGCTGCATCACCGAAGGGATGCAAACCACTCTAGATGGCTCCATTTTAGGCCGCTCTAAAGCTGAGATACGTCTTGGATTAGCATGAAGCAGTGCGGTTAAACTTGCAGTTATTATTCGAGTTAAATCGGCGAACGCTTCCCCACGGCTCTCTTTTTCTTCTTGTGTATTTTCTGCAGCATTCATGAGGGGCAGATATTTTCAAAGTTGAGCTGCAAGAACGAATATTTATTGAAAACAATTAATAACCGTGATCCCACCGCGGGGTGGGAGACCCCACTCCTCGCCGCCTACCACCCTGTTTCTGCTGAATCATGTGCAAAGCAGCATTGCGTCAGGGTAATGTATTTAACAGTGACGTTGTGTTTTGACATCACTAAATAAAAAAATCTGTCCTTGCAGCACTCTATTGGGACCAAATAAACCGCAATTGGCAGCAAGGCCCTCGTTCCCTGTCCCGTCGTTTTTTTTTACGCATAGAATTCTTTGCAAAATGCTCCGCAACCCCAACCGTGTAACGACCTGCATCGGCATAGAAACGCGAATTTGGCGACGGTAGCACATTTTGTCTTTATAGCAGTTTAAGCGAAGGTAATAGGTAGAAGGTAATTTAAGAACCCAAAATGCGATAAGTAAAGAAACTAAAACAATAACAAAAGTGAACTAACAAAGTCAACAGTATTTATCTTATGCATCACCTTCACACGATGAAGGCAAAAAATCCCACAAGAATGATGGAAACAAGAATAAAAAATTGTGAAAAAGCACCGTGCCCTACGCTTTGCATGGGCTCAATAATGCATAACTGGAGAAGTTGAAGAATTTATAGGCTAAAATAGTGTAAATGTATGTACATCATTGGCAAAAAACAAACGAAAAATATAAAGCGATAAAATAACCAAACCTATTTGGCTAGTGATAGCGGTATCGGAATATAAATAAAACGCACAGTGAAAACAAGCGGCGCAGGGATGCTTACGCATTAGTAGACATCGCTGGGTATTTCTGGGCGTTTATTTTTATGTTGCCGGCGACAGGGATTATGCTTTGACGATGCGCATGACTATTCACTGGAGAAAAGCATGAGAAAAATGACAACCCGTCGAGGTAGTAGCCGCTGTCAAAATTACTGCTGCTAGCACACGTAGTGCTTAGACCTGTGGCTGTCGCAATGTGGCCGCTTTAGTGTAGCGTAGCAACGGCTCTCATACAAATAATGTCACTCGTGGCACTGGCAAAGTGGCCCGTTTCAATTGGGGACCTAGGCTAAAGCCGAGAGAAACTGCCCTTTGTCTCTTTTCACTTTCCGGTAGATGCCAACCGCAACAAGTTCTCGAGCGCGACTACCAAGTGGGGCCTGAGATTTGAAGAAATATTAAAAAAAGCTAGCCCTTATACGCTAGCTCGTGCAAGAGATCTCGTTTAACAAGAGATCTCGTTTAAAATCATGGTGCAAGCTTACACAACCTGCACAATCTGTTGGTGCAAAAGCCGGTTGAGTACACACAAGACCCTGATGGCTTTCCGTCCGACATCAACGGATAAAAATTTGATTCCCGTTTCTCCGTGCGACACGAGGCTGGAGTAAAGCACTTCTGTGTTCTTGAACATACAGCTGAGAAATTGTGTCCTTATTAAGAAAGACGTGTTCTATTGCTACTCAAAAGGGTGCGCAGTTATACACCATTCATTCTATGGTGCCGCTGATGATGTTGATGGTTATAGAGGCTCCCTTTTGTATCGGGGCGTCGGTTGTCAATAACCGATTTACCTGTTTTATTCGAATTGTTTGTTCTACCCCTAACGAATATTATCGGCTTGCTTCTTCTTCTCCCATCACTGCCTTCCCACCGGTTCCAATTTCTATACCTCTCTCGCTCCTTTTCCTGCCTTTGCCCATTTTTCTCCTCCCGTCCCCCTCCTGCCGTTCTATATCCTCATCTGTTTGATTGTTCCTCCTGCACCATCATCTCTTGCCCACTTTTCTTCCACCACCACTCAAAGCGCCTCTTCGCCTCCTCTATGGCATTGAAGCTAAGGATTTCTCACCCCAAATCCCAAGACCTCAGCTAACGTAGTGTTCTCATCGTCCCACCGCGGTTGTATATCTCTGCAGTCCACGAAAACATGCCCGATGGTTTCCGCGATTCCTTCCCCAGCATACACAGGTTTGATCCTGTTGCCTGTAGGTACCCACTCATGCCCGTGTTCTCAGGCACTCCGCCCGTGCTGCAAACAGCGAACCACGGCCTGGCGTATTGCTGTAGAGACCTTCCTTCCTTATTTCCAACTTTTCTGTTCTGTAATTCTCCAGAGTTTTTTTTTTTTCAATTCTTTTCTCTTTTCCCAATGCGCCGTCTCCACTGCCTTTACCTGCATTTTTTTAACTGTTGTGTATACGCCATTTTAACCTACCGATTTTCCGTCCCATTTGGCCAGCTGTCTGGTACAAAATCTCCAGTCGCGTGTCCATGCCCCTCATATACAGGTGCCTAAACACTGTAGCAGCCCATTTTCGTCTTCCATATCACGAAGTATCTCCTCAAATTTTCTATTGCTCTGTGCCTCCCTGGCCTCAAAAGACGACCAGCTACTGTCTCCTTGCACCGCTTCGTTCGTAGTTTCTCTATGGGCCTATAGAGTCAGTCTACCGACCGCCCTCTGATTTACCTCCTGGACAGCTTGGGTCGTTCCATGCACAGAACCGAATTTCCGAAGGGAAATCCTGGCACCATTACTCCTTTGCAGATTCACCTCACCACCTCGTATTACTTGTGGCCCCAAAGACCTGGTTCGGTCTTCCCTTTTTTCTAAGACGAGCCTAGTGCGTGTGCGTTTAATCTGTGGCGTCGTTAAGCCATGGTCCTAAATATTTGTACTCTTTTACTTCTGGTATTTCTACTTGCTGGACTGATACCGATTTGTGTTACATCTCATCGGTAATAAACAGGATCTCTTATTTCTCTCAGCTAAAAGGCAGCCTAATAGACGTCGCTTC
The DNA here is from genome assembly GCF_048455015.1 of Haemaphysalis longicornis. NCBI lineage: Eukaryota > Metazoa > Arthropoda > Arachnida > Ixodida > Ixodidae > Haemaphysalis > Haemaphysalis longicornis. The sequence continues at coordinate 169,482,852 of NW_027526203.1, forward strand.
TTCCCGCATATATCCATACGGCGCTGCATACCTATCTGGTTGTCCACCACCAACAGTGTGTCGTCTAAATACATTTTCCCTCGAACTCGTTGTTCCACCAACTGTCCCTTTTTTATGCATGATAAGTCAAAACACATCTATCTTGCGTATGCAGCGCTTTCTGGTAGTAGGCCGGCCGGTTTTCTGGCTGGGGCGTTTGATAAGGGGTATATGTGTGAGCTGCTAGTCGAGTAAAGTTTTCGGGCGGCGTGTTGTAAACTACCCTTCTTGATACACTTTAAGTGTAAATTCGTTGCTTATGTTGAACTGGAGTGATCTACTTCAAAACACCCGCATTTTTGGCCGAAGTGAAGCTGAAATTCGTCTAAAAGTAACCTGAGCATTTGCGGTTAACCGATGGTGAATGAAACATATCTTCAAATACTCCCCCACATAGTTTAGTCTTTATATTTATTTTGATTCTGCGACTGCATGCACGATTAATAACTATTCCGGAAGTTTTAATTCAAAAACTAAAGTTTACTTAAATGATTTATAAACCGAGGTTATCGGTGCCTATGGGCAAGAAGGAGAAGAGCGCGACAGAGTAACTCAGTGCTTTCTGTAATTCTCGGCACGGTGTAAAACACGTGGCTTAGGTAAATCGAGCACTTATCTGCTATACCCCGTACCATAGATTTGAAAAAGTACCTATAGGTAAGTGCACCCCCGCCACGTACAGTACCTAAATCGATTCCTGAACAAAAGACTCCCCCTGTCAGAGCTGGCACTCTGCATCCGCGTAATTTGTGTGCACGTACACAAACACGCACGCACACACACACGCACGCACACACGCACACGCACACGCACATGCGCACGCGCGCACACGCGCACACACGCACACACACATAGACGCACGCACACGCTCATATAAAAACACGCACGCACGCACACACACAGGCACACGCACATGCGCAAGCGCCCATGCCTACGCCCACACACGCACGCGCACGCGCACGCGCACGCGCACGCACGCACACACACCCATGTACACACACGCACACACGAACACTCACGCATGCGAACGCACGCATGCACAAACGAATACACGCACGCACACACACACACACAGGCACACGCACAGGCACACACGCACACAGACACGCTCGCACACACACACGCACATGCACAGACGCACATGCACACTCACACGCACGTACGCAAACACGCACGCACACACGCACACGTGCACACACGCACGCATACGCGCACGCACGCACACGCACCCACGCACGCACGTGCACACACGCACACATACGCGCACGCACGCACACGCACCCACGCACACGCACCCACGCACGCACACACACGCACACGAACGAGCCCACGCACGCACGCACGCACGCAGGCACACATACCCACGCACACATGCACGGACGCACACACACACACGCGCAATCACACACACACGCACACGCCCGCCCGCACACACACACACGCGCACGCAAACGCACACACACACGCGCATGCGCCCACGCCCACGCACGCACGCACACACATGCACACACGCACACGTACACGCACACGCATGTACACAAACACGCATGTACACAAACACACACGCACACACAGACACACGCACACACACACGCGCACGCGACCACGCACGCACGTGCGCACACGCACGTACACCCACACGCGCGCACACACACATGCACACGCACACGCGCACGCGCCCACGCCCACGCCCACGCCCGTGCACGCACGCACGCACGAACACACATGCACACACACACGCGCACACACACACGCGCGCACACACACACACAAACACACAAACACGCAAGCGTGCAAGCGCGCATGCGCACAGTCACACGCACGCACGCACGCGTACGCACGCACGCCGTTAGATATGAGAGCTGTGTGGAAATTGTGGGGACGCTTACTGCACAATCGCTATTCAAGAAATAGTCACCTAAGCTGTTTGGAATGCTAAAACTAAATAAAAATGCAAACAGGCCATACGCTATATTTCCACTCCCGACGCCGTCACCGTGTAGCCGAGCGGCGTGAAGCACTAGGAATATTGTTTTGCAATTCACAGTTCAAATATCTGATGGCGCATGTTTTTTACGTTGATTTAGTTGTTTATGGGGTACGTTTTGTATACTGAATTCACCAATTTTGCGCTATAACGTTCATTGCTTCCCGTGTGAGTTCTCAGAACGAGTGCAGTCTGATACTGACGCGCCGGAGAGTTCTCGTTGGCGTGGTGTTGGCATAAGCATCGACGACTTGTATCGACTGCTTGCGGGCACAGTCCATAATCAGCCGACCATTGGCCTGGGCCGAACACGCTTTTTACAATACAGGCACCGGGCCAGTCAAGCTCCAAGGGTGTGGGTTAAGCGCATCCCATTTGAGCGTCTTGGGTGACGCCGAGGGCGTCCGTCCCCTGCCTACACATCGGCTAGTAGTCGTTACGATTCCGGGCGATGTTGGTAGGCTTATCTGACGCATTTTACGGCTGACAATACGACAGAAGCGCAGTATGGCGATTACTGATATATCGACAATGCCCAGTCAACGATAACATCGGATACCAAGCATGTGGTTCCACAGAACTGAAACCGAAACTGGTTTGAATTCTAATCTTGGACATCGTCCAATCATGTAGCACCTTGTATTGACGTCAATGCTGTTATTTGGTGTGGTCGCCGCAAATCGCGCATGACATTTTTCTCTTCCTTGAGCCTTTATAAAATATATGCCCCATATCGCCCGGATGAACGATGAAAAGTGGGTTTATTTGAGTCAGTCTGCGCAGCGCAAGCAAAAAAAAAAGAGCTTGACAAATTCACTTCCATGGCCCTCTAAGGTTTTCACCGTAAATGGCAGGATAAAAACCGTACAAAAACCATTAATAAAAGGAACAGGGCAATTAACACTCGTAATAACGACACATTCTTCATTGAAGTTCCTATATTCAACATAGAAACTTATTCAGTTAGAAGAAAGTTACGTACGTTTTCTGCTTGGTGAATTGCATTCGAACCAGGCCTAGCCGTGTTCTCGGGAATGCGAGACGAGCGCGGAACCGGTGGACCATTGCAACATTTTTTTTCTCTATCACCGTCATTTTTACACGTCACATGTTGCTACCGGTTTAAAAACCACCGGCCAGGCTTTGGCCCTGGCAAACAATTAAAAACGCCAAAAATTGCGAGGGTACTAAACTCGGGCAGCCACTCGGTTCGATAGTTCTAGCTAATTAAAGTGGTACCTAGGGAATGAGTTGTTGCGGTAGGCCTAGAAATGTTGATTAGGAACACGTGCTCATTATTACAAGATAATTTTTAAAATGGTTAATACACATGTAGCCATTAAGGGATATGCAAAGCACGTTCGGATTATTGGCTGACATGTATGGCTAACAAAGGTGATTGGCAATGCCTCTTAATCATAGTAAAAGAAAAGGAAGAGAACGTCACAGGGGGACACAGGACACGTGCCAAGGAGTGCTCAGGTGTCCTAGATGTTTCTTTAGAAATCCCTACATCGAATAGTCCATGGTCCATGGTTAATTGAGCAGATTATTAACACTAGCGTCAGATCTGGACATTACGTAAGAAAGGGGAAATTGGGGGTTTTCTGTGCTCCTTTTACGCCTCCTAGAATGTCCAAAAGGCGGGGGAAATTTCGCTATGATTTGCAGATATCTGCGGGAGGATAAACGGCTAATCTGCAAAAAATGCTGTCGCTGCCGCCAGAACAATACCAACGTTCTCCCTATGACAGCTGCATGGCCAATATAGCAAGGCCGAGGTATTTCTAGATATGAAAAAGTAGCCCGGAAACATTTTGATATTTTGGGTGTTTAACATGCGGAAGCTACACCTACGCTGGAGTGGACGATGGCGACGGGTTAATTTGGGCCACCTGGGGATGTCTAACCTGCGGGAAATTTCGAACCAGACGCTTTGGTTTTTGCTTCCACCTGAAAAACGGTCGCACTCCTGTCCAGTACCGATATATTACCACATGAAACCGGCCGACGCTTCCTGAAGTTCAAGAATAAATCAAATGTTCGATCCACGTGCTATCAGCAACAAGCCAGATTTCATGAAGAGGACGGCTTTCTATGGAAAGGTCAACTACCATTCTCTGTACTTGAAATTGGTCAAAAAACATTAACAGCATGTTTGTGCTCGTAAATAAACGACGGCAGTATCTGCGTAACGCAATGCAAGAATGGTGTCAGACCCGAATTGAAGTGTTAACGGGGGCCTGAAAGAGGATTCGCCGATACATACGTGCTCACATTTCCAGGTAAATCAATGTTCTAGTAATAAGCTCCTTCAAGAATTTTTTTAAACCGATGAGTATTACTAGAGTTATTTCAAATCAAAACATCGCATTTTCGCCAGACCCGCGATTGTCGTTCGTTTCGTCCATCTAGTCGCACCGCGCGAGCGTAACTGTCTATAATTCCTCGCTTCTGAGCTGTCCAGGTCGGAGAGGTTACATGCTCATAAAAGTAAAATGTTTTACAATATTTGCCACCCCATAACACTTTCTTGCTACCTACAAAGGGGAAACGCATTAGGTACAAGGGGGATTAAAAGAAATACGAACAACGGAGCGCACGGCCTCCGACGCATGCCGCACCATCTGGCTGCTCTTTCAGTAAACTGCGCGCATGCGTAGTTCATTTAGAGCGTTTGAGAGTGGGGCCTACTGTTAGGGGAAATGCTTTATAAAGAATCGACGCAGGTCATTAATTTTGAGGAGTCTTTTTATGGTCTGTCGCCACTGAGCATCCTGTTATCTCCTACATTCGGGAGCCAAGCGCGCAGCAGGCTGATTGCAGCTAGCATGATGCCCTTCAACGAACATCCTGTTCAGTGGCGACGCAGGCTCAAAAGACGCCTCAAAATAAACGGCCGTCGTTGCTTCTTTATCAAGCATTTCCCCTGACAGTAGGCCACAGTCTCAAACGCCCTGAAAGAAGTACGCATGAGCGCAGTTTACTGACCTTGCAGCCAGACGGTGCGGCATGCGTCGGAGGCTGTGCTCTCCGTTGTTCGCATTTCTTTTAATGCCCCCTGTACACCAAGATTTCACGGCCGTTTGCTTTCTCAAAAGAACGTTTGCGTTTCAGCGGCGAGAGGGAACCGCGAACAGCTATTTCCTGACACGACCGGGCGTTCTCCGCCGCCGCGACGCTTTTATTTCGCTTTCAGCTCAACGTCTTCGCATACCCGAGCTGCAGCATAGGTGTCCGCATGATTTTTGTCGGCTTCCCGTCAATGAGATGAACAGAACATACTTCCAGAGAACAGAAACGTGTGATAGGGATTGAGCACGAGGGTGCATAAACCGCGCTGCCAAAAGCAGCGTACGACCGTACTTACTCGCTCCAATTTGCTATGCTCGAAGTCTTTCCGATTCAGCCCGACGACCCAATCGCGGTGGCACTCCAGGAACGCAGGAAATTTGGGCAGTAAATATACTCCGCACATGCAGACACTTCTTTTGTCGTGGTGCACTTCGCACGTTTCTTGTATGAGCACTAAGTGCTTACGCTGATTGTTGTTGCAGCCAACAAAGGCGTAATGGCGTCCGGACGAGTAGGTTATTTACATCGCCAAGTAACGGCAATGACGGAAACCTGCCCGGAATTAAGAAAATAAAAAGTCGGGCGACCTGGTGGCGCGCCGAAACGTAGCCTCAGAAGCAACCCCCGTCAGGACAAAGCGCGCGTAGGGTGGCATGCCACCTTAGCGGATTCTGAACCGAATTTATGAGCAAACTTTACAGCTCTGGGACGCTTCGAACTAAACTTCGCGCTGCTCACTTACCGAATAAATGACACCGATTTTCGATTCCGCTGGGACGTCTGATATCCACGCACGGCACGAAACAATAGCGTGTGACTTAGCTGTCGTCTGCTCGCGTCGCAGTCCCCAAGAAATGCGCATCGATCGTTAAAAAATGGCGGCGCCCAGTGCACGCTGTAAATTATTGTGTGTACCCTTGCATGCATTGATGCATTTACTCAGCAAAGATGGCAGCGCTAGAAAGTGTGCAGTTTTCAGCCCACTTTTATTACAACGTGTTTGCGGGTGTGTGAATAACATCATATTGGTGCATGATGTGTTATTTTTTAGGCAGCAAGAAAATGTTCGCGGCTACTAGAAAAGAACGTCGCGGTATTAGTAGTAACCGACATTATCGGGACAAAAATTGAGCGTCCAATAGTTGAGTGGCCAGACGTGTGACCTCAGGATAGAGGGACTAGTACTGTTCGAAATAAAGCAACAAATAACGCAATTGCGGCACCGTGTGTCCGCAATTGCGTCCTTGTCACGTTTGTCTTGTCAGCCAGAAATGATATACCTCCACCGAACCTAATTAATCAAGAACTTAAAGACTCATCATGCAGGCATTACGGAATCGGGGTGTAGATGAACATTATGTAAGAATACTAGAGGATATCTACAATGGGTTCACAGGTACCATCATCCTCCATAAGGAGAGCAGTAAATTACCTGTAAAGAAGGGCGTCAGACAAGGAGACGCAATCTCTCCAATACTATTCACAGCGTGTTCACAAGTATTCAGAACGTTGGATTGGGAACAGGTGGGCGCAAGGGGTAATCGAGAATACCTCAGTAACCTCAGATTCGCTGATGACGTTGCCTTGCTAAGTAACTCGGGGGACGGATTGCAAAGCATGCTTACCGCACTGGACAAGCAGAGTGGAACCGTGGGCCTGAAAATAATACGCAGGAAACTAAGTTAGTGCTTAATAACCTCAGGAGAGCACAGCGGTTTGAGATAGGTGGCGAGGCAGTGGAAGGGGTAAGCGAATATATCTACTTAGGCCATGTAGTGACCCCGGATCCCAACCACGAGGCAGAAATAATTAGGATAAGAATGGTGTGGATTGCACACGGTAGACATTCTCAGATAATGAATGGCAGCCTACCATTCTCCCTGAACAAGAAAGTGTATGACAGCTGCATCTTACCGGTACTCACCTACGGGGCAGAAACGTGGAGGCTCTCTACAAAGGTTCAACTTAAATTGAGGACGACTCATGGAGCAATGGAATGGAAGATGATAGGTGTAACGTTAATGTAACGTTAATGGAAGAAATGGGCGTGGGCAGGTCATGTAATGCGAAGGCAAGATAACCGTTGGTCATTAAGGGTAACAGAGTAGATCCCTAGAGAAGGTAAGCGCGGCAGGGGGCGGCAGAAGGTTAGGGGGGGCAGATAAGATCAAGAAGCCTGCGGGGATCAATTGGTCGCAGTTCGCACAGGACCGGGATAATTGCAGATGTATGGGAGATGTCTCTGCCCTGCAGTGGGCGTAGGCAGGCTGATGATGATAATTGTGAAAGACTCATGTCCGCTTACTAATCTGGACCACATAGTATTTGTCTGAGTGTTTCACAGAGGAGTCACTTTAATCGGCGACCAGTTCTCTCTCCCGTCTGCGGTATAGCTCGTCGTAGTCGTCAATACAATGCCCTTGGTTCTACCTCTGTTTGGCTTTCTGGCAAAAGTGACCAAACGAAACATATTATGGGGTTATTTTTCCAACACCTAATTCTGAGAATTGGCACAATGGGTAGCAATAGTGCCCATAACGACTTCTTAACAACTATTATTATTTGCACAGTCTTGGCCTCGTTTTGCAATAGTCAAAGCAAACTAGTATGTTTCGGATAATTCCCGCGCTAGCTGATACGCCTATTAGAAAATTTTCTATGAACGCAGTTGCCAGAGTTCATTGTATGGGATGGTAAAACAATATTAAAAAAACTGTATGATTTTTGGAGCCCAGCAAGCTCTTGCTAGCCGAGTGTAATATGTCTAGTCGCAGTAAATTTGCCTTACAGGCAATTTTCTTCATCCGTTACTGTTCTGCATCCTCTCTGCCATCATTTTGTATAGCCAGTGATTGGAACTGTTCACCCTCACATCAATTCTACAGCCATCAGTCATCTTGTAAAACAGAAGCCGATCTATTTACCGTTTCACCAACTCAATCAGCTGCTTTCGCCCGCTCTTTCATCGATCGTTCCAGCTTTCCGCCCGACCTTCTAAGGCGCAGATCGAATTCTCATCAAGGGGGTCAGTATAGAGCGTAACGCTACTTTGTTCCGCAGCTGTAATAAGTATTATGGGCTTCCGCTTCGGACACTGCTGGCGGCTCCTGTTCGGCCTGCCTTTCTATTAGAGCTTGGTAGTAAGGCAAACCAGACGCCCGCTTTTTCACGAAGCTCGTTAGGACGGGATTCGAAGTGTGCCGGACCTTCAAGTCAGAGCGCCCCCGCAGTCTCCAGACCGATGCGGCTCGGCGAATGTCCCCATGGACAAGACCTCATCAACGGCGAACGAGAGCGAGGGCGGACAGCGCTAATTGCAGCGTAGCGTGCTCGTATGTCAGTTCGAGGCCCTTTGACCCCGTGCGTGCCAGATGTTTTCCCCTCCCTTCTGTTTGTAGCAGCTCCTTCGTCGTCGACACAAAGCAAGGGACAGTCAGGCCTGTCGAATCGCCAACGAACTCCCTTTGATGAGTGGCCAGCCCGGCGGCCCTTCTATGCACACCTCAGTACTACTGCGCGCCGCTGACCCTATTGAATCAAGTTTGGCGCAACTCCCTCAGAGGTACGTGCTTGCTAATGAGGGTGCGCCCTGTTACGAAACGTGGGCTGCCTGACTATCGGATAGTGTTCGGTCACGCCTGACAGGAACTGACCTAAAAATGTTCACGACTTAACTTTTGTTTGCCATCTGTAGGACCTCGGCTTTTGGTGCGAAATAAAGTTCATTCTCGTACAGTCAATCGATCCATCTTTCTATCCGTACGCCCTCATAATTAAAAGAAAAGACGGTTTGTTTTTGCAGTTTGAATCCTTCTGTATTATCTAGCTTGAAGTAAGTGCACGTTAAGTTTAAAAAAGCGACAGCACATGGACTACTTTTTTTTTGCAGCGTAAAGACTAATAAAAGGCCCATATAACGTTTGGCCTTCTGTTCATATTTATAAACTCCCGTCATGGGAGACCTCACCAAAACTTCAAATAAAAGCTTTCTCGGACCATACAGCAGAATCTACCGTGAGAAAAATGCGTAATATTCAAAGCTTAGAAAAGGGAATGTCGTGTGTCGGAGGTAGCATGAACTTTCGGACGTCGCACTATGCATGCGCGATCTACAGCATACACTCTGCTAGTTTTTTTTTTTTTTTCAGGTATAGGGCATATAGGCCATTGGGGTCTTAAAATTATATTGCATTGTTGTTCCGATAGGCTAGATTTTGCAAGTGCTTGGATATTCACTTCCACAGCTCTTTGAAAGACTGCGTGTCTCCACGCGGTCCAGAACGCTCGCTTGGAACGTTTAAGTTTGCAGGTCATGCGGAGAACGATGTCGATTAAATCCGGCAGTTTCTGAGTGGTGTACGTAGAGGAGGGGAGAGTCTGAGCTGCCGAGCCACGCAGATTTAAATCTCTGGAAAGAAGTTCAAGGTTCTAGAGCTTAGTGGGGGAGAACGGTACCAAAGTCACAAAAGTAGCAAGAAAAGTAGGGCGAGTTGGTAAACGTGCACGATGGAACGAAGCGCAAAAATGAAAATGGCCGTGCATCTGCCCGCGTCGCTGCGAATGTCGTCAAAAGACGGTGGCCGTCAGCTGACCCTGCCACGTAACTGTCTCTCTCCTTTCCCCCGCTCACCTCTGACGCCATTCCTCTCCTGTCTCTGTCCAGCCATTGGAGGTTTGCGGAGTTCAATTTTGGCGCGTTCGCAGCGCTGCGCCGACTGTTGGGACTTAGTGCTCGAGCCACGAGCGCGAGGGTTGGGCGCCAACCTTGTTTGTATTTCGTGGTTAAAACATTGTTCTCAGTGTGTTTTTTCTATTTTCTCTATTAAAAATCGCCCCAATATCTACTTGTAATTAAAAGAACACTGCAAATACCAGTTACGTATGGACGTTCTTCCTCAAATGAGCCTGAACAATGGAACAATGTTGAACAATGTATTTGCTGAGCAATGTTGAAAAAATATGGAGCATATTTCTAAATTGGTTAGGTTGAAACTGTTTTGCCTATATAAACGTATCACTGAAGAATTTTTTTTAAACTTTTGGCCGGGTGGCTGAATCGGAGGGCAGACAGGTGGACAGACCGACCAGACCACACTTTTCGCTTTTGAGTCGCCTGAAAAAAGACGGTCGTTTTTAAAAGGGAGAACAGGTAGGAACGCATGAGAAAGGTAGGCACGCTCCCGTATTTTTTCTTCCTACGTGTTTTCAGTTTTTCGCGCTTCATTTCATCATACCACTGTCTTAAGCTGGGGTTTTCGACGTCATTGCGCATCATCCGTCGACTAGCAGGGATGAGGGGGTGATTGTTTGATACCCCACTTCGGCAGGTAAGAGAAAGAGTTTGGATTAACAAGAGCAAGCTTTTAAGACTTACAATAAAATTGAGAGAGAAAAATTCAATACGATCTCGAATAAATACAACTCAGAACGGGCCCGTTTGGTCGAGTTAAAAACTAAAATGCCAACGAGAGGATGAACAGGACATTACGTAAATATAAAAATGATGGTAACAAATATTGTAAGGAAGTTTTGCGGTAGCTTTACGAACAGGATTTGCCCCTGGTCCCTGAGGATCACGGATAGGGGTGGGATACGGGTCGATATGGAGCATGGGTTCATCTGAAAAACTACTTGGGATGTTTAGAACTTCGTAAGCATGTGAGGTGAAAGCCTAACTGAACGTTCTGCTTATCTGCTGTTGAAATTTCTGTCGAACGTTGCGGCCACGTCCGTCACTACTTGATTACCTCCTTGTTTTAATAAAAACATGCGCCGTCCGTACATATAATAGCCAAGCCTTTTAGGAGAAGAAATAATCGCTTCTCCATAGGCCATTTCCTATGCAGTCAAGTTGACTTCGCAAGCGTTGTCACCGTTCAAGAGGAGAAGTAGGAATAAACTTTGTTGCTGTATGCGATTTAGGTGCGGGTAGTTACCACTGGGCGCAACCCAGTGATGACTTCGGCAGCAAGTTCCATCAGGGCTTTTTGGACCCGGGCGTCAAAGCCGTCCAACGCCGCCCGCAATGATCAACAGAGGGGATTAGGGGTAAGGGGTTTTTGGGGGCACGCCCACATAGTGTGGCAGATGGGGGCGACATCGCCGCAAATGGGGTATAGGGGTGAAGGGTACTGATCACTGTATATGCGATGAAGGTGTGTACGACACAGAAAGGGTATTAGTTTGAAGGATTCGCCATAACCGTTCTTTCGTTTTCCGTTGTAGAAAGTGAGGGGTGTGCTGGGGGTATTTATGGTGGAAGAGGCGGTAGTGCGCGTTGATAGCCGCGTGCGCAATAAGGCTATCTCGAGTGGATTGCGCTCCGCGGTTAGGGTACAGTGGCTAGAAGAGGGAAGTGTGATTACCGCCGGTGGGCTCCTATGGCCACCGCCGTCGCCGCCTTTCATGCATCTGCGAGATGGCGCTAGCGGTCGTTTACACGTCGATCTGAGCGCGCGATACATGGCCGCAAGCGCGTTTTGCGATCTTTTCGTTCTAAATTTTTATCGCGCTTCGTCAGAGTTATGCTACATGTGGTGCTGAAATTTTGACTGGGATAAGCCGCTGCCTTTAGAGTCACTGTTTTGTGCTTGGTTGCACGACGGGTAATAAATGCATGGTTCCAGAAGTTGCTTTTCGGGGTGTCGGAAGGCGAGTAAACGTGGCTCAAGTGGCAGGGCAACACACCTCGAGTAAACAAGCCGCTCGAGCATTTCGATCCGCAGTTAGCGTCGCGCGTCAATTTGAACGCAACACGCAAGGTAAAATGCTGCGCTGGTGCATCATCTCACCTTGAATGTTGTGCATGCCGTTTCTCCAGCCGGGGGCGTGCCCAACGATCATCCCAAACGTGCCACATTGCCTCTCAAAGCCAGTGCCCAAGAAGAGAAAACCAAAGAGAAACTTGGAAAAACAAATAAAGTTGCGCCTCCACAAAAATATGCCGCAATATGGAAGGGTTGTCACTGGACGAATTAAACGACGCCCCCGCGCATATTGCCGCCAACTCTCTAGATTACGGAAATGTCATTATTCCAAGTCAGGCAAGCACATTTTTAGAACATTTATTTCACCGCAGGGCATAAATGGTTCGGTTAAATTAGGATGAGGAATTGAAGAGTAATTAGGTGAATATAAAATCTTAATGCTTTCTCTGAAAAACTGTGAGCGGTGAAGATTTGTCAAACTGCCTTTTTGCTTATTGTTTCTGGTAATTATAAATGGAGAAGTTGCGAAACGAAACATTTATTGTTCTCATTATTACTTACATAACAATTAGCAGGTGTCAATTAAGCGTCGCCGTTGGTTTTATCATTTCTTCAATTACGTATCGTAATATGAATTGAATTTAAAGGGGTTTCTTTTGGTCTTGTCAATTATGCTTTGCTAATATCAATTTATTCAATCAAACCTTTTATGCTTGTCAAATATATCATGTTTTAGTTAATTACTGTCTCAAAAAAAACGAAACGAGCACGAAACTAATTATATGTGTTTTCTTAGCAGAATGCAGCCACAACCGATAGTATGGAAAGTACAGTGATTGATAAAACATTCAGCCGTTGCTGTAACATTTCGATAACTACACCCGGTTTCATTAAATTGTAATCGGCATAGAAAACTGTCCAATAAATTGTGCAGAAATGTAAATAGTCAGTGACCCAAGGTGACTACCCATGCCAAAGAATTCAATAATCTAATGGCAACTTCCCTTTCACGGACCGCTTTTTGTTTGGGGGCTGTGCCTGTGCCTTCACATTTGTGCGCGAAAAGCGACTGTAATGAAGCGAAACTCAGAAGTTTCCCGGCTGGCCGCTTGCGCGAGAGCATTTCAAGACGGCATATATTTCGAGCCAAATAACGTGTTCTGTAATAGGAAGCGTATATTATTATATAGTTGCTGCAATTGTGAAATAATCTGAGGTAAAAAAATGCGTCGCAAACCACGGAGCTTATCGGACTGCAACTGACGCGGCGTTGACCGGCACGTCGGGCGACGTGAAAACGAGCGTCAGCGCCACCGCGCGGTTGCATCCAAGAAGCGCACGCGAGCCGCGGCGCCTTCGTCACACTTCCCTATTCTAGCCACTGTAGTTAGGGGTAACAGAAGGGCCCGCTCGGGCAGGAAAATCTCGAGCTGCTGTGTGGGCCGCTTCATTACCCCTAAGTCGGTCGGGGCAGGTGTCCACATGATTTCCACAGGCGTTTTGGGGGGATTGCGAAGAAGAATTTTGAGAGCTTTGGCTGATATGTGTCCTCGGGCAAAGTTCCGCATAGCAGCTTGAAAATCGGACGAGACTTTTGGGGTAGGGCCCTGAGAAAGGGGCTAGCGCTATCGCCGCCTCCTCCACCTGATTTATGTAAGTGGGCGCGGATGGTGTTAGATGTGAATAGGGGCGAGGCGAGTTAGGACTGTTGATGACCGCCAGGGCTTAGGCTCTGTGGTTTCGGCAGCTAGCGGCGTCCACATAGTGAGTTGTGGATTTAATGCGGTATTTTTTCTGCCAGGTAACATGTACGTTGTTTTCTACGAGCGACATGGTTTTTAGGGTGCATGTTTCGGGATAGCGGCTGGATTAGGTTATTATTCCGAATGAGAGGGGGAATCGGGTGGGTAGAATTATTGAGGATGGGGATGCGGATGTGTAATCAGCGGATAATTATCAGCCCTGCAGGGGAGGGTGCTAGGCGGGAGTATTGATTGATAAGTGGGCCTCAATAAGTTCCTCAGCGGTATTGTGGAAAAACTGAGTGCCCGGCCGGGAAATTCCCTTGTACCGTCCAACCGGTACAGGGTAGGCGTTAGACGCCATCAAGGCGCTCGATTAAACATTGGGCTTTGGGGTTCTACAGTGAACGCTAAACTCGGTAAGAGGCAGTCCCGCTGTTGTATGTGTCTTATGTATTCAAGACGATTGCGTACGCGATGGTGCCGTAGGGTTAAACGGCAGCATTTTTGAAGGTCCATTTTCTTACATACCGTAGAGCATGTCTCCACTGGTGTAGCCTGCAGCTAAACATTTGACAATATTTACGCGCAAATGCTCTACAACTAGCCTGCGTGGAATGATAAACAGTTGTAGAATATAGCTTGGAAAGATATTTTAATTTAGTTTTATGTCACGATAGAACTTTAAAGTGTTCATGCCCCAAATATAAGCTTGCAGATTGAGCCACATTTATGCGTAAAAGATGGTATACGGGGGCGTACCTGGGCAGACTGCCTTCGTGTCATAACACTCCGAGAAAATTTCGGAGAGCTGCATCTTCCCTTTCCCCCTCCTCTGGACATTTTTTTTTCCTAAGCTGTTTGCACACCCTATCTATATATACCAAAATGCAAAAGCGAAAATGAGAGAGTGTGTCGGTTTGCGGGTAAAAATGGTTCCTTTGAGTCCTTTGTGCATTCGTAGTTTTCTGCAGGTATTGCAGTAGATGCTAAACGTTCGGCTTCATTACAGAAGAAAAAATGACTAAAATATTGTTTAGGCGCACGCTCTGAACATTTTTTCCCTCTGACGATGAGTCATGCGCAGCGAAAGATACTGATGGCTAAGCCACTGTATGCCTGGACTAATAGTAATTACAAATGGATCGCACAGCGATTTGGTCTTTCAGGGGCCTATTATGTGTGTGCTTCAGCCTGCATTCAGCTGAAAAAAAGAAAAGTAAACATAGCGAAGCAAAGCCATACCACAAACATTGTCAGCGTAATTGGCGTTGAGCATTTTACATTTTCCAGCTGCATCTATTTACTACAGTGTGTGTATCCATCCACTAAAACGAAAAAAAAAAACAGCACTGTTATAGAACCCTTGGTCTCAAAAGTAGGCTTGAACTAAGCACACTATTTTCTAGTAGGAATAAAAATAATCTACTCTGGCACAAAAAATAAGCTACTCTGGCACTAGGCTGCTTTTCGTCTGCAATAAATGCAGCCGCGCAGCGCTACCCATCGACTTTGTTAAGCTTAATGCCTGATATAGACGACTGAAACAGAACATTGCTTAAATTCCGGTTCATGAATTTCCCACGCAGCTTAAGCGAATTCGGCAAGAATGTCGTCAATTCTGCCGGCACTCAACAGTGCAGAACTTAAAGCACCACTGAATAAACAGTCGGCTCTTTCCCCTCGGTCTCCGTCACATGTAGGCAAAAAGAAGTTTAGAAACCTCCTTTCAGACATGCGGGCTGATAGCACCCCGGGACTTTGAAATTAATGGTAGTCACCTGCTCTGCTGCTTCTGCAATCCCGTA
Source organism: Haemaphysalis longicornis (assembly GCF_048455015.1). Taxonomy (NCBI): domain Eukaryota; kingdom Metazoa; phylum Arthropoda; class Arachnida; order Ixodida; family Ixodidae; genus Haemaphysalis; species Haemaphysalis longicornis. The sequence continues at coordinate 169,498,210 of NW_027526203.1, forward strand.
ATGGTCTTCCCGCAACTGTATACCTTTATTTGCCATCAATCTTCATTTTGTTGCGCTGAATTTTTTCGACAGAGATCTTGCTGCTCGAACACTGTACAGTACAGAACTGGAATAAACAAAAACATCTTGTGTAATCAATTTATAAACCTTTCAGAAGGATAACGCTGTCGACATACTCCAAATGGCTTTGTCTTTTGATCAAAGAAGGAGAAACTGGGAGCTAAAAAATTCAGGTAAGACCAAACTACAACGCACACGTTCTTCCCCGGGATGCGAAAGAAGTGGGTACCCATTGATTGGTCTCCTGGCCATGTTTGGGCCCTACCAGACGTAGTAGTACTAGGCTGTCTGGCATGCACAGACTGCGCAGCCGGCGCGCCATCAATGGAGAAGCGACCAATTGCCGGCGAAGCAGCCGTTAAACCCTCGCTTAGTCATGTGGTTTGCTTGAGTTGAAGCGCATGCAAGACGGCCCAGCCGGCGCTGAGCGATGGAGCGTCCGCGAAGCAGCCGCTTCATCCTCGCCTAGTCACGCGGTGACGCCAGGGAGAGGCTCCGAGCGAGCGTAACACTATAACAAAGAAAAGCGCCGCTTGCGCGCGGGCCGCTGAAGGTCACGTGCAACGCGATAAATGACCTTGCACGATGTAACGTAGCACAGCTTTCGCCCTAAAACTTGAGACTTTTCGTTCTAGACGCAGAAATATACCTAGAGGAAAGCACCAGGGGTTTCTTTGCCATAGAATGGAGTTTGGATTGGCTGCGCTTCGTGGACAGATGCGAAAGGCTATTCTGCTTATGCCTTGGCAGAGCTTGCCTTTCCATTGCGAGAAAAGAGAAAGCCACAAAACCTTTTTTCTCGGAGAGGTCAGTTTGTTACATTGTAAAAAATCATAGTCTAGTAGCAACGATATTTTGCAAGTAGAGGCGTAATATTGTCAGTAAGGTTAGTTCTAAATTGATTTTTTTGCCACTCTATTCACTAGATTTGTCATGAAAGTTAGTCTTTTGTGCGATCATGACGCATTTCCTTAGGCCAGAACAGCCTGAGCGTTAATTCCATAAAAGCATTTATTTCTCAATGAATACATGCTGCCCAATAAGACAAAAAGTTGCATATCAAAGGGCTGCAGTTGCAGTCCTTTGGGGTCGTTACTTGCTTTGCCATTCGTTAAAGGCTTTAATGACGTTGCTCACTAGACAGTAATAGGACTGCCGTGCTAGAATTCTTTAAAGGCAAGGATGTAATTAACACAAAAGGCAGGGTAAGTGTTCATCACACCCAACAGGAGTAATTTGTCAAAAGGCGCTGGATCCACTACTCCGTTGCAATAGCCAGAAACGTTTATTTAGCACTCTTGAACGCATAGAAGAGGAAAAGCCACACTGTTTGATATAATTCATGACCTAAGGTAGTTACGATAAGTTGCCGGTGCACAATTTGCCAGAGAAAGAACGCCCCTCGGATAAACCTCGTGCAATTGCGACAACTGCAGCTGTGCCGATATGTCGTTTTTCAGGGAGACGAATAATGGGCCTGCTAGTCTCCGCTATTATTCAATTCAGCTAAGGTACAGTAGTATGGCTAAAATGAGGCGCCTGGGAATACAATTACCCTAGAAGTGGCAACTACGGGAGAGGTAATGATTACCGACGGGCTCAAGTAAGAAATATAATTAAGCGACAGTTTTAAAATTTTTTAAAAAGCCAAACAAAAATATAATTTGATCGTAGTATTTAGGAGCGCATCCCGGCATAAAGTTTGACCGGGAAATTAATGTAGGACATGGATACCGGACCACTGAATAAAAATAGCTAAACCCATTTCCGCCCAGTGTGAAATCTACTGGAACAGCGGAGCTATGGCCCTCTTGTGTCGACTCAAACGTAAACAGACGCTCGCCGGAAAACGGCAGCGCCGTCGGCGCGCAAATTCAGCGGTTCGCGCAAAGGAATCGGCAGCTAAACATCAGATGCAGGAGGCTCCGTCCCCTATTCCTCCCCTAGCGGGTGGGAGGGGGACGCGCTGCTGTTACACTCAGGAACAAGTTAGAACGGCAATAGCTCATGTACGGTATCACTCCGCCTAAGCGACGGACCAAGAGGGATCCAATTTTTGCTACACCTGAACATGAGCGTAGTAGAACGGGGTAGATAAGCGCGTCCAGTACTTTTGTTAAGCGAAGTACCCGAGTACAATACTACTTCTCTGCACACATCAAATAACTTGGAATTTCGCTCAAATGATGTTTATACCTTGGTTGTTCTTTAATACCAGAGCATTGTTTGCGTACTTGATTGGCATGGCTTTAGTAATATCGCCGCTATTGGATGACATCCTTTTGTTACAGCAATAAACGCATTCGATAGCCATTCTGAAAAAAAAAATCACAACGAAAGAAAAACGGGCGCTAGGAAAGGTATGTGCAGCTGCGAGCAAATGTCGCAGTACCGCTGTGTGCTGGCGGCAACTATAGATTTCGAAGAGCGTCCAAGCACGAATAAAAGAGGGAAGCGTTCATCTATCCCACTATAGCCCTTTTAAAATGGGAAAATCTAGACATGCCGCTTTCTCTGTATCTTGCGAACCGATCAAAACTGCCCTACGATGTCAACTACTTTTGGTTTGCTTACGTTTGCTTTCGGGGCATAAGCTTTATTAACTTCATTCGAATAAAAGTTACAAGAGTGACCTTCCTTAACTCCCGAAGTTGTTTTAATCACTTGCATGGCAACATTGAGAACTGTGAACTACCCAACGCGTATATCCCAGCATTAGAATGCCTTCCTTTGACGTGCGAGATTCCGCGATAAAGTACTGAAATATTTCCTTCTTTTAAATTAAACTCAAGATCATCGGATTCGTATAACCACTGCGAAGATGTTAATTATGGAGCTCGACATGCTGCAGTGACAATATAAGTTGTGAATCCTGAAAGGTGTGTTTCCATTACAGGTTTCGGTGTGATGGCAAGATGAGTGTACAAGCGATTACCGTATAAGGAATAGGGTTATGTATTTCCGGTAACTTTCGCAGGCAATGTGGCAAACCGGCCTCGACACGTTATGCGGTAGAGGACTGGTAGACGAGTTTATTCTATCCTACTCAGGTCCGCAGCAATTAGGTTCCCGAGCTTAGATAAGTGAATGGAGTGTCATGCTTTCAAAAATTACCTGCCTGCCCATAATCATTTTTCGCGTCATTGTAAATTCCCTTAGACGCTCCATTTCCGCACATTTCTATCAAGCAGAGCGTATCACTTGTGCCACAGAAGATGTATGCCCTTGAGCTGTTGTGCGCGAAGCCGTATACTGAATTTGGCAGCTCTCAAAATATTTGAATATTTGACGAAATCAAAATAGAAGAAAATGGACGCACGTACGCACCGAAATTTTGTATGGCTTGAAATGAAGGGATTAGGGTGGTTCAAATTATTTATTGAGTCCTGTGACGTCATTCACAAACAGGCTGTCGGCTCGAGGACTAAAGCCCTCACATAAGCTTACTCAAGACTAGTATTAACGCTGTAAACTGCATATTTGCGTAGGTGTGTAGGAATACTTGTTTTGTAAATATTGCTACGTACTACGTGGAAATTAGAGAAACCACACGAAACATGTTAAAAGGTGATGTGACGGATTTAATCGGCTGGCATAACGACGCAAACACGGCCAGCCGCCACATTCTGGTTCATCTTTTTCGCGTGTGGATGGGCTTGATGCTGTGCGCCGCTGTACTCTTCTCCTTCACGAGACAATATGGTGCCGTTGATATGGATGTTCTATGGCGTCGTCGCTCGTAGAAATTTACTGGTTCCCACGCGCTCCAAACGGCATTTAACTGATCGGATTGGGGTAGTGCATAGTTGACGTGAGGCTTCACACCGAAGCTGTAGTTAGTCTGGTGTCTTTCGCCCGTATGCGAGCAAACCTCCCCCAGAGTTGCCCACAGAGCAGCGCATGCTCCAGCAGAGATGTATTGACCAACGCTTTTATATGCCTCACGTTAGGCGTAACGTTATGTCCTGAGGTCTAACGACGTTAACAGGCATACCCGCAACTCCACGTCCAATGATTTTAATGTTACGTGTCACGTCCTTATAGGCCTAACGCTAGGACTGCTGACCGTTTAACGGTTAATCCGGTGGGCAGCATTTGCAAGGTTCAGCGTTTAATCTTAAAAGAGCATCAATAGGTCTAAAGCGAGTAATTGAAAAAAATTAACGGTTCTAAGAGGAACAACAGTTGGTCTCCAGTGTACCAACAGAGAGGTCTAACACTTGATATTCAAGGGGACAACAGTTAGTCTTCAGGAAAGACCAATAGTTGATCCGTGAACGGAATAAGTGTAGACTGACGAACCGTTAGTTTCCTTGCCGTTAGTCAAAGGACTAATGCTAGTATTAACACAGCCAGTCCCCAAAAGGGCTAATTCCGATACCCCCAAGTTCGTTTTGGCTTACGGTGTACCCGCAGCTACTCGCACAATGATTTTGACGTTACTTGGCACGTCTTTATAGGTTCAACGGTAGGACTACCGACCATTAACCTGTTAAAAGGACATAGCACATAACAGCGGAGGCGCATTGACTAACACCTAGGCGTGGGACGTTTTGTTTCGGGCGAGTACCAGTATTCACACGGGGTTGCATACCCAGAGAATAGCACATACGGGCGGCTTGGTATTGGGCAAGGCGTACCTTCCGTTATTTTCTTTTTCATTTCGTGCTGGTACTTAAACTTACAAAGCGAATAACACCCTGAACACAAGCGCGTTGCATGGTTCAGATGAGAAGATGACATATAAGCGACTTTAATGTTGACACTGCGAATTCCGTCAAGCAAGAATGGTTCTTGGTCATCATCAAGGAAAACTTTGGAGTCCCGTGCTAGAACAGCCCCATTCAACTAAACACGCGTGGTTGTGTACGGAGTGGTTGACACGGAACCGTGTACGTAATTGGTCTTGGCCAAGTATGTAGCGGAAGTCGTCCAGCTTCTGTATACTTCCAGTTCTGGAGTGCCGGGATGAAGCTTTCATTTTGTTTTTTTGCGCATGGTCGAAACTCTATGGCCAGATACTGCGGAGGGGTTTTTCGAGGGCAGCGGCAGAGTACACGAACGTCGACAGTTTGAGATCGATACGGCGCACAAAATCTGGCGCTTGTGCCAGATTTTGTACGCCAGCATGAGATGAAAAAAAGGGACGAAATCGGAGGCCAGAATGCTGGAAACTGTATCTATAGCTTGTAGTTATGTTTTTTATACGTTCGAATAAGTATTTCGCATACGTAGCTTCGCGTGCAGATCGCCGTCGTGTACAACAGTCATCGCCAGCACTATAACCTCGCTTCCGTTTGCTGACTTACACCTTTCGATACATGTAAAGCTTACACGTGCCCGGTTCTCGTCCGCTTACCTCACTTGGAATTGAAGTTCATAAGCACCAGCATCTGAAGGCATGACACGCGTCATTTGAAGAGGCTCAGAATCTTTTGGGTCAACCAGCGATCCTTCTTCAGGTGCCGCAAATTATGGGTACATTTTCTAAGGCCCTTATGGCTCGGAATGTGACCGACGGCGTACATTCGAACCGATGACTTCGTCCTCCACGCTAGGTCGCCTTGGAACAGCTGGTTCTCATTGAGAGTACTACACGGATATTGTGGATGCAAAATGGGGTGTATTGTCAACATGCGTAACAAGCCTCGTATCGCCTGCCTGATAAAGTAACGGCATTAACGTGGCCTACCAGTTCCGTTTCGATAGTCATGTGACATTCATAGTCAAGGCTCCTTCATTCAATCCGAACAATAGACAGTGAAGATATGCAACGAACACGTGGAAAGAAAAAAAGACCTATAGAATGCAATAATACTCGACACATGAATCGACCGCGTACAATCTCGAGGCTTTTTCTCTATGCTTCTTTCTATAATTCAATCTCCTTCGCACGCCGCTGCCATGCTTAGTCTCGGACGCTTTGCACTGAGGATGAATAAGCGTACCCGAATTAGATTAAAAGATGCTGTGGTCTAGCTAATTGGATTGAGAACAGAACGACTAATTACCTCTCGGGCTCATTATTTGCCTTACAGTGGGAGTAATGCTTCGTGTAATAATTCGGCTACTGCATACCACCGAGCAGTTTTTGCACCCACTTTCATCTCTTTGCCCCCTCTTTGTTCTAAAAACGGATGGTGGGCTCGCATTACTTCAATTTTGCCATTGAGACCACCCCCACAGACTTGGACGCGCTCCTAAATGCGAGGACGTGAAGCCGCGCCCGCTTCAAAGCGGAGCACCGAACATGATTATGCTTGGTAGACAAATTGCTTTACCGGGGCAGCATTCAGAGCACTCACAAAGCTTATTGGCAGACATTTTTGCCGTTGGTAGAAACTGCACATTTAGAGGCTGGGTGATACATCCTCGCGTTTGGGAAAATACTGTTCGAATGTAGAATATTTTTTTCTGATATCACGGCGTTCATAAGAATATAACCAAAAGGAACCAAATTGAACAGTCATCTACTTGCGAGTATTTCCTTTGAGTTTTGCAGTTGGAGGCGGGAAAATTTTTTGATTCTTAAGAATAGCGAAAAGGAAATGAACAAGGCACGTGGCGTGGTCGAGCCCGCCGCTGCTTTTGACTTTTCGTAGGGCTATATGGGGTGAAAACGAAAGCCTCTGTGAAAACAAAATTGGCCATCGAGAAATGCTTGATATTAGGAGGCGAGATCACGATGCTGCATAGCTGCATAATAAGCTATAGTAAGGAGACACTGAGGTGAGCTTCCTTCATAATCGGGGCTATACGACAAGAATTTAATGGGTGCCATCGGTGGTTCCTGTGAAGCCTTCGAGACGGCAAAGTGAAAATAGAATTTCTTGGATTATAATGTCACGAGACGTAGTTCAAAAAGAGAAAATAGAGAGGGCTAAGCGTGGCAATTACTACGGAAGCCTCACAAGTGAAGCTGGGTGTCTGGAATCGGTTCCCACAGGACTGAAATAAAGGGGCCCAATGAAAACAGTAAGACATGCACAATGAAGAAGAAATTGAAAGTCATCTCCCGGACGAAAACATAACAACACTGCAGTAATTAAAGCGGGTAGCAGTTGTCCTAACGCTTAGTAGTTTTTGCGCAGTAGTCTCCACACCTCCTCGCCAACCCCCTGCATAAAACCAGGACAGCCTATTTCGCAAAGAGAGCGTGTCATCGCAAGAAACAATTTAAGCGATTTGTGCACATTTGCGTCGTATACGCACAGGCAAAGCGAAATTATGAGGAAAAAAATGACAGCACCTCCACTCCGTGGATGATGGCGAGGGTGCGGAGTACGGGGACTCGAAATGACATCCAAGTTGCGCCCCGACTGACATCCGATTTGCGCCCCTGGCGTCATTTTATTTGAGCCGTGAGTTGCGTCTTGATTATTCCCTAAATGAAACTGCAACTTACGGCTCAAATCGAATTTCGCTTGATTTTCGTTTGATGGTGGCTTGCGCACGGATGAACGCGGACGAACATTGGGGGGTCCTAAGGTACTCCGCACCGTTACAGGCGATGAAGTAAGCCGCTTGACTATCGGGTACGAACTCATGGCCGTAGCCCAATGGGTAAGACGACTGACACTAACTCTGTCTGGTCTACCAGAGACAGGTTGGAATCCTGCCGGTTCCTGTGTGATTTTTCGTGGTTGTAAATGCTATGCGCACGGACGGTTGTAAATGCTATGCGCATTGTGCGGTCCTAAGGTGCTCCGCCACTAAAACAGAATTACCTTCCGAGTATACATGCTCGACAAATATCTGATAACTTTGCAAAAGAAACCAGAAAAGAAATTCAAAATTTTGCGAAAGAAAAGCTGCTACGAGTGATTGAAAATTGCCCATAAATAATGTGCCCATGGAATGTAATGTCCGGATTCACCCGGCTTCTACATTCTGGTTTTGGTCCCGAAATTGTGCGGAACATCTTCTGTCGCCCCTTAAAATATAATATTGTTACGGGACTCGCAATGCCGCACAGCGCCTGGACCCAAGAGCGACGACGACGACGACGGAGTGGCTGGCATACCTTGGGCGAGCTGTGTCATGGCCGCCATGTACATAATGTCAATAGATCGGTCTTCATTCTTAACCATGGCTTGCCTCATCTGCTCTGCCGCCACGTAACAGTATGAACTTCCTGTAACACCGCGTCTCTTCCAGTAGACGAGTAGTATGTACAGTGCGGCCCACTGTTAAAGGGAAAGGCCGAAGCTACCTACGCGGAAAAATATCAATACCAGCATCAAGAATCCTTCTCCAGCGGCCTCCTCAACGCAAGATCCGTCTGGTTTGGGCCCCTGCCCACTCGTCTCTTCGCGGCAATGTCATGGCCCACACGACAGCCTGAGAATTAGCCTACCGGGCACCGCGAGACGATTGGCTAGCGACTCATCCCCTAGTAACATAAAAAAGCGTCACACAGCAGTACAAGTTGAGTAGGCAAGAGTATCCTCCTGCCCACCTGTCACTCGTCAAGGAACAGGAGCATAAACTCAGGCTTTTGCAGACAAACACGTCCCCTCACCTATCTAAGCTTCACGCCATCAACCCACCCTCTACAGCGCCACTTGCTCACACTGCGGTGAGATCTGTACCCTCTACCACATGGTCTGGGCCTGCCAGAAAAACCCAAATATTAGCCCAATTCCCGACCCTTCAATTGAGCAATGGGAAAGAGAACTGGCCAGCTCCAGCAGCGAAACTAAGCTTCGGCTGGTGGAACGTGCGGAGAAGACAGCTAGTTCCAACGGGATCCTGAACTGAGGAACCCGACCACGTGCTCCCCTTTTTTTTTCGCAAAATAAAGTTTACTCTCCCTCTCGGCGAGCGCGTGGCCGCAGCGCACCGCGAAGCGCCGGCGCATAGAAGTGGCGAGAATAGGAGGCAGCCAGCACACGCGCGCTGACCGCGCAAGGCTGGTGCAACCATAGAGTTCCTAATGGGAGCAGCCGCATATCGTCTGCTAAAGCGCGCCGCCGGGCCGCTCAGCTTGCGAGAGCTGCGTAATCACGCACTCGAAGGAAGGAATAAAAACAGGGGCCGTATTCTCGACGCCGTAAATTCACCGGGAACTGTGAATCGCCTGAAGCTTTGCCTGATGGGCTTTTAGTGTTGGTCACGTGCTTCCGGTTGACAAAGTGGTTGTGTGGGCTTTCGTCATTTTGACGTTTTCACGACGTTTACTGGCACCAGTTCTAAAGTTTGCCTTATTTCACCCTGAAAGCGCATAATTATTGGCCGGCAATGAAGACTAGACGAAATGCAGCGGACATGGCAACGAAGGCCAGTCTGCTATTCAACAACAATACGGCTTGTATGTGTCGCCATCTGTGTGATTGGCTGAGAAGACGTGGCGTAATTTAAACAGATCGCGGGAACGTTTACGTCCCACATTGGCAACTTAGCCTTTGTAAAAGTGACTTGTAACGCAACAGCTTGCCTATGGCGGTTGCCGTCGCCGCGAAATAGGGTAAAAAATTTCACCGACCTTTACGCGCCGGGAAATCCCCATGAATTCGCAGCAGACACAGTTTCGCACGACACGCGGGGTTTAAACATTCCGAAAGAAATAAGACTTTTTACTGTTTCCAAGTCAGTGATAACGTAGCCTAACAATGACGTCCTGTATGTTGTTTTTATGTTTGGGCAATAAAATAACAATTAGTTGTTTGGCGTAACAGCAACATAAGCGGGCAGTACAAGCCTCTTCAATAAAAAGAACCCAACGCATGGCATTTTTTCACATTCATCCTAGTAAACTGGCGGGTCACATGATCGAATTCAAGAAAAAGATAATCAAAGAGAACTGACTGCTTTATTCATTACTGCTCTGACTGAGTTCGAGTTTGACGAATGAGTGAATCGGCGGCGTCAGTACGCTCCCCCGTTATCAGGGGTAGCGTATCGCTGTCATTACCGCGTGAAATGGTCACCGCTGTTTTTTTTTTCTGTGATCACCCCATAAACTTGTATCATAGCAGCAGACGATAGCGTGTAGGCGGTGACGGCCGGGAAGGGAAGGTGAGCTTGAGACTGGAACTTTAGGCAAAATGCCCATTTTTTTCTTGAATCGGAATCGAGCCTACTTAATATAAGCATGAACTCAGGGAAGAGGAGAATTTCAACGAATAGTTTATTGTGCCTATAAGTGGATATTTTGATTCTATGGGATTTTTAGCGCCTATTATGACTATATGGGCCTTATGGGCCTATACTGACTTTCTAGCGCCTAAAAATGCCTCTTTTGTGTTATATATATATATATATATATATATATATATATATATATATATATATATATATATATATATATATATATATATATATATATATATATATAAGAGAAGAAAAACTTCGAACAAGGTAAAAGCACGATTGTGGCCTATGTTTCAGCAAAGAGAACTTGCTTTCCTCAGGGCAATCTCTCGCCTGGCAGGCAGGGTTTATATAGGGGTAGGACCCCAGGTGAAAGGAGAGGGAAAGATGGAAGGGAAATTGAGCAAGCTGATTGGTTTCGGAGTGTGTCGGGGGAGAGATTGAGGGGCCAAGAAGGTTGTCTAGTTTAAGCCGCGAAGTAGGTCACACGGAAGTCAGCTGATGGTTGATATTCGTGGAATTTTTGGACAGAAAGGATGAGAGGGTGCTTATTGACCCGCCGCGGGGTATAGGGAAAGGATCTCAGAACCGCCGGAAGCAGACCAGGCGGTGAGGGTGGGGTCCTTATCAGAAACTGTCTGCAAGCCTCAGGTCAAAAGAAAAGATAGAGACGGGGGAAAACTAACTAGGTCAAGGAAAAAAGAAAAAAACAAAAAGGAGAAAAAAACAGGGAGGGAAACCACATAAACCCACACACTAAAGAAAAAGCAATGACCCGGCAACTGAAATGGCACGTGTCACCCACGGCAACATTCCTGGAACAGGCCTGTCCTGAAACTCAAAAACGAAAAGATAAAGTTAGAGTGACGTACGGGGCACAAGACCACGCGGAGTAAAAAAAAACGGAGAAATTAACTAAATAAAATTGAATTCCAGAAGCAAAAGTTGGAGGCATGAGGGCGAGTATTAAGCTAGACGCTAAGGAATGAAAAAAAAAGAAAAAGAAATTAGGTGACCAGGTACAGAGCAGAGTGAACGGTCATAGTCTTTGGATGAGGTATATGCACGAAAATGCCTAATGCTGTATTCCCGGTGAATATCGCAAGGATTCCAAGTTGCCCTTAGACGCATTAATTCCAGCAGGTTCCATGGAGTTGAATTTGTGAATTAAGTAGGATTCTCGGTATTTCCTGTCCCTAGGAGACTGAAAATTTGACTGAAGTATATATAACTTAAGGTCATCAAAATTGTGGCCTGGTTGGTTGAAATGCTGCGCTACAGCTATGGAGGATTTGCTAAGAGTATCTGCCCGGTGACCATTAAGCCGTAGGCTCATAGGTTGGCTCGTTTCGCCTATATACTGTTTGTGGCACATTGAGCATTCCAACATATACACAATGTTGGATGAAGTGCACGTAAAACTTGAATTAATCTTGTGGACATAATTACTGGCTGTGCTTTTTACAACGCAGTCTGTTTGCAGGTGCCTACAAGTCTTGCATCTGGGGCGGGAGCAGCTGGCTATGACTGGTTGCTTTGAAGGCCCTGTTTTAGCATGCACTAAAATATCTTTTAGATTCCTGTTTCTCCGGTAGGTAACCCTTGGCGCTTCCGGGAAAGTCTTTTTAAGTCGGTCGTTACTGGCTAAAATGGGGTAGTACTTCCGCAGTATATTGTTTACTTTTGGGAGAGCGCTTGAAAATTTAGTTATTAGGGCAGGTGGCCTGGCGCTTTCGTTTTGCCGCTGTTTCTTGAGAACGTCATCCCTTTTGAGATTAGACACACGTTGGTACGCCTGATCGCGCGAGCTTTTGGGGTGGTTCCTGTTCATAAGGGTGGCCTTGAGTTCGTCTAGGTGCTCTACGTAGTCACTGTCATCACTGCATACTCTTCTAAGCCTGGTGGCTTGTCCTACAAAGATCCCTTGTTTGCAGTGTCTGGAGTGATGGCTTTTATAATCTAGGTACTGCTGCCTGTCTGTTGGCTTTCTAAAAAGCGTGGTTTTAAGTTTACCGTTGTCTAGAATGACGGTAGTATCTAGGAAGTTCACTTCTTTTTCAGAATACTGGCAGGAGAATTTAATAGTCGGATGCGAAGAATTGAGATGGGATATAAACGTTTCTAGAGTCGCGCGACCGTGTTCCCAAATCATAAAGATGTCGTCGATGTAGCGGAGGTAAACCTGAGGTTTATGCGGAAAAGAGCTTAATAGGGTAGCTTCAAGTTGCCCTATGAAAATGTTGGCATAGGTCGGTGCGAATGGAGTACCCATGCTAGTTCCAAAAACTTGCAAAAAGTAAGAAGAGTCAAATTCAAAATAATTGAGAGTTAGAACTAGTTTTAACAAAGTTATGTAAACTACTGGTGCATGTTGGTGCGGGTTCACTGATCGAGATTTTGAAATCGCTTCAATTCCTTCGGCGAACGGAATGTTTGTATACAATGCAGCAACGTCAAGAGTAACAAAGAGGGTTCCAAGTTTTTGGAACTAGCATGGGTACTCTCCTCCTGCCAGTATTCTCCTGCCAGTATTCTGAAAAAGAAGTGAACTTCCTAGATACTACCGTCATTCTAGACAACGGTAAACTTAAAACCACGCTTTTTAGAAAGCCAACAGACAGGCAGCAGTACCTAGATTATAAAAGCCATCACCCCAGACACTGCAAACAAGGGATCTTTGTAGGACAAGCCACCAGGCTTAGAAGAGTATGCAGTGATGACAGTGACTACGTAGAGCACCTAGACGAACTCAAGGCCACCCTTATGAACAGGAACCACCCCAAAAGCTCGCGCGATCAGGCGTACCAACGTGTGTCTAATCTCAAAAGGGATGACGTTCTCAAGAAACAGCGGCAAAACGAAAGCGCCAGGCCACCTGCCCTAATAACTAAATTTTCAAGCGCTCTCCCAAAAGTAAACAATATACTGCGGAAGTACTACCCCATTTTAGCCAGTAACGACCGACTTAAAAAGACTTTCCCGGAAGCGCCAAGGGTTACCTACCGGAGAAACAGGAATCTAAAAGATATTTTAGTGCATGCTAAAACAGGGCCTTCAAAGCAACCAGTCATAGCCAGCTGCTCCCGCCCCAGATGCAAGACTTGTAGGCACCTGCAAACAGACTGCGTTGTAAAAAGCACAGCCAGTAATTATGTCCACAAGATTAATTCAAGTTTTACGTGCACTTCATCCAACATTGTGTATATGTTGGAATGCTCAATGTGCCACAAACAGTATATAGGCGAAACGAGCCAACCTATGAGCCTACGGCTTAATGGTCACCGGGCAGATACTCTTAGCAAATCCTCCATAGCTGTAGCGCAGCATTTCAACCAACCAGGCCACAATTTTGATGACCTTAAGTTATATATACTTCAGTCAAATTTTCAGTCTCCTAGGGACAGGAAATACCGAGAATCCTACTTAATTCACAAATTCAACTCCATGGAACCTGCTGGAATTAATGCGTCTAAGGGCAACTTGGAATCCTTGCGATATTCACCGGGAATACAGCATTAGGCATTTTCGTGCATATACCTCATCCAAAGACTATGACCGTTCACTCTGCTCTGTACCTGGTCACCTAATTTCTTTTTCTTTTTTTTTCATTCCTTAGCGTCTAGCTTAATACTCGCCCTCATGCCTCCAACTTTTGCTTCTGGAATTCAATTTTATTTAGTTAATTTCTCCGTTTTTTTTTACTCCGCGTGGTCTTGTGCCCCGTACGTCACTCTAACTTTATCTTTTCGTTTTTGAGTTTCAGGACAGGCCTGTTCCAGGAATGTTGCCGTGGGTGACACGTGCCATTTCAGTTGCCGGGTCATTGCTTTTTCTTTAGTGTGTGGGTTTATGTGGTTTCCCTCCCTGTTTTTTTCTCCTTTTTGTTTTTTTCTTTTTTCCTTGACCTAGTTAGTTTTCCCCCGTCTCTATCTTTTCTTTTGACCTGAGGCTTGCAGACAGTTTCTGATAAGGACCCCACCCTCACCGCCTGGTCTGCTTCCGGCGGTTCTGAGATCCTTTCCCTATACCCCGCGGCGGGTCAATAAGCACCCTCTCATCCTTTCTGTCCAAAAATTCCACGAATATCAACCATCAGCTGACTTCCGTGTGACCTACTTCGCGGCTTAAACTAGACAACCTTCTTGGCCCCTCAATCTCTCCCCCGACACACTCCGAAACCAATCAGCTTGCTCAATTTCCCTTCCATCTTTCCCTCTCCTTTCACCTGGGGTCCTACCCCTATATAAACCCTGCCTGCCAGGCGAGAGATTGCCCTGAGGAAAGCAAGTTCTCTTTGCTGAAACGTAGGCCACAATCGTGCTTCTACCTTGTTCGACGTTTTTCTTCTCGTGTGTTCTCTACCATCTTCAAAGTTCTACTACTCCCTATATATATATATATATATATATATATATATATATATATATGCCTTTTTTGGTTTTTCGAGTCGATGTTCTGCAAGGACTGTTCTCGCTACAGAAGCCCGCAACTATAGGTGTTTGTCACACGCCGTTCTGCTTTGTCGACTAATAAATACCTGCAATTAAGATCTTTCTTCGAGGCGCAGTTGTCTCTTTAAGTAGCCACTACCGACTGTGCCTCTTTCACCAGAGCACATTGTTACCCCGTCTACAATCGGCGTATTGGCATTGCGACGACCGTCTGCAATGTTACCGTGTTCAATCACCCAATCCTCCCCTCATCCGGTTTTCGCCGGTTTGCTGACGAGCTTGCTGACGAGTTCATGTTGCGTCATGCTAGTGAAATGAGGGAGGGTCTGAAGCGGGAGTTCAGACCCAAATTACAAAAAAATAGCGTCTCCCGAGATGCCGAGGGTGCTAGCGACAAAGAGTTGAAGCACCGTGACGGCGAGAGGACCAGGCAAAGCAGCAGAAAAAGGTTTTCGAGAAGAGGCTACCGCTGACTTGCTTTAATTGTCACCAGCCGGGTCCCGTGGCCACCGGCTGTCGAAATCCCAGGGTAGCTTTTCTGGCGGCCGGTGAAGGCGATGTGAATAGGAAACTGCTGGAACCGCACATTCTGGAGATGACGGTGAACGGTTAATGCTTGCGATTACGCCGTGATTCCGCGTCAACGATGGATGTGGTGCATCCATCTTAGGTAGCACCGTGGTGTAAGATATACTTTTAGGTGTGGACACAGCAGCCCAAAAATCTGTCAAATAGAGATGGTGGCGCCGTGGTGCCGCGCGTGGAACTTTGATTGAAAGGATATCTGGTGGCAGAACTCCTAACTAAGCTTCGAAGCGACCGAGGCTTCAAGTGACTTGAACAACGACTGTCCGAAGCCAGGTGGTTCGCAGGCACCAGCGGCATCCGTGTAAAACAACATTGTTTGAGCTCACTGTGTGAGCTCACACAACGCAATCTTAAAGCGTAATTTATTGCATTGTTTGAACAGCTGCGAGATTTCGGGCGCCCTAAGTTCATTAAGACGCGCGCGGAGCTCCTCAGAACATTGGACACCGGCAGTGAGTCTGACAACATCGATTCGTCTCCGCTGCTTCGTGCATGGACTTACCCCAGTTGTGCAACATCATTTACGACGAAGAAACATCAACATACTCGCCGCCAGCTTAATCCATTTCACAAACTGCCTACTTTCCTTGTATGTCGGGGTGTTGTTCCGGCAGCGGACGCTTTCTTTTGCCGCTGCTTGTACGGAGTAGCTTGGGTGGCTGTAGCCAACGGTAAAGTCGACGGCACTGCATCGTTTGCGAGAGCGCACCTCTTCGACATTCAGTAGTACATCCCCTCAAAGCACCAAAAAGAACGCTTTCGCGCAACCGCACTCTCAGAAAAATGCTGACCGCAAGTAGCATCATTTTCTGCTGGGGATGGCTGCAGAGCACGCATTCATTCGTTTAGGATAGCAGGTAACGTTAATTACTGTCACGTTTTCTTGCCATCCGTTGCAGTACGTACTCAATAAAACATTTGCACCTCATTTTTTCCTTGCGCAAGCATAAAAAGCGCAGCGTAAAATCTCATTTGTGTGAGCGCTGAACGGCTGCCGCGGCACACATTCCCTTCGGTGTAGTGTTTTATACCTTCTCTTGATTGTTGCCGACCCAAAACACATGCTTAGAACACGTTGAAACACTGGGGCGAGCGCAAAGGCTTTCGCGCGGCTTTCTTCAAATGATCGTCTTCACCCCCGGCCGGCGGAACCAGCCAAGCTGCGGCGAGCAGAAATCGAGCAGACGACCGGTTACGGAAGCTGCCGAGAAGGCCCGACAAGGAGCCGAAGAGATCCGAACACCTCCGAGTGGGCGGCGCTCGGGCAGCTTCTTTTCCCTGCCGCTGGAGAGCGCTTAAATCAACGGTCTCAGCGGCGCCAGTTTGGCGACTTTATCAAAACAAAGAGCACACGTTAGTTTTGTAAGCTGTGTCCTCACCTAATAACATATCTTACACCGTGGGTAGCACCAAAGCAGATTTCGGGCAAGTGTGCATGGATCAGGCAGGTGGTTGAGACAAACAGCGTGCGTTTCCCGATCGCGCGAATACGTATCAAGGGTCCATTCGGGACACTTCACATGGAGGCTGCTGTGTCACCTAGTTTGCCACCCGGATATCCGTACTTATTTTCAAACCGCTCGGATGAAATGTTCCGTCAAAAGGGCTTGACATTTGGTGTAGTAGTTAAAGCAGTGACATGCTCAAAAGCGGAGGAGTTGGTTGCGAGAGCGCCCAGTTCAGACGAGGTGGCACCCCACAGTGAGTGTGTGGGAGAGAGCAGCACTACAAGCGTAGAGGCGCCACTGCCTGCCACGAGAATTGAGGTGACATCGCAAGACTCTAAACTCGAGGAAAACCCCGGAGGCGAGGAAGAGTTTTCCCACTAAGGTGAGGTGTTTGTCCCACCCGCTTCTGAGAGTTTGCAAAAGTTGGTAGAAGTAAACAGAGCTGCACTTATAGCGGAACAAAGACGAGACGCCAGGCTTCAGAACATTAAATTCGACGGAAGCGAGGGAGTTGCAAAGGAAAATGTTCTTTTTCCGGAAGGCAATGGTGTACAGTAGCGTTAGTACAGGGACAAGGGAGTACAGTTTGATCAGTTGGTTGTGTCATGGGCTTATCGTACGAACCTTTCGCACCTGGTTCATGGCCACGTGATTGGTCAAATGCACCGACGGCCTTCAAGTCGAGGTAGCTGCGATTCGCGATTTTCTGCAGCACCGTACTAAGACCGACATCCGCTCCTTTTTGGGCGTAGCAGGCTACTACAAGTAATACATTCACAGGTATTCTGAGTTAGCCAGCCCCCTCACTGACGATTTTCGGAAAACTGAGCCCGTTACTATAAAATGGGATGACAAGAAGGAGCAGGCTTTCAATGATTTGAAAAGAGCGTTGACGAGCCAGCCGGTGATTGCAGCCCCTTACTTCAACAAACCTTTTGTCATTCCGTGCGACGCTAGTGATCGAGGCATGGTGGTTGTATTGTGCCAGAAAGGGGAGACGGGTGACGAGCATCCCGTGCTTTACGCGAGTCGGAAGCTGACAGTGTGCGAGGAAGCATATAGCGTCTCCGAAAAGGAGTGCGCGTGCCTCGTGTGGGCTGTTCAAAAGCTAGCTTGCTACATCGCCGGCTCGCATTTCGTTTTCGAAACTGACCACTATCACCTCACATGGTTGCAAACAATGTCCGCTGTTGTGCCTGTGCGCCCGGCCCAAATTCGTTGCACGGGGCGACGCGCCAACCGCGGGGCCGATTCACGCCTCGTCCAAACCGATTCACGCCTCGACCAGTTCAGGACTAGTCAACACTCTTTAACAGCGCTGAACATGGATGATACGTGTGATATAGGGCCGCGTTCCTCATCTTTCAACACTTAACCTCTGTTGGGTGGCAAAGTGAACATTTTGCGTGTGTGTGTTCAGCATGACTGCTATGCTTATGCTAAACGTGCCTTGTTCGCGTGTGGTTACTCCACGGTCTCAGAACTCTGTTCAACTTGAAGCGAACATTTCTTGTGGTTTCTCCACGCTCTCAGAACTCTGTTCAACTTGAAGCGAACATTTCTTCGAGTATGCTTCAACATTTATTTTTATACCGAACTACTGAACTTGGTTCCGACTCCAATTATTATCATTCCTTTTCCTTTTCCTTTTTCTTATTTTTTATTCTGTCTTTCCCGCCTTCCTTCTTGCTTGTCTTGTCTTTTTCTTTTTTTTCCCTCACTCGCCCCACTTTTCACCTGACGTAGCATGTCAGGCTCTTTGCTGGAGAAACCTTGTCAGTACCATTAAACTACATTCTCTCTATCTCGACTACACCCTGATTCCGCAATGCCGGCATGACTGCTGAGGTTTCCACCCAGTCAAATGCTTTCTCATAATCTATAAAGGCTACATATAGGGGTGGAGTATACTCGGCGTATTTATCTATCCCCTGATTGATCGTGTGAATATGGCCTATCGTTGAATAGCCTTTACGAAATTTTGCTTGTTCATTAGGTTGACTAAAATCTAAGGTGGCCGAAATTCTGTTAGTGATTACCTTGGTAAGTACCTTGTAGACGACTAACAGTAAGCTGCGCCTCCCATTACTAAGCCAATTAACCCTCGGCCCTCAGCCCCCCGCAACTGTGAAGCAACTGACCATGGCGGCGGTCAGACCTGCGACGCAGCAGAGGGTGATTTGAATCACTGGATCTGAGCAGGACGCCATTGGTATCTAAACCTGGCAACGTTTACCCCAGAACTTTAACTAGAAAAGCGAGTTTAGAGGTGGTGTGCAAGAAATTAGAGGGCAATGAATGGGATGCAATAGGGCTGAGTGAGGTTAGGAGGACAGGCGAAGCCTTTACAGTGTCGAAAAATGGACACGTCCATGTTACCGGGATCTAGAGGACAGAAGAGAGCTGGGAGTGGGATTTCAAGTCAATAAAAGCATAGCTGGCCACATACACGAATACTATAGCATTAACGAAAGGGGGTCTGGTCTTATCAATTGGCTCAGAAAGAGGTACAAATTCAAGGTGGTACAGGGCTACTCGCCTACATCCGGCCATGACGGCCAGCTAGATTAACGCTTCTATGAAGGTGTGGAATCGGCAATGGCTAAAGTAAAGACACAGTATACCATAATTATGGGAGGCTTCAATGCTAAAATAATCAGGAACCAGGCTGGAGACAAGGCAGTTGGGAACTATGGTCTGGGTGGTAGGAATAACAGAAGGGACTTATTAGTATGGTTCGCACAACGGAATAATCTGCGCATCACGAATACCTTCTGCAAACGGGAGAGCCGGAAGTGGACGTGGAGGAGCCCGAATTGGGAGCATAAAAATGAAATAGACTTTATATAGTGCGATAACCCTGGCGTCGTGCAGGAGGATGGATCACTAAGGATGGATCATCGGAGATTACGCCAAAAAGGGTATGAAAGGAAAAAACGGTGTCTTCACAAATTCCTGATTGTGTCGCTTTCCCGTAGAGATATTGAACTGGTTTTCGCTGACACGTGTAACCCGCCAAAATTTCTGAAAAGTAGTTTCACGGTTCACGGTTTTTCCATGCTTGGCCCAAACAATACCTAATGAGGCGGAACTGGATCTGGGGGCCAATTATGCGCTTTAACAGTTTACTCAGCAACTGTTATATCCTTGTTATATTGCTACAACCGGGAAATACCGCTAGTTAACTTACACACGTGAGACGTAAGCGACATGCGCCTAATAATGCGAATATAACCCATGTAAACAGTAAGCGTGCCTGACAGCATGGCTCATTGCCTTTCTAATGGCCGAGAAATGTTTTAATAGGGTCATGAAGAAAACATGCATCCGCCTTAGGCCGAGTTATTTCTTCATTGGTTAATATTGATGCGGAAGAAGCATTCGTATACAGGTCGAAACTCACCTGCTGATGGGAGGAAATGATTTGCTATTAGAGAAAAATCAATATTTTTTTCCTATTGGTGTCATGCTCGTTTCGAAAAAATAATTCATCGTTTGTTCCTATTTGTGTAATACATCTTTGTTTTGACGTGCAATTAGTAACAGTCGAGGAAGCAGGGTCTACTTATTTCTGCTTCCGAATGGATTTATTGATCAAATCTATTTATTCCCCATCATTAGCGATGAAATCTGGTGGGTCATAACTAGGTTCGGCTATGGTTGGGCAAAAAATATCGGCTTATTGATAAAGCAGGCCCATTGAACTTCAAACGGTTGACACTCCCTTTGGCAACAAATCATTATGCTTTATTGTCTATTCAGGATGCCTCAGCGTCAAAACGCAACATTGCGGGTGCTCGGAACTTGGAGGAACAAATTCACATTATTGCGGTACACCACTTCTGTGGGGAGCTAGTTTCAAAATTGAGCTGTTCATGACAAAAAAAAAAAAAAGAGACCAGACTTGGATACATCTCCCGGAGTGATACGGGGAGTGTAATGTTGAAGCATGATGCTTACGGGACGAATTCGAAATTCTGAATTCCTGCCTGGATGAAACAATTGATACACAAGAGTCTTAGGCGGACGTATTCGCGACGGTCAGGCAGGCAGTCCAAACAAAGTATCTTTTTATATCGGTTGCACTCAAGAAACAATCACAACCCCCGCCCCCCCCCCCCCCCAGGACACATCTGGCAGAAAATTATTGCAGGCGTCTAAAGGAATCGCCATGTGTATAGTAAAACGGATGCCACATGGTACCGGAATATTCCGCTATTGTGAAAACATGGGGTTTTAATGCGTTTTTTTTTATGCTGACTGACACTCTTGGGTTTACGCTGTTAAAAGCCAAAAGAGTACCCTTCTTTTCGAACAATATTGTTGACATGTGTTGACCTAGACCTGCCCTCCGAAAACATCATACCGAGATATTTCACAATATGGGGTTTCAATAAAGCCCTAATACCAGTGTTCCATGGATGAATCGTGACATCCTACACTTATCACGCCATGTGAGTCACCTAAGGCGATCTAAACGCAACGATAACCCTGACAGTATCACCAAGTTTAATCTCGCGAAAGAAGAACTTCGACGGAAAACAAACTCGGCTAGGGATTTGTATTTTCGTGTACAGCTTCAAAATATGCTTAAAAGTAATCCCGAAACGTTTCGGCGTTCTATCCTTCCCAAATCCACTTTACCGTCTTCATTCACTACTGGTGACGGAAGATTATGTGACCCAGCTGACATATCCAATGCCTTCAATGACTATTTTAATTCCAATTTTTCAGTGGAGAATAACGTTGTCCCTCCCTTCGGCGATCGCCTCTCTAATCTCTCCATTGGGAATATTACAATTACCGCTGAGAGCCTTTAGAACCTTATATCGAATCTCGATGCAAAAAAATGTAGTCGTCCTGACTGCATGCCCAATGCATTTCTACTCATGTATTCACAGTGGTGGGCTCGCTACATTGAAATTATCTTTAACACATCCGTCTGCACTAGTACTGTTCCCTCGTCCTGGAAAAAAGCTAAAATTCTTCCTCTGCACAAATCTGGCGATAAGCACTGTTTTTTAAATTACAGGCCAATTTCATTAACTTTGTATTCATGCAAAATGTTTGAACAGATAATCTTTAAATATATCATACACTTCCTCGAGTCTATAACATTCTGTATAACTTTCAACACAGGTTTCGACGTGGGTTCAGTACGGTGACGCAACTTATTGCCTTTTCACATGACATTTCCATGAACCTTGACGCAGGAGATCAGATTGATGCCATATTTATCGATTTTTCTAAAGCCTTCGACACTGTTATTCATTCAAAACTCTTCCAGAAATTAAATAAGATCCTCAATAACCTACAATTAGTTCACTGGATTTCTTGCTTTCTTGCGAACCGATCGCCGTTTGTGTACTTTGATTCCGTTGCTTCTTTCCCGGCCGAAATCACTTCTGGTGTTCCGCAGGGCTCGGTCCTCAGGCCTTTGTTATTTTTGCTTTATGTTAATGATTTGCCTGATATTGTTCGCTCTAAAATTCGCTTGTACGCTGATGAACGTGTTTTATGACACGTAATTAAATCGCCCAATGACCACGTCCTTCTTAACGATTCATTTGCATCTTTCTGCAACTGGTGCCGTTCCTGACAAATGAATATTAACTACAAAAAACTGTGTTCATGTCCTTTACTAATAAATTAGTTGAGATTCCAACTACTTATTTAATGGATTGTCCCTGCAGAGAGATTACCAATATAAATAAATAAATAAATAAATAAATAAATAAATAAATAAATAAATAAATAAATAAATAAATAAATAAATAAATAAATAAATAAATAAATAAATAAATAAATAAATAAATAAATAAATAAGATATCATGCAGGTGCTACGACACCTTAGCCTAGTTATCGCTTTCACAAAGCAAAATTCCCACGCTCGTATTAATTTCTACTCAGAGATAATAGTTTGAAAGTTTTAAAACGACTGCTTCTTGATTACTAATACCTGGCACCACAGAAGCATTTATTAAAGGGACAGACCACCGATTTATGTGGGGTATACGTTTTGTATGCCAAATGATAGGGCATCACTGAAAACACCCTGAATCGAAATGGTTTTACGGGTAGGGCCCTAGAACGTTTCAAAGGGACTTTCTTAGTTTTACCATACGTATGCTGCCAGAACGAATGCAGGCAGCCATGGCACTGAGCCGTGCGGTAAAATACCTTTAACTGTACTTGAGGTGAATAAATGAATAAAGGAATGCAACAGCATATAAAATGTAGTTTTTCATATTTTTATATGCGGTTTTGGAATTCCGCATTGACACGGACGGAGTTATTTGCATACGTACGGCACTGCAACGTGTAGACACTACGTGGCGCCATCTTGCCGATTTCAGAAAGTTTAGAGCCTAATTAACATTATTCACGCCAATTTATTTCGAAATTCCTTGTGGCTACCCGACTACCTATATCAAACGTTGGCTGTCACATGAGCTTGAGGACATGTACTCCAGAAAAATGGGTTGCCTGTTCCTTTAAGGCAAAAGCCTCAAGTGTCCCATACCGCGAAAAGCGCCACTGTGGTCTTTGTTGTCCGGCCAAAAAAAAAAAAAATGGCCGCCACAGTAAACAGTAAACAAATTACAAACACCTGTTCGATCCCATGGTATTAAACCCGGGTCTTCACAGTACCAGCTCAGTGCTCTCATCGAGTGTGCCATGTTTTTTTTAATACATGAAAAAATTTAGGCACACTCACAATCCCACATGATGATTAAGAGACCAGCAGACACACGCATCCAAAAGTTACAACCACTCCGGCGGATCACTCTGCGCCGCATGAACACTCCTCGCCAACACAGCGCCAGTTCACGATAAATGGGCGCATGCCGGTCAGTCATGCGGCACTGCCACACGCTGTAGAAATACAGCACTGCTAAAACGTCATAAGACACGCACCCGATTAACATCCAGAAAAGGCAGGAACCGAATTGCGCACACTCCTTTTCAATGTCCGTTTTCGCACGCTGCCAGCGCAGAACAAAAGTTGTTCTCATTGTTGTTCCCTTCTTCTTGGCAAATACACACTTAGGGGATCGGCCAGGAATCGGGAGCTTTGAGGGGCAATGTGCCCGCTTCACGAAATTCCCTGCAATATGAATGTGAAACGTAAAATTTGTAGAAAAATCCGTGGTGCGTGACACATGTTACTTGATCACATGTGAGGAAAACAGGTGCACACCAGCCGCGGAGATGCCTGATTCTAGGCTGGCGGTGGCATGTGTGTCATGAGCAACGCCCCGAAGGAGCACGGAGGTAGCCGAAGAATAAGAACGAAATCCTCGGAAGCCACAAGGGCCAATCCCACAGAACGTATATGATATGACTCGAAAGTGGAGGAGGACGGGGAGGAGGAAGAAAATGCATTTGTTAAAATGTCCCAACCATATAGTTTCGCTCGCTCTCCAGCCCACATTAAAGAGTTCTCTCTCTCTCTCGCTCGCTGAGCACCCCTTTCCTGGCCAATCCCTCTGAGTGGGTATGAGACATGTCTTCTGGCACCACCACTACCACCACCAGGCGGACCAGGCTACGCTCCTGGAACGAACCCCAGCTTTGTCGCACCCTGGGCAGGGCCTGACGTCGCCTCAGGCATATCGGCATGAGTTCGAGGTTGTGATCCTGGAGGGAGACCCGGCGGCAACGCACCGTCGGCGGTTCCGGTCTGCCGAACGAGATCCAGCTGGGATGCCAGGTAGAAACTGTCGGGTGGCGCACAATTCCCGACGGGTCCCTAGGCTATGCCCCCTGGGCTCTTGGTGGCTCCAGTTGCGCTCGCTACAAGGAATTGTCCACAGGACACGACGGTGAGCAACTGGGATATCAACGACTGTGACGTGAGCGTGCACCTCATCCGAGAACTCTTCCGTGAACGGTAACTGAGCGAACATTTTGTTTGGCTCACATTATAGTTAACTGTCTCCTTCCGTCGAATGCTATCCCTGTTAATTATATCTTTTTCTGCGTGAATCCCACCCGCGTGTTTGATTGACCTGATAGCGTGCCAGTCTGCCTGCTGCCGCAATTCGTACCATAAGACGAAGAAGCGAAAGCGGTGAAAGAGGCTGACGGCGTATCAGAAAAGAAGGCGTATGAAGTAATTTGCGCCCGAAGACCAAAACACGAAAGCGAAAAAAGCGATCATCATGTTGCCGTTCTAGTCAGTGACGCTTCACTGGTGCCGCCTTCTTTCCTTACGCCTTCTTCATGAAGCTCCGGACATCAATGCAAAACTTATAGCTGAATAATTTCACCTTGTGTCGGCTTCGCTCCGCCTTTATTTTAACATTTTCAATAAATGCCTACACATCATTCGTATATCTAGACTATAGGCCTTACTGAGTGATAAAGTGCTGGCATTTCTTTTGAGCCGATCCGGGATTGTTGAATGTAATCTAACGATGAATAAATACACGATGAATGCGTTCTAAGCAAGAAATCTTTGTCGTCAACGTAACTTGAAAGCTATAAGCAGTGTTGTCATGTTTCACAGACTGTTTTTTTCGTATTTCGTACACTATTTCGCCAGTTGTGATTTTGCAGACTATAACCTCAATACGCATCTGTATAAAACTTGATGCCAAGTTTCCTGCATTTGTGTATTTGAACAAAGAACATCGTGTATTAGAACAAAAAAAACATTGACAAACGCACGCAACAGTAAATTTTACTGCTTCATTTGGCAACATGATACAAAATGTCTCGGACTTCCGTCGAGAAAGCTAAAGACATAGGGCAATGCATGCGTGACTATGCATCGTGTGCGGGACACAATGTAGCGCGAATTTATTACGGCTGCTGCATGATTTTTTGGAGCTGCTCCCATACATACTTGGCGGAGAAGGAAGACACAGATAAGATCCAAATAAATGGACATGGCCATCGCAGCCGGGCCAGTCTTGCTGCACACCGCAGACGGTTGTCTTCATCACGGCTTTCTTGTAGTCGTCGGCTGTGGCAGCACCCTGTCGACAAACCACTATCCGTCTCCTCCGCTCGCATGACATCATTAGATGGCGGATCTCGCCGTCCCTAGTTAACCTTGACAGTGCCCCAAGCTTCTAAGGACACAACGTCTTTCTTCAGTTTTTCTATCCCAAACAACATGTGTTAGATCGCACCCCTTGCATCACTGCAGACATTGCCGCAGTGCCCATTTTCACTTCGAAGAGAAATGAATGAGTGATAGGTAGTCGGTGCCCGTGTCTTTCTGCTCGACAGGCGGCCAAGCCGAAGTGACGCCGGCCCCCACATAACCTGACATGCAGGCAGCATACAGCTTTTCGATGACAGCGTGGCGGAAGGGGGGCTTTGGGATGCTGCGACAACACGCGAGTTGTCGGGTGTTCATCCGATTTGTATTCAGCCACTCGCGGATATCGCCGCAGGCTGAGCTGTGGCCCCTGATCCGGTCGAGTAATCTTGTTGCACGTTCATGACAACTCGGATCGGACATGAAGCCCCGAGCATAAGGCTTCCCTAATTATCTTTTATACTTCCATGTCTTTTCCTTTTATTTTTTACCTGGAAATGGTTGTATTTTGCTTCTGTACCCCGGAGTAAACCATGCCGCGATGCCATGCGTCCGTCATTCGAAAGTCTGGCTATAGAAGATGAAAAAAAAATGAAGTGGGGAGACACGCTATCGGGATAAAAAGCAAAAAATGGGCATGCCAAAACTAATGGCAACGAAGTGGAAAAATTGAGCATGAGAAAAAAGCTGGGGCACAACATACTTGACTTACCTTATTTGTAGCCCACAACCCAGTCACTACCGCTGACTTTATATGTCCGGAAAACAAGTACTTTCATAGCCCACAGTAGAGGCTTGATACTCATCTGTAGTGCAGTCACTGTAGAGAAAAAAAATGATGCGCATATTTTTATAAAGCAGTGTTTCACGGCGCTGAAGGTAAGCGAGCCAGCGTGATGGTTTGAGTTAAATTGTGGATTGGAAACTTTGTCCATATTCAGCGCGACTGCTGCCGAAAGTTTATTGCTGAGGTTTTTTTTTCTCGGCGTGTGCATGTCGCCATGTGTAATCCCCTGAGTGTGCGTATTCGGTGCCTGATTGCTAGAGCACATATAACAAAAACAAACGGCTTTTACCAGTTCGAAACTTCTTGGAATGCAACCCAGGCTCTTGTGGTTCTGAATCGCGAATGATAACCACTCGATAATGAGTATTCGCTCGTATCAAGTTTAATTGTTTTTTTACTGAATTTATGTCGTCTCTTTCAAATTCTCCTGGAAAACATTTTCAAATTTTTCGAGATCACGTTCGAGAGAGCACTATCTTGTTTGCAGATTTAGGCGCATGTAAAAGATCCCCAAGTGGTCAAAATTAACCCGGAGCCCTCCACTACGGCGTGCCTCATCGCCTGTGTAGCGTCGGCGCGTTAAACCCCGCAGTCAATCAGTCAGTCATCAACAATCGGGATAGTGCGATTGCCAGGCGCCGACCGAAGCCACTGCCAAGAAATGTGACTGTGCTAGTGGGGCCTGTAGTTTTGTTTGATCGTATAGCTTGAATGATAACGTAGAATTAACACTCTAAAAGCTACGTTTTATTGTTTCATCTAATGGCCTTACTGCTCTCCTTCTATTGTCTCGCTGCTGACGTCATGTAACTCGAAATTTAAATCAATGCTGGTTTTGTTTCTCCGTTAAACAAACGGCTTTCGTGGCTGGAATAGAGCTGACGGATTTACCAAAGGCCAGTTCTTTCAAACTGAAGCGGGGCGTATTTTGTCTTCACGGACCTTTTAAACTTTTTTCCCTCGTTGCCCACATCGGGTAGTGCTTTACCCGGTCGCTGGATCACCCTCTTTATTCGAATTCCCTGACGCTGTTCGTTCGTGGTGTGGCCCGGAGTGAAAGACATTTGCCGGCATTCTTCAGAATTCGACTTAGACTCCCTCCTATTCTGTGTACTTTTTTCTTCTATGCGCACCGTTTTTCCCGTGGTTTCATTTCTCGGCTCCGCCTTCCATTCTTCCTCAAATATATTTTAGTTTGCTTCCTTCGTGTGTGGGCGCGTGTTTCGGTCTTGTATAGGTTTTGCAATTCTTCCATTCAGGCAAAACTTTGTTCTTTTTTGTCTTTTGTGTGTGACGGCCCCGTAAAGCGATCATCCGTGTTACTGGGATTTTGTTGAAAGCAGAGTCATGGTTTCCTTTTAATTGTTTTAATGCGTAGCACTCTTTGCCGAGGTACCCACAGCCAGGACCATGTAACGCCCTGCATTTCCGCAATCATGCAGATTTCCCGGAAGTTCCACCTTTAGTTGTTATAATTGCGTAAATGGAGATAATTGGTCGAACAGAATTTTGAAAACCTAGACAATTAGAAAAAGTACAAAAGAAATAGCGAAAACTGCAAACCGTGTAGCGCCCTGCAATTGCACAATAAGGCAGATTTCGATAAGGTTTCACCTTTATTCGTTATAATAGCGTAAATGGAAATGATTGGTCAAACAGAATTTTGAAAAACCAAGGAATAGGAAAAATAGGGAAGAAATAGCGAAAATGGCGAACCGTGTAACGCCCTACATTTCCACAAAGCGCAGATTTCGAGGAAGTTCCACCTTTAACGTTTTAATAGCGAAAGTGGAGATTATTGGGCCAACACAATTTTGAAAAAAGAGAGAAAAAATTACACCATCTTCCCGTAGGGGAACCCTGAGTAGTATGCGAAGCAGCCATGGGGTGGACTGCAGTTCCCATTAGTTTTCAGTTCGTCGTTTCCGTTGACGTTCAGCTTCGCGTGCCTTCGTTGTATCAGTAGCTTCTTGACGTAGTTTGAATGAGTGAAGGACATAAGGCGCGTTCGTAGCACATGCTCCCGTCTCGGTTTGTAGCGCAGTGGGATGAGCGCAACGTACCTCCCGTTGTGGCCAGAGAGTCGTGGGATCGAAACCGGGCGCCGCCTAACTATTTCTTTTTATAGTGGACTGCGCTGCCGTCAGCCCAAACGCTGACGGGGCTGAAGAGACGCGCATGCGCAGTAGAGTGCGGACGGCGGACAACGAGGGAGGGAGGGACACAGCCTCGAGCATGAGATGCTTCGCATCTAATATAAAAAATAAGGCACCCCTCTATCCAACGATGACGATGGTTGAACGCGAAGCTTTCTCGTGACGGATCATCGTCGTCTTTGCAAGGTGCGGTTCAGAATTTTCCTTCTAATATTGCACATCCATGCACCCCTCTCCAAATCCAAACCGCTTCGAACACGTCGAAATAAAGTGTAAAGCGAGGGTCCAAGGTTCGGTTCCGGCCACGTGAAGAGTTTTAGTGGCGAAACACCTTAATGGCTCGGGTTGTCTGCTTCTCCTGTCGTCGCCTCGTGTAGTCAGGGTACTAAAACACCGGGACACTCGTTTTCCGACGCCTCGCGGTATAACGGTAATAAGGAATCATTATCTACCAAAGTTTTCAGCATAAAGCGTGAAACAAAAGTGCGGCAAGCACTATTCCCGCATGGCGAAATCGCAGTAGAATCCGGACACACATTTACGGTCGCTTTTCTGCCAGAAACAGTGCTGTTGCTGAAGATCAGCTAGGGTGGGAGCTTCGTGGAACCCTACTGCACAAGTGTTATTCAAGAAATGTTCAGTTAACCAGCTCTATATTCCCCGGTAGAAATCAGGAAATCAGGTAGAAAACATTGATGTGACACAAAGGGTAAAGGAA
The DNA here is from genome assembly GCF_048455015.1 of Haemaphysalis longicornis. Classification (NCBI taxonomy): domain Eukaryota; kingdom Metazoa; phylum Arthropoda; class Arachnida; order Ixodida; family Ixodidae; genus Haemaphysalis; species Haemaphysalis longicornis. The sequence continues at coordinate 169,527,563 of NW_027526203.1, forward strand.
GGGGGAATATAGAGCCGCGGGCGGCAGCCAAACCCTCCATATATTGCAATGGGCCGCACTGAGCGCGAACGAACAGCCTTTATAGAGAGAAAAGAGCCTCTAGGCCATCAGGACAAAAAGCGAGGGTGGAATAATTATGTGCAATCATATGCACAGTCGAACAGAGGCCGCCGCGCACGGCCCCAGAACTCACACTACTCTTCCGAGACCGCTTGTAGTACTTGTTACGGTGTACTTGTCTAGTAGTTGATAAACACAGGGTCGCGTAGAAGCTTCCTGGAAAGTAAGGGGGGAGGGGAATGGAATGGACCACACAGTCTAAAAAAGTCCCTGTGCCGTACCGTGCAACGCTTCGGCTGCATTTAAGGGGTGAAGCCCCTTAGGGGCTCAGGCTGTCGGCGTCTCCTGTCTTCATCGTCGTTTCGTGTAGTCACGCTACTAAAACAATGGGACACTCGTTTTTCAACGCCTCGCGCTAAAACGTAGCGCGTACTAAAAGAACGTTCCGGTACACTTGTTTTCCAACGCCTCGCGCTAGAACGTTTCATCTCCGCGGGCAAAAAAACGCGTGCTAAAAGAACAGACAGAGACACTCGTTTTCCAACGCCTCGCCCGAGAACGCTCCCCGCTTTGAAGAGACGAGACTTTTACACCTAAGCTGTATACCTCTAACTGAACTATAGGCACGATGTACGGCTTTGAAGCGCAGGAGCCACATCAACATCAGCAGCATTAAAGGGACCCTGCAACACTCTTTGAGCAGTGCAAGTAAACCTGCGCGACGTTTAGATTACACTGCCGGGAATACCTGAGCCAAATATTACACGTGCACGTGAAGCGGTGGGCGCGCAAATCGATGTGAAAGACACGGAAAAACCAACCGCTCTCTCTTCAGTTGTCCTCATTATGCATGGCCTAAGGGACGTCACATAGGTCACGGCTGCCCGATCGGCTGTCACTGGTCAACTTCGCTGCTAGATTCTCCCATTTCCGTCGTCGTCATCGCTGCGTACGACTATGCCTGAACCTGTAGGCACAGTTTTGCCATTTCTTTTGTGTTTTCAGTGCGCTCGGAGTTTGAGTGATGAGCTCAAGACTTCCCTTTCAACGCGACCACTCGACTACAAACGTTTATTGCTTCAAAAACGCCCCACCAGCCCGAGCGCGCACTTGCGAGCAGGCACCCATGCCTGCTTTTTTGTGGCACCAGACCGGAAATAGGCCCCTCCGCGTTGCGGAGAAAAGGAGAAAACTACCCGGCATGTGATATATCGAAGGCCGCCAAAGAGAACGCCGCGAGCCGCCCCCCTCTCAGGGAGAGAGCGCGCAGCTTTCGTCGCGTTGCCGGCGGTTGAGTTGAGAGGGAACGATTATGCGCGATTTCTCATCGCGCGTAGTTTCGTTAATTGTGAACGGATTTTCATAATTCTTGCGGAAGGGGATTTCTGGGACAATAGACTTTATCCCAAAATACATTACTAGTAGTCGATGGCAAGTGTTGCAGGGTCCCTTTAAGACGAGGGAGAAGAACCGAAGAAATACATTATGCATATTGACTGGGATTAGCTACGCGATTGCTGATCGTACATAATAAATGTACGGGTGCGTATAGTTGAAACAACACCGTGTTCTGTCTCCCGTTGCCCATTACCAGCGATTTTGGTGTGGGAAACAGCGGCGCACACTGCATGTTTCACCCCTCCCCAGGTTTCACGTTAGTGGAGATGGCCCGGAATTTTTTCTTTCCCTTTACCTGTTTTCGCGTTACAGACGCCATCAGTGAGAACACTAAAGCTTTGCTTTAAAATACTGGAAATGCAGGACCGTGCAACGCCCGGCATGTCCACAAGAATGCAGATTTTGCGGAAGTTATACCTTTAACCTTTATAATAGCGTAAATGGATATAATTGGTCGGACACAATTTTGAAAAACCAGAAAACAAGAAAAATATAATAAAACTAGCAAAAATAGCGAACCGTGTAACCCTCTGCATTTACCCAGTAATCCATATTTCGCGGCACTTCCACTTTTAATCTTTATAATAGCGTAAATTGAGATAATTGGTCGTACAGAATTTTGAAAAACCCCGAAATAAGAACGAATAAATAAAACCTTCATTCAACAACAGTTGCTGCTGTTAGGGCACCCGCCTGGTGGAGGGGATCCTCCACCCGGAATCCCCTGGCTCTGGCTGTCTGCGCGGGCCCTGTTCACCAGGGCAAACTGGTTCGTAGAGTCCTGGCTGGCCAACCACGCCGTCCACTGTTGAATGGAGGGATTGGAGATTGGTTGCAGACGTATTGTTTTCTGGTACTCGCATACCTGATGGTATAGGGATTGATCATAGGGTTTAACGCGCCGACGCAACGCAGGCGATGAGGCGCGCTGTAGTGGGGGGGTTCCGGATTAATTTCGACCACCTGGGGGTCTTTAACGTGCGCCGAAATCTCGAACACACGGGTGTTTTTGCTTTTCGCCTCCATCAGAAAAGCGACCGCCGCGGCCGGGAATGGAACCCGCGTCCTCGTGCTCAGCAGCACAACGCCTTAGCCACTGAGCCACCGCGGGTCTGATGGTATAGGGTACCGAGTGCTGCGCAGTAGTTACAGGTGGCTTGATATTCGGTCGGATATATGGCATGGAGGAGGGTGCGGTGCGGATAGGTGTTCTTGTGAAGGTGGTAGCTTCATCTCTTGTATGTTGCGGGTGTAGATGGGGGAACATTCGCCGTTGGTGTCGGTATTCGGCCGAGATGTCCGTGAAGCCCAGGTCAGGTTGTTGATTACATGCCAGGAGTGACGATTCTCCCGCGAGGGAAACGGCCCGGCGTATATAAGCGCTGGCAGCGGCGTGAGCCGCCTCGTTTCCCTCGTGGGATTCCTGACCAGGAACCCAGACTATTTAGACCTCGGGAGTGTTCAGGCTTGCTCGGAGAATATGAACTGCCGTGTTGGTAACGCGTCCTCGTAGATAATTTCTGCAAGCTGTCTGTGAGTGTGCGATCATGGTGATTGTGTCGTGGGCAGTAGTTATTGCATGGGCTATTGCGGCTTCTTCGGCAGTATCGATTGATGTGGTCTTGACCGTGGTGGACGTTATTTCCTGTCCTGTCCGTTGAATATACAGGCTACAAGGGCGGGAAGGTGCGGATAAGGAGATGCGTCCACACAGAACGTATTGTGGTGTTCGTTACATTTTGTGGACAGGGCACGTGATAGGGCAATTCTTCGGGCATTGTTGCAAGTTGGGTGCATATTTCGTGGTATTGGAGCCACAGGTATGCACTGGCCTATCTTCAAAGGTATACTTTCTTTGAGCGGTGGTACATTATAACCCAATCGTCGAAGAGTCGCGTGCCCCTAGGTGTTATCTTCATGCGCTAAAGTTGGGAAACGTGGTGCGCTTCCTGTAGTTCTTCCCAGCTGTTATGCACGCCTGATTGAGTAATTTTGATGTTGACTAAGGCGTTCTGCTGCGGAGCACAAGGACGCGGGTTCGGTTCCCGGCAGCGCCGGCCGCATTTTTGATGGAGGCGAAATGCAAAAACGCCCATGTGTACAAGATTTCTGCGCACGTTAAAGATCCCCAGGTGGTCAAAATTAATACTGAGCCCTCCACTACGGCGCGCCTCATCGCCTGCGTTGTTTCGGCGCGTTAAACACTACAATCAATCAATCAATCAATCAATCAATCAATCAATCAATCAATCAATCAATCAATCAATCAATCAATCAATCGATCGATCAATCAATCAATCAATCAATCAATCAATCAATCAATCAATCAATCATTCAATCGATCAATCAATCAATCAATCAATCAATCAATCAATCAATCAATCAATCAATCAATCAATCAATCAATCAATCAATCAATCAATCAATCTCACATGCCGAATTGTTTTGGTGTCCGCGCTTCTGTCGCGTGGTGGTGTAGCCCCGAGCTACCACAATGGGATGGCTAGGTTGCGCTCTCTCACCCTTCGAATGACGCTCCTCGCCGTTTTCTTTCTGCCGGCGCACGTCCGGGCTACAGCAGCGGCGTTCGGCGCTCTAGCCCAGCCGTGGCCGACGTTTCTGCGTTCGGGACGCTGCCTCCGCGAATTCTAGGTAACGGCAGGCAGAATCTCTGGTGTCACTCTTTGTAAAAGCCACATGTGTGAATTCAACTGACTTCGCATGGGTAATTGTTGTGGGTGTCGTTTACAGCATTGCTTTCCAGCCACCTTCACAGCGTGGATTGGAGGCAATTTTTTTTTCAATGAGTACCGATTTACGACTTTCTACGTAAAAGCCTGGCGTTTGGTCTAACGCCCAATATTTGAGCTTAATGTTAGGTGACATTACATTGCTCCAAACAACATGGCAAGCAAAGCCATGCTAATTCTACATCGAGCTGCGGGCATCGGTTAAAGGCGTTAGGTGTAAGAGCGTGACCTTGGGTCTAACGTTGGGCCATCGAATATCCACGCCACTAATTCTCGTCGAATATTCGCGCCGTCCCCGCCTCTTCCAGTGGCTGCGCTGGCAGTAAACAGGAATATATGCTCGCCATTGGAAATTAAGAGTTGCTTTCCCTCGCGCCCGTGGAATATTACATTCCGCGAATGGGGAACGACAGTGTTTTTTCCTGAATAAGCCACTTATTGAATACCTATTGAAAGATGAATTGTAAAAATTCAGCAAATACGGCAATCCGACCGAGCATAGCGGCCACCTTTAAGCCCGAACTGTCCAGTTCAGTAACCGACATGTGAACTGATTCATCCTGCACAGAGTTAACCCGAAAGCGCCAAGGAGTGCGAAAAGTGAAAAAAAAAAAAAATCAGAGAGCGATTTGAGACTGCTACGTTTGGGAATACGTCAAGCTTACACTTATTTCAAGCCAAGCCATGTTATGACTATGCTATACGCTATGACTAATGGATGTCTGTTGTAAATAGGTCATCTTCTGTTGAGACGACCTCTTTCGTCTGAGAGATACACTCATCACGTCCAAAATAAAATGTCAAATACCGTACGTATATATGAGTAAGGCTCAGGAGAATAAACTCAATACTCTTTTGCAGAAGGCCACGAAGATCGCTCTCGGCGTTCCTTTGTATTATAGCACCAAGCTGCTACTCGACACAGGTACCGTGAACACACTTTAACAAGGAGTATTGGCAGTCTACAGACACAACCAACTGGATCGGACACGAAAACCCCCGCAAGGCCAGTACATTCTACGCGTTGCGGGCTACAACCCTTTGCGAACCACTACCGGCGAACTTGCTATATTGCCACGAGAACTGTTGAACTTTATTCGAACAGCACCCATCCAGAGAAATATGGACAAGGAACGCAACCCAGCAGGAAGACTGATCTGGGCCAAATTGTATGCCAAAAAAACCACCAGAGACGGGCACCAGATTCACGTTTACAGCGGCGCGGCAGTGCAAGGCTGTAGCTATGGCACTGAATTCAGAAGCAGTTCAGGCCAGGAAGGGACAAGACATGGTAATGGCTATTCCGTCCAAGAAGCCGAAGCCACGGCAATAGCTCAGGCAGCCGCCTGCACTGCAACACCACACACTCTTACCAGCATGTACACTGGCAGCAAGAAAGCCTGCCCCCCTCTGATCCAAGGCTTCATTCCGAAACCTGCTTTGGAAGAACTTAAACACCTTAAAGGCACGATAAGGGTACACTGGGTAGCGGGACACACATGTTTGGCAGGAAGCGAAAGAGGAAACCTGATCGCCCGCGAGGCGCTTCTCTGGGCACCTGCCAACTGTGGCCAAACCGAACCGAACCGTTCGCGCCCCACCCCACATACGCCCCTATATGTACTATGTACTGCCTACCCTTATTAATATATATATATATATATATATATATATATATATATATATATATATATATATATATATATATATATATATATATATATATATATATATATATATGTGTGTGTTTGTGTGTGTGTGTGTGTGTGTGTGTAGCCCACAACGCTGAAGCGGATTCGCCTAGGATATGGTGCGCTACTTGTTATGAATGAGCTTGCTTGCTGAATACGGCTTCTCGCTGAGCGACTGGTCTCAGTTCATAAAAACGTTTAGCGCGAGAAATTCAACAGGCGAGTATACACAAATACAGGGGTCATGTGAGACGGGCCCGTCCAATTTTCTCTGCATTCAGTGTGTTTGCCGTGTTATTTAACTGGTTGAATTGTATCTTCACCCTTCAACTGGTTGAATTGTATCTTTGCCAACTGCCATTTCTTTCAGTTTGAGACTTTTATTAAGTATATGGTGGTTTTTTTTTTTTATGCACCCGGGGGGGGGGGGGGGGGGGAGAGGGGGCAGACATTGCCGCATGATCATTGGGTTTTACGACGAAAGAAGAATGTCGGCCAAGAAAAGAAGTCATTAGTTCTGCGCGATTGGCAACGTTGTTGCAGGCTGCTCGTAACCGCCATCAGCTTCTCAGCCAATTAAACAAGAAATGCATTACTCGCTGGCCCCAAGCCGTTTCCTTCACATCCCAGATAGAATGGTTTCGACAAAAAAAAAAAAAAAAAAGCTGGCCCCACCCACGTTTATGTATTGGACGGCAAGCCTGTTTAGAGAAATATAAAAAAGTACATGGATTACCCCACCTGTATAAAAGAGCACACATGGAGAGAGTGCAAAATAAGTGGAAAACATGTGCCACGTGTGGCTTACCTGGCTCGTTTGGACAAGACGACACCTGCATATAAAAAACGTTATTTGAGGAGCGCTGTAAGGGAACAAGGAAAAGGAAAAGGAAGTGTTTAGTGCGTACAGCCGGGGAATGGTTTCTTGTGATGTGCAAGCTCTTCCTCCAGGACATCATTACCGCTGCCGCATCAATTTCTAATTATCTCAAATAAGATTTGAAAAGGATAGCAGATGTGTATCCCCTTTACGGCATTCGTGGCTACTATGGCCCCCCGGGCATTTCTTCCGCATTTTAAGAACGTCATTCTGCTGTTGCTGTCGATTCCTGGGCTTAAGATGTGTGGACGTTCTGCGAATTATCCATTGCGTGTAAGTTTTACGTTGTGTACTACATAAAGTTCGCCCTTCTTGTCGTTCGTTCTTGCATATCCCGGAATCTTTCTGGAAGACTCTACTTTGTACGTTGCCAGAAAATTTGATGAAGGCTGCTTCGGTTTTGGTAAAAGGTTTCTCTGTTGGATGTTGCAAGGAAAAAAAATATTCTTTTTTCATCTGATGTTACTTAGTTCTGTCATGCTTTCCATGTACTTTTTGGTATCACCTCTGTTGTGTGAAGTGGACGCTTACTTCTGCTTCCGCACTCCTCTCCTTCATGACGTTTGCTGTTTTGGTTTCGAATGCCTTGTGTGTGCTTGTAGCTCGATTTGATTGAAAAGTAAAAGCCACGTTGTTTCCAACACCACAATGTCTAGAACTAACACGTAAATTAAATTCAAATTTATAACACTATTTCCCCTCACTTCACATCTTTGTGTCAGCAAAAAATTGGCCCCGCATCTGCTGCCGTTGCTGCAAATTTCGTCGAAAGACAGTAGTCGTTTGCCGCCCCTGCCACGTAACTGCCTCTCGTGTCTCATCCGCTCACCTCTCCCGCTATTCGCTTCCTGTCTCGGTCCACCCATTGGAGGCTTGTGGAGTTAATTTTGACGACCTGTCGGAACTGTTGGGGCTTGGCGCAGGAGCCACGAGCGCGCAGCTGGGGCGCCATCCATGCTTGCATTTGGTGTCAAAACATTGCTTTCAAAGCGTTATTTTTTAAAATTGGTCTGGAAAGTATCTAGCATACGTTTATGTTTAATAATACAACACTGGAAACCTTAGTCCTGTATTAATGTTCTTCGTCAAATAAGCCTAATATTATCTTTTTGCTGAGCAACTTCGACAGAAATGTAGCATAATTCTAGATTTGTTAGAACGAAAATGTTTTGCCCAAATTGTGAAAACACCAATATAAACGTCTCACTCTAGAATTAATGTGAAATTTTTGCTGGGCGGCTAAACCGAGGAAGAGACAAACATGCATACATGCAGACAGACCAAGTATTGGCGTTTGAGGAGCCCAAGAAAGACTATCGACTTTAAAAATTAATCCAAGTGCATCAAAATTCCAGCAGCTGCATTGCGCTGTTAGGTGCCCGTTTCAATATATTAACACTTCGACATTAACGTTGTTACTCCATAAAGTAAGGAACAAGCAAGTAAATCTTCGTTCCGAGTTAAAAATTCTATTTGTGTCGTTCGGCGCAATATAGCATGGTTTGGGTTTTTCTTGTCTTAATGGCTTGGGAGCTTTTTCCCTACTTAACTCTTCGGATAGAGCGGAGGAAGTATACACTTGTATATATACGGTTGGAGAGCGCGAGAAAGTCGAGTCCAAGAATGGAAGCAATGGGGTTGGTGTCTAGAAGACAGCGGACGAGCCTTCCTCACTTCGTTTCCAGCTTTTCCAAGTTAGGCTTCCATAAGCTGCAGGCCATGTCGAGCGCTCGTTAGTTGGATTTACGGCCACAGGGGGGCGCCGCATATTGAAGAGCCTACGTTGAGAGCCTCCTCCTTAGTCGGTGCTGCGGGAGCCTCGTCGGCCGAGATGAGCGTCATTACGGAAGCGCGAGCTGCACACCGCGCCTTCGCGAGGGACTTGGCGACGCGGCCCTGAATGTGGCGGTCTCCGTCGTTCCGCCTTCCAACCACCGTGGAACGCGCACGCGCCACTGCGAAGCCCCGCTCTCAGTGTTTACTTAGAGCGAGCACTTTCGCGGGACAAAGTGTGTGCCCGGAGCCTCGGCGTGCGTTGACAGACTGGGAGGACCTTCCGATGCTCTTGAATGGAGGCGCGTTATCTCCGCTGTTCTTCGCGAGCGCTTGTGCGCCTCCGCGGGCCTGGGTGCGTGCGTTCAGGAGGCGTGTGCTCGGGTCAACGTTTATTCTAAGGCAAAGAAAGGAGGGTGAAGAGATAAGTCAGAAAGTTTGGTCCTTGCATTAGCACTGCCAGCTCTACTGTAGAGGTACGACCAGACAGCCCTACATGCCAGATAGCGTTCAAAACCGGTAAACCTATTTTGGCTTCCTCATAAGCGAAAACATTTCGTCGGAAACAAGTCTTTATTTCGTCCTTCGATGCCTGTCACTTTTCTGCAGTACGACTAATATGCAACCTCAGGGTAAACCAAACAAAACTCCGGTTGCGTACGTTTCTATGACGCCGGAAATGTCAGAACGCAACAGTTGTTACTGCGCGTCAGAAAGCTTGGCGGTAGTTTCTTGTTATGACCAAATGGCCGCAGTAAATGGTTGGACGAGGATCACTGCTTAGGCAGGACACCTACCATAATTCGGTTGTGCTTTGGCAGGACGTCGAATTACCTAGATATTCGTGGTACCTTATCCTGATTACTTACAGCTACCAGCATCTGTATGGCCATGAGCCGACACCAAAACAACATTGCCTTAAATTAACTTGTCTGGCCACACTAAACACAAAACGCGAACCGTCTGAGCTGAGAAGTGGTCTTGCGGTCATCGGCATGGAACTGCTTCCTCCCAAAATGCCAAAAGAGGCCAACTCCATGGGACAAGTTCCGTGTTTTATTAAATGTGCATCCCGTACTGCAAACTAACGATGACATTTTTGTGCGCAGACCTATTTGTACCTTGCATGGGGAAAAAGAAGGAGGTACCAATAAAAAAGGGATGGGCTGTTGGGTAAACTCGCGTTGTAGTTTCGAGCGACCTTCGATATATATCTTTAAAAACCACGCAAAGCATAGAAGTACAGAAGACGGGGAGCATGCCGCAAGAATCAGTATTTCCTGGCAATTGATGCTTGACAAAGCTGTTGAAGAATTTGTAGTAAAATAAGGCGCACTCTCGACGAAGGCCAGCTAAATTACGAGCAGCGGTCTCACTCCCTGCCTGGGGAGCACGCACGCTGTTGACGATGCTACGCTCATAGCCGCCCATTCTACGCCCACAACCAAATGTAGAAATTCCTGAACTTCACTGGTTCTTGGCCGCTTTTTGAAGACCTCGTTTGCGGTGACAATGCAAGTGAACTTGTATCGCCGCAACCCTAAAGAACAAAATGTAGGAAGATAAATTTACGAGTACGGTGGATAAAATCGAATTTGAGGAGCTGTCGAAACTTATCAACTAGAAAAGCTCATGACATTCGTGCCTACAATATGAGAGTGATTGAGGAAACTATGAAGAGAGGAGGATGCTTAAAAGCAATGAGAAGCTAGCTATTACCGAAGAGAGAATGTACGAACGATTCTATACCAGGCCGTACGATAGCAACGTTAGGGCTGGGGACACTACTAAGCCTAGAAGCTTAGCTTTTGAACTCCTGCTAAAACCTGAAAGAAACGTAGAAAAGGGCATAAAACGAGTAGAGGCTGTACCTGACGACCGCATAACCGTGGATCACTTAAATGACGATGAAGATGTTCTGCTAGAAAACGTGATAAAGTATACAGCATCCGTAACATGTCAGAGTGCCCAGAGCCTGGAAAACACCAACATAATTCTGATCCGCAAAAAGGGAGATACAAAAGATCTTAAGAATTACAGACTCATCAGCCTTCTCCAGGTTGTATATACCTGTTTGCCAAGGTAATAGTTACCCGCATAAGCAATAGCCTAGATTTTCAGCAAATGAGAGACAGGCCGGGTTTAGAAAAGTATACTCATCGGGGACCAATCCCATCTCATCAATAAAAAAATATAAAAATACGTAGTGTAGAATAAATCCATTTACATGGCATTTGTAGGCTACGAAAAAGTGTTTTATTCAGTAGCACCGCAGCACCAGGGAATAGAGGAGGCTTACAGAAGACTCATGGATGACATCTATGAGGAATATGGGGCCAGGATAAAACATCCTCTCAAAAGCCAGATGTTCCTGGTCAGCAAAAGAGTAATACAGGGAGATACCCACCCGCCAAAACTGTTCACAGAATGTCTGGACGGGGTAATCAGGGAGTTTGATTGGGAGAAGGCAGGGTTACGGATAAACAAAAAATACTTGTGCTATGAGAGAGAGAGAGAGAGAGAGAGAGAGAGAGAGAGAGAGAGAGAGAGAGAGAGAGAGAGAGAGAGAGAGAGAGAGAGAGAGAGAGAGAGAGAGAGAGAAAGAATTTCTTTAATGAGCATAAGATGCGCGGTGGCCCCTTCTTTCAGGAATCCGTGAGCCGTCTTGGCTAGACTTGAATTCCAAGCTCAGTTTAATCGTTCGAAATAATTTTTATGCCTATTCCAAAACTGTAAAAAGTAAATATCAGTGGCTTTCCAAAAATACCTCATTACTTTAAACTTCACCGCTTGGTATGTGTTTTGAAGTGATTTTTCACACAACGCTGCTGACGTGCAAAAAAAAATGAAAGCCAGCTTGCACAACCATGCAAGCCTGATGTCACAGCAGAGCTGTGTAGCGTCACTAAGCTAAACTCGACGAGTGCGATATAAGTCCGTGAGTACCATTTACCCTCTGTATAGATATGGCGCTCGTCGGCACAAGACCAAATCAAACCCAAAATATATAAGGGCTTTATTTGTGCAGTGCCCGCTTCAGTTTTCACATACTTCATCGTCCGCCACCACAATTCTTCTTCGAGCGCTCCGTCCCCGTTGAAGACCTGCACCACTCCTTCTCCTTCTTCCTCTTCTTCTTCTTCTTATGGGTGACTGTATTCTCACCTGGTCGCGTGGCGCGCTTCTTGATAACCCGTTTCTTGCTTGGGCGTCAGGATATTTTTTGCTCGCCCCATTGCCCATGTGCGCAGATAGTCGGAGGAAGTTCTGCCGTGCCGTGGCCGCGGTGGTTCCGAGTTTTATGAGCGTAGGTGGTTGCCGCGAGCAACGCGGAGCGAGTGACGTCAGGAGTAGACGAGAGTCGTTTTGTCGGCGATGCTGTTTGATCAATCGCTTGGGATTATATGCTCTTTCATCATTCAAAAGCTTTAGTTTCTAAATTACAGTGTGGTGTAGCAGACGCATTAGCCCTCCTTACGCCCGATTCCTGGCCAATGCTCCATGTGGGCACGTGCACCCGGGCGCTCTCGCAAGAGGCACGCTCACGTGCGCTTGGCATTTTCTTGGCATTTTTTTTCATTGACGACACAACCAGAGAAAGAGAGAACGCCTTTAATGAAAGCTGAAGAGGTCAGCCCTACTGACGGTAGGGCTTGCTACTCGAGATGGGGTGAATACAGTGAGGTGACAGCGAAAAATAGAGAGAAAAAGAAAAGGGGGCCATGCAGAGAAAATACAAGTTTGTTTTATTCGAAATATATCGTGTTTTAGAGTGCCCCCAGCACTCGACCGGCAGCAAACGGTGCCGTATTCACTGAGAAGTTAATCAATTTAGGCTAAGATGTTGATTCTCCCGCAAAATCGTGTGTTTTCGCAACGTCTCCCATAAAGTCACAGGGTCGATATTCAAGCGAACTTCCAGTGCGTCATTAGGCTCTGCAGCCTTGCTTACTGCCAGTGCTCCCAGACGGCGCTACGATACTGAGCCGCGGGCCATTGTCCGCCCTTGCCTTGTTTTTGACTGTGTTTGCACCTGGCTTGTTTTTGTTACGTTAGAAAGTAATCGTTTCGTGAAACATCGCGTATGCTCGACAAACAGGGTCACAAAACACAACGTTGCTTACGCCAATCGGCCAGTGTTGCGCAAGACAACTCCAACGCGGCGGACTGCTGTGCAGCTAAAACAAGCATAGTGCGCCCAATAACAACAGCAGGACGCATCGGTACTTCTATGTTTACGTGTATTTGTTTACCACTTACATTGTTTACCACACCATTCTTACTGCTGTAAAGCTCGTTTAGCAAGCTTCTAAGCTCTGCCTAATTTGCGTTTGCTTTTGCCAGCCACAGCCAATCGCACAGCTGGGCATATGACATCATGGGTTCTGTTGCGGGAAATGAGCTAGTGGGCCACATGACCATTCCCTTGTTTCCTAATTATATAACTTATTTCAGCGAAGTGTGCGTTAAAAGGGGTATCAGTATGGTTCTAACGAGGCAATCTTTCGACTGAACCAAACTTGTGTTTTGTCTGCATGGGCCCTTTAAACAACTCTGCCGCTAAAAAAACTCTAACACACGTACGCCCGACTCTAAATAAAAGAACGACAACTTTGGGGTACGTTAGCAAAAGGGGCCGCTACTTCTGTGTAGAACACACAAAGTAGTCATTCCGTCGAAAGAGCCACGACTGAGTTAGCGACCGTTACTGTCTACACGCTCTGATTTTGCAAATAAATTTCACGGTTACGCATGTCCATAATTAAGGATACACTGAATTATTTTTGTTCTTGTCTGGGCGTGCGTCATAGGCTCATAGCCCATGTGTAGCTTCTGTGCGTTAAAGCCCTATAAAGAAATTTTCAACCTCTTCTTTGGCGCTGTACGCACCGGTTATACCATCAACTATCACATCTAACAACGGCATGTACTAGGTGAGTTGAGGAACAGTAACCGGTCTTGGATTCTCCTCGTAGTTAAAACATGTCACGAAACTCGCATTTCTTCGTGATAATATTGGTCACGCATGTTGTTCCATCGTCTTGACATTTCATTTAGTCTTTTGGAAAATTTGGAAAACGATGGGGTCGCAATCTGTCGAGAAGACAACAAACTAAGGCTAGGGAGATTCCCGTTTGATAAGAGGCGGCATCATGCTATTTCTTTTAAAATAAGTGTTGGTAACTCTCTCCAAGCAGGGAGGGGGGGAGGGGATAAGAGGGGGCTACTGAATGAAAAAGAGTGAAAAAGAGTTACGCGCAGTGTAAGAGTAGCCTTAGTGGTAAAATGACGGAGATTTTGTTTTGAGATACCTGCATGCAACCACGACTTACAACCGCTTTGTTGAACCCTGCCCTTTCCATGGAAGCACAGGTGTCTGAAGGTCTGGATCCAGACAGAACCTTCGAATGGGTTCGCATCTTTACTGTGAGCGAACTGTTGATCGGAAACGGGTTATACTCGGCACGGGTATAAAGTAGTTGTATTGAAAAACGTTAACCATACTTTGTAAAAAGCAGATGTACCAGAACAGGAATTACCGTCATTTGAATACCCTATTCGTACACTGGAAGCCAGTGCATTAGAATAGATAACAGTGCGGACTGGTTCACGACCTCAAAACGAATTCACCAATAATTAAAAAAAATGCCCACTTGAATTCCTTATAGAACTGTCTTTACAAGAAAACGCAGTATGAAATTTTATAGCGAAAAAGAACTAACCAAAGCACCAAACTGGAAATGAAAACACACAGCCAAACCGCACTCGTGATTATGTATATAGACGCGGTCATTTCAACACGGTTTCGCTGCGTTAGAATGCAGCTCTGTCGGAACTGTGGAGGGAAAGTGAACAGCACACTTTATTCGCACCGAAGACGGCCGCAGATCGAACATAGCCACGGCACAGGTAGTCTTTTCGGGTTACCTATGGTTCATGACCCAACCTTGATGTAAATTCCACGAGGAGCTTCACGAGCAGCCATCGCGGTGTGAACTTTTCCTTTTGTATTGTTGCCACATAAACACACAGTGACCTCTAATTTTCCCGAGTACATAAATCTAACGGGTAATCACTACAACGATAAAGCAACAATTACGGTTCAGTTTAATACTAGCGTCCGCATTTTCTGACCTATGATATCCTTGTTGAGACTCCATGCATGCACATGTCAAGGTCTGCCAAAGAATTTGCATACACACAGCGGACGTTCGTATACTCGCCAATCGCCCCCGGGACGCACAACTTTTAGACTAGTGCAGTACTGTCAACAAAACAACACGAACAGGATTGAGTTCCTGTACACAACTGAATAGTTGTAACAATGGAAAGTCGCTGCTGCAGAGGGGCGCAGTGCGAGGAGCGCTGACTGAGTTGTATCTAATAATGTCGCATCGTTTAATTTCCGGAAGTTTTACGTGCCATCGCTTCACATCCTCTCGTCTTCCATCGGACGACGGGCTGCGCCGAGCAGCGTTCCCAATTCGATACTCGCGCTGTCGCCTGCAGCTGGCGCAGTGGCGGACGCCTAATTGGCGGCCGCGACAGCCAGAAGCCGAAATCTCGTGCGTGGCTGGCTGGCCAACGCTGGCACCGGTGCGCTTGTGAGGTCCAAACTTTCCGTCAGACCAAGTGGATCCAAAGCACAACTCCCCTCGAGCATGTGTTCGGTGCCGCTCCGCCACGCGAAACTTCAACCCCGCTAATTTGGCGCAGTTCAACGCACGCTTGAAGTTGTTGGCCGGAGCCTGGTCTCTGCCGCGCGCAAACTCTCAATAATTCGCAGGTAAGGCCTCTGCGGCTTTCGGGCCTTGCTTGCAGTGGGCGAAAAAAAGGGAATACGAGTCAATGTAATGCACTCGTGCACCAGCAGAACAAAGTGCTCTCTGTATTTTCACTACCTGTAGTTTGAAGCTTTTGAAGCACAAATCTAATCAGGTGGAATAGCAAAAATACAAGCACCAATACATGGAAACCTTGTTTTATAGTTCGCGTTTTGTATTTCTAAATATTATTTCACACATAAGCGCACTATCAGCGGCGAGCGCGACCACGGGCGGCGCTGCGATGCGCGTCTCTGTGACGTCGGCTTAGGCATTCTCGCATTCGTCGTCTGCTTCACTCGGGCATCTATCCTTGCCGTTTCTTTGCGCTCGGTTGACGTTTGATGTTTGTCCGCACCACATTTTGAGTGTGCGTAACTTGTTATCATAATAAATGACTTCAAATCACATAAACTAGCTCAATTCAGGCTTAAAACGCAGACAGACGAGACACAAGAAGAGGACGACACGGCAATCTTTCTTCTTGTGTGTCGTCTGTCTGGGCTCAAAACATGAATCAAATCTAACTAACTCGGCTTTCCGTTCTACACTAGCTCAAGGAGTGATTTAATACACGTTTTTTGATACCGCTCGGGAAGAAACATTGCCGGCGTTGCAAGCTTGCGAAACCGGTCCTTGCGAAGCCGGCCCTGTGCGCAGCGCGAAAAGTCGGAGCTTGGCGTCAGCTTCGGTATCCGGCAATCTTTCGAATAAAGGGAACATCCAGCTGCTAATAACCAACAACCGCGAAAATGCAAGACGTAAATAATACTCAGGCCTTAGGTGTTCTAGGCTTTGGCTGAAGGCATTACGATGCTCGGTAATCCTATGCAAGGAGATCGTAAAACAGTTTTTGTAACCTTGCCGAACGCTCGAAAATATTTTACCACATCAATTTACGTTGCCGTGCAATGACAGTATGGCGACGTGCACTATGGGCCGCAAAAATGGTAGGCTGAGTTCCAATAACCTACTGTTTGCATAGGGGCCGGCTGTTTTTATACCAGGCTTCTAACCACTATGGAGGTTTATTGAGAAAAACCTGTTCGCAATCGAACACGAAACCAATAACGGGGTTGGTTCAAGCTCGGAAGCGGTGCTCGCAATCGAACACGCTACCAGTAACATAGTCGGTTCAGGATCGGGGTCTGGGCTCGTATACAGGGCATGGCGCCATAACCGCTTCATCCACAACGCAATCATGGTGTCAACCTCGTCGGATATTTGTAGTAAATAATATAGACATAGGAATAGTACAGCCATTTTTATTACTGATATTACGTCCTTCTAAAAAGTCAGTCCGAGAGCTGCTAGTACTAGTCAGTTTCCATTATATATACAGGTGCGCCGCCATAACATGTTTCCTCAGCGTACTCGTTTTCATTTAATACAAAAGCGATCTTATTCTTCACACATACCGGACACACGCACACACGCGCGTGCACGCACGCTAATCACGCATACGGTAAAAGTACAGTAACACTTTACTTGTTCAGACCTGGTGGAATATTTACGGTGCATTTCCCACAGCCACATCTGCCTCACATTAAAATATGCGCTATAGTAAAACTGCACTCAAGAGAGCAAGAGTAATTTTCTTCAATTCATAGAACATCATTCCGAATTGGCCAGGATTTGTTCTTTACGCCTGCAGGGGCTGGAAAACAATAAAGAGCATCTTGGACATATTCATCCGTTTCGATACTTTCCATACTGGAAACCGGCACGTATACTATTTATTGCGTTCGTTAGCGAGCCTTAAACACTGTAATCATGTCACAACCGTTCCAGTTGAGAGTCAGTTTGTTATAATAACAATTTATGGCTACGATAAAAATTTGGGGCACAAAAACCGCCTACGAGTACTCTGGACAACGTTGTCTGCGCCGTGTCGCAGTGGCGTAGCACAATCCTTCCCATTGTGTTTGCATGTGAATAAACGACGCACGCTGCGGATATTCACCTTCTTGACGCAGCCATAAGGAAAGCCAATTTGTCAAGAAGGGAATGTAGTATGTCCATGGCTTCCGCGATCAGCTGCCAGCAACGGAGCGGCGGCAGCTGATCGCGGAGGTCTTCGTGTGCCATACAGCCTGAAGAAAATATCCACACGAACGTTGTGAGCCTCCGGAACATCCCCAAACCTCCTATTAAAACGTTTGTGGCGGTGAAGAAAAATAAAGCGTTGTGCACAGAAAAAAAAATAATTCATCGGATACAAATGAACGCCAACGAAAGAAATTGAACACAGCTGTTTTATTTCCTGCAGTGGGCTGCGGGTGTTGGTGCCGGCTACTTGGTGCGCAGAATTACAGGCTGTTGATTCTTCATAAGAGGATCTGAGCATTGAATCCCGCAGATAAGCTAGAAAGGACGAGTTACACATGATATTTTGATCGATGCTCCTAATAAAGTTGTTCTCTCTGTCCTCATGTGCTGCAAGCTTGTGCGGGATACAGCTTGATATTATTCAGAGGTGTCCGAAGCTGGCAAAACAACTGAAATACTGGAAATACGCTTTTTAATGCCCTAAAGCATCAAAACGGGTTATTGATAGCATAGGCACTGCTGCCTCTCGCAAGCGCAGTGTCGCAGACGACAGCGGCGCGAGTCCCAAAGCTGATGTCAGGAGTACGGGGGCGCCACTCAAACATCGCACCGGCGGCATAGCCTGACAGGTGCCTTCTGGAAACTTATGTGACCATGTCACCATCGTTAGCTGAAAAAAGAAGACAATGAAAATGAAAAGTGCCCCAGGGGCATTTGAGACCAAACACAGCGGCATACGCGATCAAAGTGAGTCATTGGGAAGTGGAATGACGGGCACTGCCATTGCCTCACTTGGAGAATATTTGGGAAGGGGACACAGGAAATTGTGCCTGATGATACCAGCTTTGCACAGGTATTCTGCGTATAGAAAAGGGAAGGGGAAGAAACAGCATGGATAAAAGCTTAGTGGCATCAAGATGGGGGAGAAATGAAAAGAAAGTGGCTATACACAAAACATGCCTATACGTATGCAGTTCGGGAAAAATAGTTCATCAACACGGGCCTCAACTACAGTCTCTCTGCCAGGCCACTTTTTCGTAGAAATGTCAGCACTGCCTTAAATGCCTCGTGAATACGCGGCGCGTCTGGTCATGGACCGAGCAGTGCTTCTTCAGGCACGACCAGACAGTCCGAACGTACCAATGATCTGGTTAATTGTTCTCGAGGATGTGGGTTGTGCGCACAGTTGCAGATAGCATGCGGAAGAGTCTCTTGTACACGGCATGTTTCACACTTGAGCTCACTCGCAACGCCGTTGAGATGCTGCTAATGACGGGCCAAGGCTACGCCGAGCCGTAGTCGGTGAAGCGGCGTCGCGTGGTTTAGCTGAATACAAGGAGGCAACCAAGACTTCAATCCGGGTAAAGCCTGTGTAGTCTTCTACGACGGTTACCAGTGGCTCGTCGTGACAAGCCAGAGAATAGTAGACAGAAGAGCGGTCGTGTCTGGCCCTGCAAAAGGCAGACGTACATCTGTTTGCAGAAACCTTCTTTACCTACACGTCGGCCCAGTCATCACCAACCGCAATAGCCTGGTACCCAGTGAATGGTAAGGACATGTCCTTGTTGCAGTGCAAAGGAGCATAATTTCATTACTTTCCCAGCAAGTTCACAATAAGGTCGTTGCATCATCTATGCACATCAATGCAGCCGTACGGCTACAAAGGAAAGCTATACAGCTTTCTCAGAAAGTGCGCAGTTGAATAAAAATTCGTCCTTGTCCACGATTCGAACCTGGGGCCACCGCTTAACCGGAGCAGTCGCTCTACCAGCTGAGCTAACCAGGAGGGTAGCCGTTTGTAGCGCGAGAGCGAATTGACCAACAACTCGAAGTGAAGTACAGGTGTTAATCGACCGGATTTGGGGGAAATACCCAAGGTTGATTACGTTTCTTCGAAGGAGCTACCCTTCTGGTTAGCTCAGTTGGTAGAGCGACTGCTCCGGTTAAGCGATGGTCCCGGTTTCTAATCCTGAACCAGGACAAATTTTTCTTCAACTGCAAAGTTTCTAAGAAAGCTGTAGAGCTTTCCTTTGTAGCCGTACGGCGGCATTGAGGTGGATGTCAAACTTCGAATAAACTTACTCCTCCTTGCGGATTTCCTCTAAATCTGGCCGATTAAGACCTGGAATGCTGCCTTTGCATCACTGAACAGGGCTCAGGCTTGAGGTCGTCAATGGGAGACCAACCAAAGCGCCTCCCGGATGGCTACCAGCTGAGTAGCAGTGGAGGTTGTCTTGTGGTCTAGTGTGAAGCCTCGGGTAACGCAGAGGCTTAAAATTACCACAGCCGCGATTGAGCTGTATTCAGTCACTGAGCCATGTTTATATAAATGTGCAGTTCTAGCGAATGTGTCTGACAAGAACGCTAGAGTCAATAGTTTGAGGGCCACTGATTGCAAATAAGGCTTCTATAATTGCAGGGATGGAATGGCGGATCGATGGTTTTAATAGTACCCACAAAGGATTCTGTGAAAGCACCGTTTCGGCGAAACGTGAAGGAATTTATGTTGGTGACGTAAAATGGCTCTCCGGCAACTACTTCTCGGGCACGTTGTCGGAGGAGCCAATAATGGGTGGTATTCATGCCTTGTGAGACATCTAAGGTAGAATCAACTGTGTCTGCACAAAAGTGCGTACATCGGAAGATCCCGTTCCTCAGCAATCGTGCCAACAGTAGAGGTACATGGGGTAGGTTCAAGCATATTCTTAGGGCTTTTGATGACAAACTCTATAATGTGCGTCGGGAAGAAACTCGCTAATTCGATATGACTGGTAGGCTGTAACGAAGATAAGGGAACACGTGAACAATCAAGTGTCCAAGCTTAGTAATGCAAAAGTTGTAAACATTGACTTTGCGTTCGCGACCTATGCTCATTTAACTGACATACTGATATAAAACATGTTTACCTGTCCCTTAGTTACTAATCAGAACGTAGTTGTGATAGCTGATAGGTGAAGGGATAACGGAAGTGTCGGGAGATTATGTTCCATCGAGTTCCTGACCTCCAGGCAACAGGGGAGAGAGAGAAGAGAAAACACTTGTTCAGCAGTCCAGAAGGGTTAAGCTCAAAATACATGGGTGGGGCCCTCCGTCCAGGGTTTCAATATCCTTCGCTTTTCTCTAGGCCCTAAGGGTCAGGTCCCCCTAGATCCCTGGGTCGGAGCTGGCCAGAGCTGCCTCCCAGAGCACAAATTGATGGGCGTTATTGCCTGCTGAGGGCCATACGTAGCGACAACCCCCATGTAGCGTGGTAAAGGCTAGAGGGCCTTCCACATATCTTCCAGTTTGACCATGTTGTTGTGTATACGTTATGGCTAGCCGTGTCTTGCTAGGAAATGCGTTTGTCTGTAGTTGTCTGATTGTTTGGGCTTCTACAGCCACGAGGCTCATGTCCGGTGTGAAGTACTTGGCGCGTAGCTATCGCTGAGTCTTCAATCGCTCTCCAAAACCGGACGGGATGGGTTGAAAGGAGTCAGAATCCCCTGCTGCGTGGTTGGTAAGATCGCGCACAGCCAGGTCCGCCCTGTCGTTACCCTCCACTCCCTCTGTTAAATCTCCCGCTGGGTACGCCCGGTTGTCATCATCATAATCATCATCATCATCATGAAAATTTACCGCGAGATCAAATCTGTCAGCCACATTTTGGGCAGCCATGGCTCCGGCCTTGCTTTCGTCGTTCTTCCGTTCCATTTTTTTGAGTATTTGAGTATTTGATTTTTATTTCTTGCCAAAACCATGGGGAGTCTGAGACTAAATGCGGACGTGGCCTGACAGGGCCCTTAGCCACCCGATTCACAGCGTACATAATAACACGTCTGTTCCCAAATTTAACCATAATAGCACAATCGTAATAGAGAAATAGCACAAAGCAAAGTTATTACTACATTTCCTATGTATTATACAAAGCATAGGTCTAAAATTCACAGAAGGATCACAGTGTACACATAAACGCAATAATTCGTACGCATGAAGTTTCATCACTTACACTAATATGTCACAATTATGTATGAATCTTTTTTTGTTTGTAATTGTTTTTAATTTCTACCTTTAGGGGAACATATAAACATATATTTCAAACCCTTAATTATATATCAGCATTGCAAGTGTTTTGCTTAAGTAACACTTCTTTGACCGGTTTTTTAAACGTAAGTTCACTGGCGTCGAAGTTTATTTTTCTCCCAATTTATTTAATATTTCAGTTGACTGGTACAGGAAAGATTGCTCACCATAGTTCGTTCTTACTTTCAAAGTGTGCCGTATGGTATGCCTGGGATGGTAGCCAGAAGGTTTATTGTTATCTTGATTGTGGGTCTTTTGCTTATAAATGGTGTGCAGAACCTTCAAGTAATAGATTTGGTCAGCTCGAAGCATTGAATATTGAGTAAATAAGGGCCTTGTCCTCAAATCTGCGTAACAGCCGTGATAATCTAAATATATGCGCAAAATTCTTTTTTGCAATACAATGAGCCGTTATAATTAGTTTTAGTTGTGGTCCCCCACACCGAAATCCCGTAGCATATTTTCGAATAAATAAAGCATTGTATAAGTTTTGTTTCAACCATAGTGGTATCAAATGGCCGATTCTATATGAGACCTATACTTTTAGTGAGTTCGGTGGACAGGTGAGCAATATGCGTATTCCACGAAAGTTGTTCTTGAAACCAAACACCTAAGAACTTCTGTTCTGTCACTCGGTTTAACTTGGTTTCATTGAATATAATCGGGATTTCTTTCCCGACATTTTTATTGTACGGCCTAAATATCATGTAAGTTGTCTTTGTAGCGCTAAGTTGCAATTTACTATCTAATAACCAATTTGGTCATTGTTCCAAGTAAACATTTACCATTGAGTGAAGTTTAATTATATTATCAGATGTGAAGAATACGTTAGTGTCATCCGCATATATTACAAGTTCTTGTGGACCTTTCATATTTATGATTTCTTTTACATAAACTATAAACAGTGACGGGCCTAACTTGGAGCCTTGCGGGACACCTTGTTTTAGCTCTAATATGTCTGATGCAATAGAGTTTAGTGGAACAAACTGCTTTCTTTGAGTCAAATAGCTTTTTAAAAGGTTACCTGCCACGCCACGTATTCTATATCTCTCGAATTTATTTAGCGAAATATTATGATCTATCGAATCAAATGCTTTTTTAATGTCTAAAAACAGTCCAATTGTGAACTGCCTGTTTTCAATGTTTGCAATTATTTTATCTTTAATATTAAAGTACAGTAATGCTTGTTCTGTTGATTTAGATTTTTGGAAACCATATTGATACTTCGAAATTACATTGTGTTTAAGAAAGAAAGTCGATAGTCTATTATAGATTACTCCCCCAAATACCTTGGAAAAAACTGTCAGGACAGATATTGGCCTGTAATTTGATACATTGTCGTGTGCTTCCCCTTTATGAATCGGCGTTACTCTAGCAACTTTAAGTTCCTCAGGAAAAACACCGGTGGGCAGACATAGATTAATAATGTACGCTAACTCGTCACTTACTTCTAGTGCCACGCGCTTAATCACACTCGATAAAAACCCGTCAACTCCTGCCGCTGCATAATTATTTATTTTTCCGGTAAGGTACCGTACTTCGGCATCGTCCGTAGATTCAAGAAAGATGGAGCTGGACAGTCGTGGAATGCCAGTCTGAATGTGTGATACGATGGACGCCGCCGACGTCTCCTCCGGCATGAGGTACGAAAAAGTCCGCTATTTTGACCATTATTTCAACCACCGTTGACGACCGCCTACCCCAGCCCTAAGCCGGAGGTCGCCATTGCAGGCCCTGGTAGCACACCTACGAACGACCAGAATTTTCAACGGGACGCAGATACGCAACGTCACGTCCAGGGTGCCACTCTTGGGATCAACTGTACCTCTCCCGAGTACCAAGCTGGTGACGACATGGGCGCTCTGCGTTCGTTGAGGAAGGTTTTTCGCGCTGCCGTTACGAGGCTGCTAAAGGCAGCGACCGAGCTTCGGCAAGCTCCCTCACCGTTTGCGTTGGGCTTGCTGGCGGCTATCAACGAGCTCGAACAGAAAGACACCGAACTCAACAAGCTGAACGAGATGATAGGTGAGCAGCTGTAAGGAGACGAGTTTGAACATGATTATTACGACGTTTTGCAGTACCGGGAAAGGATATGCGGGGCTCTCAGTCGGCTGCGATCAACCTTGAAGGGTCTGCGGGCACCCAGCACAAAATTTACCGGCAAGGGGACTTAACCCCGTCCAGACGACCCCTCCCACGTCGGCTTGCGCACGTCGACTTCACGAGTTGTCCGGCCGAAGTCGGTCGTGGCGTCCCCCAAGCACCTGATCCTTCCCGACCTAGTCAACGAGGGGAGCCAAAAAATCCTTCCTAGCCGTCCCTGGTTTCAGCCCTACGAGAAGACGAAACGACTATCGAGAGCAATTTGTGCAGCCGCGTCTCGCAAGTTATCGTACACAAGCCGTCGTAGCAGCGCAGGATTCAGAATTCTAAAATGCCAAAGACGAGGCTGAGCGCGAAGGTATGCAGGTGGGAGCCAGCTACGAGGAAGCGTCGAGCGTCCCAGCGGAAGACGGGTGTGAAGAACACGAGGCTACGCGAGCCGCAGGTAAGGACGACGCAGTTGCTGCCGTCCAACCAGACGACGAATACCCAGGAGACGTCAAGGACGTGAAAGGAAAGGCAGGGCCACCGCCATGTGGATTCGAGTGTAGCTTCGTTTCAGATATAGGGAAGAGCGAATGCTCATCGGAATTAATTGATTGATTGATTGATTGTAGGGTTTAACGCGCCGACGCAACTCAGACGATGAGGCGCGCCGTAGTGGAGGGCTCCGGATTAATTTTTACCACTTGGGGATCTTTAACGTGCACCGAAATCTCGTACACACGGGCGTTTTTGCTTTTCGCCTCCATCAGAAAAGCGGCCGCCGCGGCCGGGAACCGAACCCGTGACCTCGTTCTCAGCCGCGCAACGCCTTTGCCACTGAGCCACCGCGGCGGGTCACCAGAATTAATGGAAAGCCCACCAGCTCTAGCCTACGAAGGATTGCGACCGGTTGTACCCAGGCGCGAATCTGAATTGTTCCATCGCAGCGAAGATGGGAAAGCCGGGAAACCATTGAGCATCACTTCTACCATATGCGAGGAGGCTGCAAGGACTGCTGTAAAACCATCCAAACCGTACATTGAACTGTCGTCAAGCAGCAGGAGAACGTTCTCGCCAGGAGAAGAAAAACAAACACAAGGCAAGCACAAAGCCGGTATGAAAACACTATTAGACTCCCTGCACAACAGTAACCGTTTCAGCGACATGTTGGGAGTTGCCCCACATTGCCTTCGCCACAATACCTTCACCGCTAAAGGCCGCAATCTTTTCAGGCAGCTGGACGCATAGTGTGGTTGTCGTCTCCGTTACTTTGGCGGCGCTTGGCTGTCGTAAGATCTGCACGACGGCGCAAGCACCGCTTGCAACGAAAGAGTGGATAGCATATCCCGACAGCTTCCCAAGGATTAACCTTATGGACAGAGCAACAAAATCTTAGGATTACGAACCTCTTCCTCACCTATCTATTATCTCGGGTGCAAGAGGATGTTAAATGTCATCATCATCATCATCATGTAGATTAACCGTGAGATTAAATCTGTCAGCCCCGTTTTGGGCAGCCATGGCTCCGGTCTTGCTTTCGTCGTTCTTCCGTTACACCCTCATGTCCTGGTGTCCAGGTGATTTGGTAGGCTTGAATGGCGTGTGTGGGCTCAAGTTGTATAATATTGCCAGATATCGTTGCAATACGCACTGTTCCCGGGTGGTGTAAGCCGTGTGGCTGGCGTAAAGCAGGGTTGGAGCGGCGTAGGCTAGGTGATTTGGTCAATTATGGAGATGGTGAGGTATCGGAATGCTCAGTAACGTAGGCAGGCCTGCAGCCGGTTATCGGCGCCCACTATCATGAGACATGCTTCCCAGTGCCCGAAATGGCCGACTATGCGCGAGCAAGCTCAATAGAGAGAAGTACGTTGGGGGGGGGGGATAATTAGGGCCAACCGGAATACACCTAACATCAATAAAAAAACAACCGACATCAAGCAGAGCAAACGCGTATATATATACCCACCGCAATCTTGATGGGCTCTGGGACGTGACCAGTTTCACCTTTGCTGCTGCGAACCTAGCTTAAGTGCGTGGTCTAGCATGTTTGTTTCATAGTTGCTCATGAACTGTACATGGTGCATCTAGGCTTGTGCACGGCTATTCGACAAGTTCAGTGTTGTTGTGATACTATCATCTGATTGATTGATTGACTGATTGATTCATTCATGGATTGGTTGATTGATTGATTGATTGATTGATTGATTGATTGATTGATTGATTGATTGATTGATTGATTGATTGATTGATTGATTGATTGATTGATCGATTGATTGATTGATTGATTGATTGATTGATTGATTGATTGATTGATTGATTGATTGATTGATTGATCGATTGATTGGTTGATTGATTGATTGATTGATTGATTGATTGATTGATTGATTGATTGATTGATTGAGTGATTGATTGATCGATCGATCGATTGTGGTGTTTAACGCGCCGACGCAACGCAGGCGATGAGGCTCGCCGTAGTGGAGGGCTCCAGATTAATTTTGACCACCTGGGGACCTTTAACGTGCGGCGAAATCTCGAACTCACGGGTATTTTCGCTTTTCGCCTCCATCATGAAAATTGGCCGCCGCGGCCAGGAATCGAACCCGCGTCCTTGTGCCCGTGATACTATCATCTAAGCAGTAGGATGAGGAATAAACATTTATTTCAAAAACGGTCTTTACACGTGTTCTAGTGGCTCAGTGACGTTGCGCCGCTAAGAATAAGGCAGCAGTTCGATTACAGTGATTGTAAAGTTGATGAAGGCTGATAAACTTATCGACATTGCGTACTCCGTGTGCGAAGTCGAGAGCGAGAGTTCAATCCCGTCTCCACCATTCGGGAAAATGAACACGGCAGAGGGGAGCACCGTAATCGCGGTGAATTTAATTAGCTACATTAAACTGCAATTGCTTTCCATTTGGGGCCTTAACAGTTTGAAATTCTCACGCCAGTGGTGCCGATGTCACGAGTGAAGCATTCGCATCCTACCGGATGCCAACTGCAGCGCATACATACACGCTAGATATGGGAGTTTGCTTTATTTGGTTCCGTTTCAGAAAACCCCTTTGATGTCGGTCACGACGCGAAACTGGCAAGGCAAGCCATACACCGGACACGCATGCCACATGCGTTTTATTTTCCCTCCATTTGGTTTCTTCCTTGGAAGAAGCGCTACATCTAGCCCCTGCTTCTTTCATGAACTTGCAAGAAGCTCAAGGAACGTGCGGAGCAGTAGCTGAGCTGTTGTCACGGCGTGTTTTGTGGCCTGGACGGCATCATTTCGCCGCCAGTCACTGAAGTGTTTTCTCTACTGAATAGGCCGCCTATCTGGGTAACGCACTACTAGCAACAGAGCTTTCCGGTTACTCAAGGCAATTTTTGTGGCAGTGGTGTCGCTTATCCAGCTGCAACTCCAAAAACAGAAACGCCCTTCTTGGGTCTCTTTGCCCTAGTTGGCCTTGCCCCATTAACATGCAAACATCAACGTCAAAAACAGAAACGCTTGTGCTAGAACCTTCCGTGCTTGCTTTAAAAAGTTCTCGGAGATTTATGGTATATTTCGCAGCGCTCTACTACATTGTCTCATGCTACATGTAGCACCGTTGCGTAACACCCCGAAAACACCGCGTCTATTGATAGCAATAAGTATGGAGAAATGACATTAGGAGAGTGAAGTCGACTACCGCTGCTGACCAGAAAGAACCGCAAGCTTTCGGGGCCCTTATTACAGTGTCTGGTCTAAAGGAGGCAAACCATGCCGGTCTCTTATTTGTCGAGCCAGCCTCGTGCGTGCTTCCTTCTCATCGTTTGGCCGCGCACAAGGAACTTTTATTTTAGCGTTACGCAGGGGTTACAAATACTGGTACAGCTACAATTTATTTGAGTTAGGTAGTGCAAGAGATAAATACATCTCTTACCATCGCCAGAAAGCACAAATCCCTGCATGTCACAGATATCTCGAGAACAGAAATATCTGCAAAAGAAGTTCGAACATTGACAGCATCACCACATCATTAGATCCTATGAAGCAGATATGCATGTAAATTGCAAATTGCAATCATTGTTGCAGATTACAAAAAAGCGCACTTCACCAATGGCTTAACAGTAGCGCTGAGTCCAGCGTGAGACTTTGCCTAAGCCTGATCGATGATACCAACGTAGCAGGTGCCTGCTAATGGGAGCAACCTTTTCAGCTCCGCCATGAGCCCACGAAAGTAGCCCTGGCTTCTTTACAGTGCAAGCTGCCAATAGTTTATTATGTGTGGCATTTCACCTTGACCTCGCGAGGGAAGTGGGTGGATGTTGCCGTGGGTACATCGCCAGTAACGTTTGGTGTTGTTACATTCGGGAAGGCGTCCCGAACCGGACTCCGTCGCCCCCGTCATGAAGTGGCAGCGTGGTCGTCGAGCGGCCAGAAAACGTTGCTGCCTTGGTGATGACGGCAAGAAGCCGAAGGCAAAACTTAACTGGTTTACTGCATAGCGACAGATTATCAGCGACGATACAAGAACATCACACTGCTGGGTGAGCTTACAGCATGGCTCGAACAGAGCGACAGGGGTATCCGATTGTGTCAATGGACTGCGCTCTGCGCTCGGGGGAACCGTGTATTTATCCCCGAAGTGCTAATGGTAAAGCAGCTTTCCTAGTGCTTTGCACGCGGCATGAAAATAGTGCAGACACACACAAACACTCTTTCCCGAGATCGTGAGATCCGGCATGAGCGGTGCTCGTTGAGTCCGAGAGAGGGGGAGAGGAGATCTCGGCGTCGGCGTCTGCTTCGCAGGCATGGAGGAAAGAAAAGTTTAGGAGGGGGCGTCACGTGACTATCGTGAAACCTAGTCATAAAAAATAAAAAAAAGGAAAAAACTGATGGGAGATGCCCCACCTCACGTGACAGGCAAGCGCGGTAGTTCTTTGCGCCTCATGCGGCCGCCCGCCTGCCCGCGCTATGGTGCGTCGTTCCGTTCGGTTGCCGGGCCGTCCGGGTATTCGGGTTTCGGCGACGAGTCCCCGTGTGAGGGTTGCGCGCAGCGCTGCCTGCAACCCTAAACGCGCAGCGGGCTGATCGTGCAGCCAAAGTGTTCGGACGGGAGAAACAGAAAACATCTTTATTTATTCAGCTCTGGGATCCGTCGAAGTTCACGCCGCAGTCGAAGTGTCGTGTTCCGCCGTCGTGCAAAAGTGGAGATGTCAGAGTACGACATCCGTGCCTCACATTTTATTTCACAAAACACACTTCACTTCCTTGGTTCTGGTCATTTTATCTTTTCACCTCCCAGACGTAATTTAGCGTTCGTTACCCATTTACCTATCGCACGGATTGAGCAGTACTCGAACAACCAGCCCGCGTTCTGCCTCCGACGCCAGGTGGAAAATGATTTGTTCTTCCCGCGCCCGCATCCAACATCAGTGGTTCTGCTCCTTTTGTTTTCTAATGCACTGAAGGAGACAGCAACGCAAAACAGACGTCGTCACGACAATTGTGGCACGTACAACGTGCCACCATGCCGGAGCACCGATGTATGTATGCAAATGCGCACGCGAGCGAAACCAAATTTTTTCACACCACCTCTCAGCTGATGGGACACTCATTACAGCGCTATGATGTAAAGGGAAGGTGGCGCGATAACTCCCAGCAAAGTTCGAAACGCAATCGTCAAAGCACACCTGGCAAACACCACGCACCGGTAGGCCGCTCCGTGCTTGTGAATGTTTACAGCGGCGCGTTCGAGCAAAGCCGGTCGTGGTTCCAGCGGTAAGCGTCAAATTCGGCTCGCAGCTCGTGAAGGTGCTTCCTGAGCATGGGATCTACGTATCGTGTCGATTTGAACAGCGACAGTACTTCCACAATACGAGGGTGGGAGCGCAACGCTGGCGAAAAATCTCGTACGGCGCCTTCGGCAACGCCACTCGCCTCCACCTCCACCGGCAGCCAGCCGGAGCCACTAAATGCTACCGCGGGCCTGAGAGTGGGGCATCTTACATGATGTATTGCGCGGGAGGAGCCCGAGGAGAGGAGAATGCGGCGTCAGAGGAGGTTAGCTTGCCAAAGCTGGGCCGCCTGACGTCATGATCCCTCCTAACATTTTTCTTCCTCCATGTTCGCAGGTGTAAGTCTCAACACGAAGACCAGTTTGTTTTGTATTTTGCAGCCGCCGAAGTTGAGTCACCGACAGCGAGGCGCCTGCTTGGCGGCCGTACTCCGGCGTGTCGTAACGTGTCCGAGGAAGGCAGGCTCTGCATGCCACAAACCACAGGAGCAATACAGAAAATTTGCAGCACGCCTGAACAGAGTAGCGGCGCACTTAATCGTCCCATTGTGTTCGTCGCTGGCGTCCCGGCGCATGCATCGCAAGACAAATATGTTAAGAACGAAATGCTTTTGCCAGTTTGGAAGTCGGGGGTATTGCTGCCAGGCTTCCAGGCACACCTCAATCTGGAGCATGTATCACCCTCAAACTGCTCACGATATTTCAAATTAATATTAATTTATTACACGTTCAATTAGCCCAACGACTGTTCGCATAGCAGCAGACATGATAAGCATGTCGAAAACTACATTAGGTTTGCACAGCGCGACAACGTACCATACATGATGAGAGGCAAACTAAAAGCCTTCGAGAGAATTTTTTTTGAGAACGTTACAAAAGAATACGGCATCTATGCATATTATGAAGCCATGTTCAATAGTTGCGACAGCTAAATGAGGACAAAATACGTATCTACTACATAGCAGACCTTCCTTAGGAATGTGTTTGCACGCATCTCGCAAAGGGTGGTTTTTGTTTGTGGAGGGACAGGAATTTTACTTTTGTGTGTCAATATGTCAAGCCCATCTAAGTCTAAATGGTTGGTTGAGAGGCGCCTTAAAAAGCATCAACATGAAATCCGTATTACACTGAGTGCGCTACGCATAGTACAAGTAGTTAGAGAAGCAAGATCTCAAAAGGCGAACTGCGAAAAACGCTTCAATACGAACACCCCCCCCCCCCCCCCCCCCCCCAAATGGTTTGGCAAAGAAGATGAAACTATTATACGGCACGGAAAATTAACAAGGTTATTCGGGAGGAACTCACGAATAACAGAATGACGTGCATTAAGAAAAGGCAAAACTCGTATAGTGACCCGCCGAAAAGCTCGGCAAATATTATTGCGTGTAACGAATTAAACGCAAGTCTACCGTAGAAAAGCAGCCAAAATCCTCGTATGAGCTCAGAACATACTCACGAGCGAATATCATTATCTTCAACACACAGCATTACCATTGTTATGAGAATGTTGCATGCCATGGCCCTAAGAGTAATCGAAATGTATGGAACAAAGCGTTGGCCATTTCTTTCCCGATAATTAACACGTTCTCCCCAGTAACCTACAATACCCTTGTCAGCAGGTCGGAGGCCGCACACGTACTAAGTTAGGTCACTGGACTATTTAGTGCCACACCTTGAGTAGATTTAGACTCCCGCGGCCAAATCAAAAGACCTGAGCTCCTTTACAAGTTTACTTCCTACCCAAAAACAACCTTGGATTTTTTAGTGAGAGCCAATACATAGGCGAGGCTATGTTTAATTCAATGGAAAAAAATTACACATGACCAGCGATGCGAAAATATTGTGTTCATGACCGATAATGGGGAAACTATGCGCATCGCGATAGGAAGAAAGCTGTACCACAAAAGTTCTATGCATCGTGCAAGTAGGTATAAAGAACAACCTTGTTTTGCAAAGAAACCTACTGGATTATGCTTACAAAGGTTGTCGCCAATAACAAGACGAGTGCAACAATCATTGCTCTAGCTTTTGATCCCATTGCAAACAACTAAACAACTGAACCACCTTTACAATTATGAAGCAACTAAAACAAAATCAATGAGAGAAAATAAAAATGAATTAAGGAATGGTCGAACGCCTTGAAGAGTTCAAGCGGCAGCATCGCATGTTGTGGATACGGGCTAGAGCAGGGTCGAAGAGCTGTGCGGAAAGTTGCGAACCAGTTTCCGTCGAATGCACCCCATAATGCTGATGGTGAAAAACAATGTAGATAGCGCGCATTGAAATCGAGTAGACAAAATGTGCGCGAAGTCTATTAATCTTCATTTTCCAAGCTAATCAGGCGATATCCACCTGCTGAAGATCTGGTCAGGTCCAGCGGATCAGGTCTTTCTGAAATTAGAATAGTGTGCCTACGGGTAGAAGATCGTGGGGTAGCCACTAGACACAACGTACGTGAAAGTTTAGTAGAGCTGCAAATAATTTGCTGAAATCTGCTAAGAGGCAATTAAAACCGGGTGTCTTTGAAGCACATCTCGAGCAACTTCATCGAGAGTAATTAGACAGCTTGAAGAGCGCAATTACCGTCTGCTGAAGGTGTGACGGGAGAGCCAAAATACACCAAAGACCAGCATTGACCTGGCGAAGTTGTCAACATATTAAGTTGTCAACTTAATGACCCATTGTGAATTTTATCGAATTCCGACAAAATTACTTGAGTGTGGTCGGGAGCAGAGCATGATGGAATCAGAAATAGTGAGGGAAGTTAGATGCCGCGTAGTCGTGCTCATCAGTCAAGGCCCAACAACTTCGCTTCTCGGTCTGCAGACACTGACGGCAACGCGAAGCAGCAGGGCATTAATATACCTTTCTCGTGATCCTGCGGGAGGTAGCAGTATTCAACTATCTAACTAATTAGCTATTTAGGCGGGTCACGCAGAAGCCTGTGCCGGTTGTAGAAAGTTTTGAGACAAATCTCTCCGCGTGCCCCCGACAGTGAGCTCTGACCCAATCAACTGCAGTGACTGTACGCCTAGATCTTAGGGCTTAAATTCTTCCCCTAAACCAAATTCTGACAACGGAACCGCCTAGTAATATACTTAAAACTTTACAAATTTAATGGGGAGCTACACCAGGCAGCTACAAACACACCGGAGCTACAACAGGGCTATAGGCCCCGCCGTAGGGTAGGACTGCGGATTAATTTAGACCACCTGGGTACTTTTAACGGGCGCCGATAGCTCGACACATGGGCGCTTCCGCTTTCGCCTCCATGCGAAAAAAGGTCACCGCAGCGGAGATCTAACTCGCGTCCTTGGAACAGTAATACGTTAAAGAAGGATGTGCACGATGGCAAACGTCATCACCACTGAACAAAGGTAGTCTATCTCTCAATGCTGCGACAGCGGGCGAAGTTGAGGTCGCGTAATATTCTCCAAGCGCCCCACAGCAGGAGGGTGGTCGGAAAACAACACTGACTTTAAATCACAAACCAGAGGCCGGGAAAAGAGCTTCCGACACGCATGAATATTCATTAGGGGAGTAGGGAAACTGCCACATAACCGAAAAAAATCATACACCTAGAAACCAAGATCAAACCAGGTAGTACGCATAGCTTTCGAAGCGTAATCGATCCCTTTATCACATACTAAAAGAATGGTTCCAAGGACACTCAGAAAAGACTCCTCCCGTGGGGACTACGTCTCATGCCCGAGATAATATCCGCCGGGCTAAACCTTTTAAGGGAAAATCATCATAAGACTCAGCCAACGCGAGAAGTTATTGCATATCCGACGCAGGAAGTTATTGCGAAAGTTGTTATCATTGTTGTTATCATCGTCAAAACGAACGGTACCAAAAGTCACGTGACCACAGCGGCGTTAACTTCGCAGTGGAGAAGAGCGGTGGTGCTCCGGTGGCATTGCTCGTCTTGCGCGTTACTACAAGTAAGCAGTCCTTAATTTTTTCTGTGTCAAATTTTTCTAAACATTATAAATTGGCATCTATAAACGTCGAGAAAAATTCCGCTTAGAATAGGGACAGCAAAAGAATTCAAAATCCTTTGGAGATGCATCGCTGAATCAGCATTAAGAAAATCTGCTAAACGCCCGAAACAGGCGGGCATTAAGTTTGTCATTGCGAAACCAGTCATGTCTGCTGCCTAATTAAATATGCATTTATACTGCCTTATAGACGACCGCTTAAACGATGTCTCCGGTTAAGACCGCTAAACCTACTTATAATGAGCGAAAGCAGAGACTACGCACACAGTGTTCGTGAAAGTTTGCCTTTGCTTAAAGGGGCACTGACACAAAAATTTTGCATCTTGTTTTTTTTTGTTGCGATAAGTAGCTAGTGACCTACTTATAAACTGTAGAAACCTCATTTGCTTCAGCGTGCGACGGTTGTTTAATTAGAGGCATTTTAAATGCGGCCAGTCGCAGTTTCGGTTTCAGCGAGTGCCGCGAAACGATGGATTTTGTGGATTTTGTATGAACAAAGCTGACCACGTGACCGTCGGAGGGTTATCACAGAGCAGAGCCGCCGTAGCACTGTCGAATCCGCATCGACGGCAGTTTCTGCGAATGCCCCTACGTACTGATCTCGTGAGGCGCTTAATTAAAAAGCGACCGTGGATGTGACGCAGGCGCTGCGAGTGCAAATGCTACCGCGGCTAAAGAACGACGCGCGACGCTCGAGACGGTGGGTGGCAAGACGCGCGCTGGGAGCAGCCGGCCGGTCTGCCTACAGGTCCGCCTACAGATGTGTTCGGCTTAGCACTGCGGCGGATATTCGAGTGCCGCTCTCGTAAGCGGTGCAGATGACAATTTTTAATGCAACCCGCCATCGCATCATTAGCTCCTTTCTCATGTAAGCCACCATGGTCGGGACTTGGGGACAATTTCGTGCAGCGGTAACAAGCTATCACTCGAGCTACCTGCGCCGGCCTGGGCCACTTCGCAGCCGTGGCCGCCGCCTGCACAGCGACCGTGCGGCTAGCTCAGTGGGCTTTTCGTGCCTCCGGCGCGTTTTCGCATCCAATGGTAATAAACAGTAATAGAAACGGAGTGCCTGGAATCGCTGTAGAACTTTGGTCGCGGCCAGCGGCCCATGAGCTGACGAAATCACGGCGCCTCTCCGCCAACGATCGGGTCGTTCGTTCTCGAGAGCAGAAGCTCCGCCCTCCGGCCCTCCGATTGGAGCGGCGAGCCGGGCGAGCCGGCAAAAAACGCCGGCAGTGCGGAAGCGGCAAACACAAACTCGTGACGTGTTAGGATGTTGTTTATTTACACGATATCCTCGGGATGTCGATTGGGCGTGGTCCTCTGCTGGCAGCTCGGTTGCGTTTCGCACACTTTAAAATTGATTTTAAATATGTTCTAGGCTGTATTCACCGCTGATATTTTGCAGATGATGTATATGTGTTCCCACCAATCTATCGCCGAAGTTATCTCGCCTTCAAAATTTTGTGTCAGTGCCCCTTTAAGATTTCGCAGCCTGCCGTCTAGCTATATCTACTTAATGATTGAATTCATCATTTCGCTTGCGCTGAAGGACACGCGCAGACAGCCCAGTCGGCGCACCATCGACGGGGGAACCAAGTGCCGGTAAAACCGCCGGCAAAGCAGCAGTGCTTTGGGGTACGAGCACCGTGCGTTTCTCTAGGCTTCGTTGGAGCAATTCTAGTCGACGACCCGCCGCGATGGCTCAGTGGCTATGGCGTTATGCTGCTGAGCCCCAGGACGCAGGATCGATTTTCGGCCGCGGCGGCCGCTTTTCTGATGGAGGCCAAAAGCAAAAACGCCCGTGTGTTCGATATTTCGGTGCAGGTTAAAGATCGCCAGGTGGTCAAAATTAATCCGGAGACCTCCACTCGGCGCGCCTCATCGCCTGCGTTGCGTCGGCGCGTTAGAAACTACAATCAGTCAATCAATTAAATAAATTCTAGTCAAAGCAGTTTTTCGTATATCAGTCGTTAAACCCTCGCCTAGCCACGTGGTTTGCTTGAGCTTAACCACACGCACAGACGGCCTGCCGCCGCTGGGTGATACGGCACAGGCGAAGCAGCGGTTAGTGCAGCGGGTAAGTTCCGAGCGAGCAAAGGGAAAAGAAAACAGGGTGCAGCTTGCACGCTGGCGGCTGACGCTCAATGCGGAGGGATGAATGACCCTGAAATATGTCGCATAGCAGAGCATTTGCTCGAAAAGAGGGGGGTAGAACTGCTGTTATCCTTATCGCTGCGGGAAAGCCACCCATCGCGCGTGTAGGAGCCGCACTGCCACGCTTCCGACGGCGGCGGAAGCGTGGTGCTGGATTCCTGCGATGTCGCTCAACCTGCTGCGGCTATTTTTCAGACGGTAGAACTTCCCATGGCCCGAACTCAGACGATAACTGTGTTGTGGCTGAGGGCACAAGGATACATAAGTAGCCAAAAGCTAAGCTGAAGAGTCTGGATGAGTGAACATATAAATGATTTCAGCATCTTCAAGCGGTTCAAAAGGCTGAACGACTTCTTCGTTAGGGTAGAAAAGCCGCTGTACTCGCGGCTTGACGGAGCTCCCACCCCCCACGACACAATCAGCAGGGACGAGGCAGGGAAAAATAATACAAAATACACAAATGCAACCAAACAAGAAGCAAGCAAACGACAAAAATTACGCCCATCTTCCCGCGAGGGAACCCTGATGTGATGCGACGCATCGGGGGGTTCAATTGGCGTTTCCATTGGGTTGATTCTCTAAATCGGGTGAAACGTGTTGTGAACGCGTATGATGCATTTCCATCACATGCGGATGTTCTCATACGCGGGAAGATGGGCGTAATTAGGTGGTCGTAACGTTGCCTTGAGCGTTTGCGCTGACGCTGGTATTGGATTGTGTCAGCCCACTCGCTGAAGGGACCGTCGCTTTCATCACGTTCATCGGAAGAATCAAGCCAAGCAGGAAGTCATCAAGCAAGTCACGCGGAGTCGAACGAGAGCGAGCGCTGAATGAACCGCCGCAGCGCGCTACCCGCTTTATATTCACAGCGCCTGAAGGAAAGGAGACAGCGGAGGAGAGGCGCGCATGCGCGCACTTGCGCACCGGAGCAGACGCGAGCGGAGCGAAGCGCGCTCGCAGCTGTGGTTGTTATGCTAATGCGACAGAGTGAGAGCGTTGCGCACAGCTGTCGGAGAGAAGAACGGGGGAGAGTTGCGCATGCGCAGGTGGTGTGCGGACGCT
Source organism: Haemaphysalis longicornis (assembly GCF_048455015.1). Lineage (NCBI taxonomy): Eukaryota > Metazoa > Arthropoda > Arachnida > Ixodida > Ixodidae > Haemaphysalis > Haemaphysalis longicornis. Next base: position 169,564,126 of record NW_027526203.1, read on the forward strand.
GACGCCGACGGCGGATGGACATGCCCCAGAGCAAGAGATGCGTCGCATCTAACAAAAGAAAGAAAATGCATGCGCAATAAAATATTTGTTTAAACCAATTACATCCAATCGAGGAGTTCATGCTGTATTGTAAACACATAAAAACGTATTCCGGAGGGTACCGTAAGCCGTAGAGCGAATGGATAAATCGCCGGAATCATATTTGTTTAGCGCTAAAGGCAAAGTGTACGATAGAGTCTGGAGAGCGTAATTTGTGCGAGCAGGTTTTATGTACCAGTGTTCATGGTGTCGTGTGTAAGGGGAAATTAAGTTCTCGTGTAAGCTAGCTCTGTCAGACAGAAAAGTAACATTGTTTTGCATTTGAGTTTTGTATAGTTTGAGAAGGCGAAAGTCGTAAAGGTGATTGATGTTCATAATGCGGTATTTAGGAAACAAGGGACTGGAAGGTGATAAAGGTGGATCACGATCAATTGCCCATAAGGCCTGTTTCTGTAATACTAAAAGTTTGTGCATATTTTTGGCGGTTGTGTCCCCCAAACAAAAATTCGCTAAAACTCTTGTTTCTCTCTATCATACTACGCACAAGCTTGACGTAGGACAGGCTCTTATTTTAGCTGAAATAAATGAGGTAAAAGATAGGCAAGCTGAACTGAGAACGAGTTCAGGTGTGCCTGGCTGCAAGGCTAGGAACACCAGTAACTAAGGTTAGTTCACAAAGCTTTAGCGAACCCTGGGCACATAACACATTATGCCGTATTAAAGGGACACTGAAGTGATTTGTAAAGACTACGGGATTACTAGCGCAAATTGTAGTCCGGAGTCCATAGGCCATATTTCGACCACTCTGGGTGCGTTTACGCGAATTTATTGAGTAGAAAAATCAATTCGGAAATGCAGTCCTCATCTCTGCATCCTCGCCCATTTTCTATGGCGTTTTCGTGTGACGTCAGAAGGAAATGACTCGGGTTGACTGCGCTACTGCACGGCTCGCCGGCCTTCCGACAGAGTCAGTCGGCCCAGCGTTTAGTCCGCCGGCCACTGACAGGTTGTCGCAATTCGTTCGTTAAGTTGAAACTAAGCCACGACACGTTTGTGAATCGAAGAATGTGCCTTTTTTTACTTTGTTAGTTGATACACTGTATCAAGCTTCAAGTCCAGGTCGTTCCACACAAGCGCTGCACAAGCGCACCTGCGACGCTTCGCTGACTGGTACGCTAGTAGGAAAACCTAAGGCCGCTTGAAGGCGGGAGAAGAGTCAGCGAAGTAAATATAGGTACTAAGGAAATAAAATCAAATGAAACTTCTACCGTACAGCGTAAAACTACGGAGCAGGAAACACTTTTTCGCTGGGTGAAGAAGGACAGCGGTCAGCAGCACGACCACACATCTGCGAACTCTTTTCCGTCTAAGAAATGCAATTGCTAGACGGGAGATATTGTGAAAATTTGGGGGACGCTTACTGCACGAGCGCTATACAACAAATAGTCACATAAGCTGCTTGAAATGGTATAACTAAATAAATGCTTAAACTGGTTATACATTATCTACCTTCTTTTTCCCGATTTTGGAAGCGCTGCCCCTTGGCCGAGCGGTCTGGAGCGCTAGGTGTGTTATTTTGCAAGTCCCACGTTCGAATCCCCGAGGGTATATCCCTTTTTTTGTACTTTGATTTTTCCGTTTTCGGCCGATGTTTTCTATACTGAGTTCACCATTTTTGGGCCGTAACGTGCACTGCCCCACGAGTGAGTTCGCAGAACACGCGCAGACTGACACTGACGGGCTAGCGAGTTCTCGTTGGCGAGCTGTTGCCATAAGCACGGACTGCTTGCGGGCAGTGGGAACAGGCCAGAATCAGCAGACCTTTGGCCTGGTGCGAACACGCTTTTTACGATAAAGGTATGAGTGAGGGAAGCTCCAAATATTGGGGAAAAGTGCATGTCATTTGAGCGTCTGCGGTGACGCGGAGGGCGTTCATCCACTGCGTAGGCCTCGGATAGTGATTGCTACGATCCCAAGCCGTCCTGGGAGGCTTCTCTTAGGTATTTTACAGCCAACAACATGGCAGAAGTGCGGTATGGCGATTACTGAGATATAGAGAATGCCCATACACCGATGACGTCGGATGTCAAGCATGTTGTTTTACAGAACCGAAACCGAAACTTGTTTGAATGCTAATCTTGGACATCGTCCAATCACGGTGCACCTCCTCCCCACGTTACAGCCTTTAGTTGGTGCTTCCGCCGCAGACCGCGCATGGTAGTTTTTTTCTTCCGGGCTTTATAAAATAATTACCGACTTATCAACCATTTGGCAGCAGCGGCCACCGCAGTACACTGCCCTAATCGCCACGCTTTTGAAACACAGATCCTGCTCTACGGTGGTGCTTTGCCTTTGGCGTTCTCCGCCGGACCAGCTTTGCCTCTTCGCCCCTCGGAACCAATCGCAGCCGCTCGCTTGGCCTGTTTGCTGTGAAGTGCTTCGCCACGTGTGGAGCACCATATTGGCCTGCTGACGTTGCCAGCGAGGTGACGCCTGCGCAGAGGAATCTGCGCATCGATGACCGGCGGGACCCCCACCGTAAAAGCATCTGCGGTGATCTTCCGGGCTTCATTTGGCAGCAGCGGCCACCGCAGTACACTGCCCTAATCGCCACGCTTTTGAAACACAGATCCTGCTCTACGGTGGTGCTGGGCCTTTGGCGTTCTCCGCCGGACCAGCTTTGCCTCGTCGCCCCTCGGAACCAATCGCAGCCGCTCGCTTGGCCTGTTTGCTGTGAAGTGCTTCGCCACGTGTGGAGCACCATATTGGCCTGCTGACGTTGCCAGCGAGGTGACGCCTGCGCAGAGGAATCTGCGCATCGATGACCGGCGGGACCCCCACCGTAAAAGCATCTGCGGTGATCTTCCGGGCTTCATTTGGCAGCAGCGGCCACCGCAGTACACTGCCCTAATCGCCACGCTTTTGAAACACAGGTTTGTGTCGTGTTTTTTCCGCCTGGCGTATTGCTTTTTGTTCCGCTGCTGCCAAACTGTGGTTGTATTATGTCGCAATACGAGATGCCCCATGAAATTGCTAAATTCTTGAAGGACTTGAGGCAGGAAATGAGAGACATGCGGACAGAGATGGAGAAAGAATTGAGGAGGGAATTCAAAGAACTACAGAATTCTATTGACTTCTTCAGCACTCAGTTTGACGCAATGGCTAAGCGCTCCGCGAAAATCGAGAAAGAGAACGCAGCGCTGAAAAAAGAGAACTTGCATCTAGCAGCAGAATGCAAAAGGCTGAATGAAGTTGTGATATCCTCCGAGCAACGTACGACCAGCCTTGAGCAGTACTCGCGAAGTAGGAACATTGAGATCAAAGGACTCCCGGCCGTTGACAAGAAAAATCTTCCAGCTTTGCTAAGGATGCTCGGCGATGCTATCGATGAACGGATCTCTGAAACTGACGTCGATGTGTGCCATCGTGTACCAAGGAAAGATCAGGGTTGCCCGAATGTGGTTGTGCAGTTTCATTCACGTGCAAAGCGAGACGCTGTAATTGAGAAGGCACGCACGAAACGGGTCTGCGCGTCCAGTTTTGGTTTCTCTGAACACTTACCGGTGTTCGTCAATGAGCATTTGTGTCCTACTCTTAAAAAAACTGCTCGGGCAAGCTGTCGCGCGAAAGAAGGAACGAAACTGGAAGTACGCCTGGACAAAGGACGGCAAAATCTTTGCCCGCAAGACAGACACATCTCGTACACTGCGCATAACCTGCGAGCAGGACCTAGAGAAAATTCAATAGCCTGATGTGTAAGCAGGCGCCCATCGAATCATTTCGTAAGCCGAGATGGCTTACTCTCAGCTGAGTACTAGTGACGTTACCAATGTATATTTAGCTAAAAAACATCGCCTATCTTTTTTTCACGTAAATACTCAGTCAGCTTGCAATAAAGCTGATAGCCTGCATGCTCTACTTCTGAGCTTTAACTTCGTATTCGATGTCGTCATGCTGACCGAAACGTGGTATCAGCAAACGCAGAATATATTTAAAATGACCGGATACAATACTTACTACCTAAACCGCACGACTAAAAGAGGGGGAGGCGTATTACTTATGGCAAAAAATAATTTTAGCTGCGAAGTCATCGACGATTTCAGTGTGATTACTGATGACTTTGAGATTCTAACAATGCTAAGCGGAAAACTTGTTTTTTCAGTTTTATACCGGCCACCAGGAGGGAACATGTGTGCCTTCCTATCATTTATCGATGCGTTTTTAGGGTGGATAAACGAAAACCGTCTAAAACTTGTTTTGGGTGGTGATATAAATATCAATATGTTAGCTCCGACATCAGCACAGCGTGAATTTGCAACAATATTGACATCGAATGCATTTGTAAACACTGTCACTGTGCCTACTCGTATTCAACCCGATTCTGCATCACTAATTGATGTTTTCGTTACAAACGTTGAAGACCCCAATATTGAGTCTGGTACCATTGGTATAAATATCAGTGACCATTTACCTATCTTTCTGATGACAGACACTACTGAAACGAAACACCCTCGACGAAGCCCCGGCCCAACATTCCAAGATATCAATGCAGTTACTTTAGACCTTTTTCGTAACGAACTGCTACGATAAACTGGCAGGATGTATATGCGGCAAACGATCCGGATATTGCCTACGAAGCCTTTCTGACACAATTTATATCGGTCTATAAAAAACACTTCCCACGCAAGCGTTTGCGCTCCAGAAAATCAAGAAAGCCATGGATTACGCCCGAATCCTTGCAGCTTATAAGAGAGAAAGATTCTCTTTATAGGCGTTTCCTAAAAACTAGGAACCCCGCTGATCTTGTGGCATTTAAGGCTTTTCGAAATAAGGTCACAAACTGTCTTAGACAGGCTAAACGAAACTACCTTTTCAACATCTTTAACGAGGAGGCAATGAAACGAACGGATGTTTTATGGCAAAAACTAAACTCCCTACTTGGCAGGGAAAAAGAATTCACGCGAAGCACAGAATTAATGCTAAATGGTAAACCAACCTGTGGAACGCAGCTAGCGGATGAGTTTAATAATTACTTTGTCAACATTGTAAACAGTACTCATAACCCTCATATCGTCGAATATATGGCAGCTAGAAATTGCAAAAGTGCATTCTTAACACCTACAAGTAGCGCTGAAATCTGTTCCGTTTTTTGTACGTTACGCAATAGCAGGTCATGTGATTACGATGACATGCAAATACGACCCGTGAAGTACACGCTTGACATAATCAGCCCTGCCCTTGCACATGTGTACAATCTTGCTCTTTCAAACGGCGTTTTTCCAGACCGTATGAAAATGGCTAAAGTTAGCGTGATATTTAAAGGCGGCGATAAAAACGAGTTATCTAATTACAGGCCCATATCCGTCCTACCCGTGTTTTCTAAAGGCCTTGAAAAAATAATCACAGGAAGAATGACCACATTCTGCGAAAAACATAGTATAATTACCGATTCCCAATTTGGTTTTAAGAAAGGGTCTTCGACGGAATCAGCGCTACTGGCACAAAAAGAGTTAATTTTAACGTCGTTTGAAAATAAGCTGCTAACGCTAGCGGTGTTTGTAGACTTCTCGAAAGCTTTCGACCGGATTAACCATGTAACTCTGCTCACAAAACTTGAATATTATGGTTTCAGGGGTGTATTCTTAGATCTGCTACGAAGCTATCTGCAGTTTCGGAGCCAGATTGTTGTTATTGATAATAAAATATCTGCTAGTAAACCTCTAAATTCAGGAGTACCCCAAGGAAGCATCCTTGGGCCATTACTGTTCATACTCTACATAAATGACATTGTGAATATTTCCACCTCTGCAAAATTCGTTATTTACGCGGATGACACTACATTATTCTTTACGGCAAAGGAACCTACACGATTGTTGCGTGATTCCAACGATGTGCTGGCAACGCTAAACGCCTGGAGCACAATCAATGCGTTACAAATTAACACCACAAAAACTAAAGCCGTGCTATTTAGGCCAAAAAATTCGCAAGCCTATATTGATGGTTGCCTGCACATCGGAGCATCTGCTGTGAGTACTGTGTCCCACTTTAAAAGTCTCGGTGTTTACTTTGAAGAGACCATGACCTGGAACAAACACGTTGAAAATGTAGTAGGTAAACTTTCGCGTTCTGCTGGGATTCTTACCAAGTTGCGTTTTTTCTTACCCCAAAAAATCAAGCTTTTGATTTACTACTCTCTTTTTTTCTCCCACCTCAATTACTGCTTACTTGTGTGGGGCAACACAACAAATGTCAACATTAGCAAACTCCATTTAATACATAAGAAAGCTGTGCGAGCAGTAGCGAACTCGAAGTATGATGCGCACACAGGACCACTCTTTGAAACTATGAATATCAGTCCCGTTACGCATTTATATAATGAAACACTAACTACACGGTATCACAAAGAAAGAAAAAAGATGCAGTTCTTCTTTTTTACATATTGCAAACTTAACACCCCGCAGTCACAGCCATAATACACGTCATGCAGAAACATGGCTCGTTCCCATCCCGAGAACAAATTATGGCAAACAGCTGCTGTGTTATACTTTGCCTACGTTGCTAAACTCGGAATATAACCTGTGATTTGTAATTTTTGTTCCCTTTCGGTCTTCCTACATATTTGTCTGTATTTTTCTGTATTTCGAACCACGTGATATCAGTATTTTTCGATTCCTTAGGTGTCATGTCTTATCATTTTGTTTTTCTACCCTGCAGGTTGTCAGTATTCGTGTAATCTTGGGCGGGTGTATTTGTGTTTGCGTTTTATGCCGCTAAATGCGGTGGTGCTGCGGTGTTGTTGCTAGCTGATTTTATTGTATAAACGCGAATTTTATGCATGCGCAGCTTGTGCTACAATTTGAATGTGCACTTTTACATGACCTGTACATTAAGGGGCACGGACCCCGTCAAGCCACTTTACTGGCTTTTTGTCCGTACTCCCGGCATCTGTAAGTGTGTAGATGCCAAATAAACAGATTGATTGATTGATAAACGATGAAAATTGTTAATATGAGCCAGTCTACGCAGCCCAAGCAAAAACGGGAGCTTGACAAATTCACTTCAGTGTCACTTTAAAGACAGATTACCAGCAATCACATCTAGATATGATCAGAGTCCTTCAATGCTTTTCTACCGATAACTGGACGCGGGGGTGCAATATGGCATTTTAGACTAAGCTGCTGCGAAGCAAAAAAACTAATTTTTTCCCCGACAAAGATTGAAGTATCTAAAAATAAACAGCCGACGCATTAGTGCCGCAAGTTTGCTCGTGATAAACTTAGATACATAATTGCCAAAATTGTTCATAAGAAAAAAATATCATTCTAGCATCGGCGCACAGGCTTAAGAAGTTCCCTTTCTTGGTCGTGTTAATTTCGCATTATCGACACAGCTAGCCAGAAAAATGTTTGGCCTTCGCGCAAAATGTGAATATTGTGAGAGTCAATCTGTCCGATGCGCTATTGCCCACTTCAAGGAGACATGGATAAGGGCCCTTGTACTGTCGTGGCCAATTCATCGTATACTTCGTCTGCTTCCCAGGACAATTATCATCATGCCATACCGCATCTATTCTTCATACCCATCCTCATCATCATTCCTGGGGCTGGAGTTCTTGGTTGCCGCTCAGAATAAACGCGCTGTTTCCACTGCGTCTGCGACGTGTCTTCTGGGTGACGGCTGCCCTTGACGTCTCCCTCTAGTGGTGGAGGTGCACCTCGGTCCCGTCCTCTGTCTTTCCCAGTCGCACACCTGGAGCTCCGTTCCGGTAGGCGCTTGCCTCTGATGATGCAGCACGAGAGCGGGAACAGCCCCCCCCCCCCCCCCCCCCCGGATCGTCAGCTGCTGTGCCTGCTGCGTTTACAATCACCAGCCACCAACGCGATCCGCCAGATTTTTCTGGCCGTCGAGGTGAGGATGTCGACGACTGCCTGGATAGCTATAATCGGGTCAGCAGCTTTAATCGGTGGGATGACGCATTCAAGCTTCGAATCGTCTCCTTCTCCCTGCACGAGGCAGCCAAGACGTGGTTCCGTAACAACGAACACACGATCACCGACTGGACTAACTTGAGTGTGAGAGTCAATCTGTCCGATGCGCTATTGCCCACTTCAAGGAGACATGGATAAGGGCCCTTATCCATGTCTTCTTGAAGTGGGCAATAGCGCATCGGACAGATTGACTCTCACAATATGATATTCAGGCTATGAGTGGACAGAATGCGCGTGGACAACAAAAACTTCAAACATGACTGCGCGACTACTAGCGTAATCATTTCTAATATACAGCTACGAATAGATTGCGAATATTTGTCGAGGATTGGATTATAGGTTGGGCAGCTACTAGCGTTAATTATCGCCTCGACTTACAAAAAGACCTAAACCTAATTTACAGATAATGCACAGCATGGTGTAAGAATCCACCGCGAAGCTCTTCGCCGTTCCCTGTGCGCGTGTGATATGCCGGGCAATTTTTCTGCTGGGGGGGTCCATGCATGTAAGTGAAGCCAGCTCATGATCAAACATGTTTTGACGAGCTGGAGACGGGATGCCGCGCGCCACTCCGGGCCGGCAGTTGACGTTCGCGGCCTTTGCAAAAGCGGCGGAATCTGGTTCCAGCTGATGCGTGTTCCGGAAAGCCTTATGCAAACGGCGGACGTGCGTTGGACACTCCCTGTATCCCGCCCTCTCTCCGGCACAGCGTGCAACAGCTTCTACGGAGCTCATCATGGGACCTATGGAAGGTGTTTTATGCATTTGTACATTTTGGTGCCGTGCGCAACACTCTGAACGCCATTTGACTGTTCAGAATTCCGGGCAGCCGGGCAGTGCGTCCGGCGCCAGCGGGGAGAACGTTTCTCTGCGCGTCTGAGTTTTTGCGTTTTAAGCACGCTAGTGCGCTGCTTCCAGTATCATAAGTGTTCTCTACTCGGCATGCATTAAACCAGTTCAATTTGGCTTTGGCTGTTCTTCATCGGAAGGGCGGCAACTCTCCTGCAAGCCGCTCGCCCAGCACGCTACCACGGCGGGACGGTTCGTAGTCGTGCGTCTTCGCACATGCAACAATCGCAAATGACACTTAACTCGAATAAACACAAGGCAACCTGTTTTAGTCGACGAATTTTTAAAAATTCATTTAACAACAGTGTAACACGAGCTACATAACACAAATATCTTGCAGCTCACCTAATACTCATATTTCGTGGAGCCCGCATGTGTGGAATACACAGACTGAATTTAATTATTGTCGATATGTATGCATATGTATAATTTATATAACATATAACATGCATATGTATAACTCATTCGCCCGCAGCTTGAATTCGCGTCAGCCATCTTGTCCGCTTATCAAAACGCTTATTAATTAAACCCGACTTAACACTTCAACCACTAGATACCGCCACGCGATTGCGCTGTTATGCCTACTGCTAAATGTGTGTACAGTACCCGCCCCACCAGCTTCCTCTTGATGTTTCTGGACGAATGTCCCGTCGCTTCCAAATAACCGGGGCTTCCCGCGCATTTTCGGCAAAACACAAGCCTTCAGTTCATACGAATTGCCTTCATTAAGAGACAGAGAGAAAACAAACTTTATTTAGTGACTCAAGTCTGAGCCGGGACGAGCATTCATGTTATGAAATGATCTTTCTGACCGCATTGCATTGATATCCAGTCGTGATAATTCTTCCGATGATCTTCGAGGGCATTTTTCTTTGCAATTTTGCGATGATGAAGTGTTTGCGATGTCAAGGTGCCTTTCTCGGACACCAAGAGGAAATGCTACCTGCATGCCGATACTACAAACAATCTCCAAAAATCTTACACGCGAAGCGCATGCACACTTTCTGTTGCAGGAAACAGCCGGTATGCACGCGCGCACGCACAATAGTGCGTTCACTCCGCCTGTGAAAAGCAGCTTTTCCGGTGACCCCATTTACCGTAGCAGAGATTGAGCGACAGATCGCATTGCATTTCTGGACGGATGCGATCACAATTGGTCGGGCTGCCTCAAAATGAGGCCTCTGAGCTACTATGAAATCTCGTAGACGTGTAGAGCATACACGGCCCGCCAAGAGTGCATGGCTTCGTAGGAATCCAGGTACACAACATGGTATTAATGCACACGGGCTCTGGTTGAGTGCTCTGAAGTCGACGAACCAGCCCTTTTCAAGGAAAAGCGCCTACGATGATGGTTTGTTACGTGTGTTTTGTCGAGCGTCAGAATTTCTCAAAAATGGGTCTGGTTTATATCACCAGCTAATGCAAACGTTATGCACGCAGTGTTTCGGGAAAGTTTGCCTTTTATTGAGACTTCGCAGACTGCCGTCTAGCTATATCTACTGGATGATTGAATTCAGCCTTTTGCTTGCGCTGAAAGGCACGCGCCCAGTCGGCGTGCCATCGATGGCGAGAATGGGAAATCATGCGACAGCGAAGCAGCCAGCCAAGCAGTGCTTTCATGTGCGTGCATGCGCGTACCGTACATTTCTCTAGTATTCGTTCCTGTAAACTCAGTCAGAACAGTAATATATCAGCCGTGAAACCCCCGCTTTGTAGCGTATTTCGCTTGCGCTGCACAGCTCGCACAGACGGCCCAGCCGCCGCTGGGCGATAAGGCGCAGGCGAAGCAGCCGTTTCCCCCACGCATAATCACGTGGTACCCAAGGGGCACAGAACCGTGAAACCAAAGCGACGAGAAAGGTGCAGCTTGCAGCGGCGGCTGAAGGTCACTGCGACGTGATGAAAGACCTTGGCACATGCAGCGTAGTACAGCTTTCACTCCAAAAGCCGTGTATATAGATTATCAGATGCATAAAGATCTTTATGAACAAATGAAATAGCTATGGAGTCGGTGTATACAACCTGGCCTCATGGTTGACCGACAGCACCGTTCAAGTGCAACTGTAAGCGCAAGCTCAATGTGGTCCTCGTTTTTTCACAAGACATCTTGATTTTTTGCATGCGAACTAGAATACAGTTCAAAATGCATTATTTTTTTTTCTTGTTTAACGTAACAACGTGCACCAAGCGCGCCAAAAAGGTAGGCAACTTCCCAGGCAGCCTTCGGATTTGTTCTGACTTTCAGTCTCGGAATTTATCTTGAAGGAATTATCCGGAGAAATCTAGCCTTCGCTTCGAATGCGATTCGAACCAAATCAGCGACTGTTCGCACAAGCTGCCGATCGGTAGAATGAGTTATCCGTTGCACTGTAACGTTCTTCTGGAATTTTTTCTTTGTTGAAATCCCTATCCTCTCAACAGAATCGTCAATCGCGTTGAACATTACACCGCTAGAAATAAGCTTGCCTGCCGGCGAGTCCAATCTGTAGTTGGGCCGGGAAACTTTTCTAATCAGTTGTAGCATAGGGAAAGATCTATCAGCAGCCGCAATTATTCCCACCTGTGAATTCCGCTCAGAAGCCTTCCGCTCTAATTTGCAATCTAGTTGCAGATCGCAGATTGTAAGCTGTAACGTATTTGACGCGTGAATCACGAAAAGGAAGTTGTTAGGGGAGAAGCTCACTATTTTTGGTGGCAGCAGTGTACCTCCTCCGGAACGAGTAGCAGTACCACCAGAAATTTTGGGTTGGGCTAGTGAGTGAAAGCCCATCGCCGAAAACAAGCCAGCGCTTAAACAGACGAAACAGTAGAAACGGCAGAATAGGTGAGCGCTGGGCAGTCAAAGAGTGCAGGACCGCCCTACCATCCCGCATGTCATCTACTTTAGCGCTGTTACTACTTTCAAGACGAAATACGTAGTTCTTGCCAGATCGCGAATAGGGTTTCTTAAAAGAAGAGAAAGTGTGCTATCATTAGGTACCAGCTTTCCGCAATATACATATTACCAATATTTCGTTATGTTACATAGATTGCAGGTGACATCTACGTTTGGGTCGCAAGAGATATGACGCGATAGCTTTACTTCGGCGAGGAGGGAGCTTTTCGGATTGGAGTTCCTGCATTTAACGAATATTCTTTCCAAGAACTGCAGTTCAGCGACGAGACCTAGAGTAGCAGCAACGATTTTCAAATCACTGCGGTTCAGGGAATACAGAGGCCATTTACGCTTTTGTGGCTTAAGATGTCGGCGTGAAAGGTGGCGGCTGCGGTGTGTTGATCAGTTTGAGGAAGAAGGTGAGAGTGTTCGTGTTTCAACATCTTCATTTTCTAGCGTCGTGGCCTGGTCGAACGTTTTGGGCTTTACCCGCCGCGGTGGCTCAGTGGCTAAGGCGTTGCGCTGCTGAGCACGAGGTCGCGGGTTCGATTCCCGGCCGCGGCGGCCGCTTTTCTGATGGAGGCGAAAAGCAAAAACGCCCGTGTTTAGGAGATTTCGGCGCACGTTAAAGATCCCCAGGTGGTCCAAATTAATCCGGAGCCCTCCACTACGGCGCGCCTCATCTCCTGCGTTGCGTCGGCGCGTTAAACCCTGCCGTCAATCAATCACGTTTTGGGTTTTACTGCTAAGCAGTATACCTCTACCAGCCAAGAAAATCTTCCTGTCCTGGTCAGCAGAAAACACGTGGCTAAATGAAAGAAATAGCTGGCACCGCCATTAATGGAACCTGGGCCCGAATAGAGAAACGGAGCGACAGCCCGTCGTTACCGACTAAGCTACGGCCACACGAGGAGACGGGGACACAGGCGGTGTACTCGACGAGAACAGCGGCGGGTTTACCCCCTGCGCTCATTCAAAGCCTTCGTGTATGATGACGGCGTTGTCGTTGTTTGGATTAGTGGCGAACGGTACATCGTCTCGGGCAGGCGAGGGCGGGGACGGCGCTTCTTGGCGGCGACGTATGAAGAGAGAGAGGTGAAACGTTTATTTGAAATGAAAGGTCTTGATTTAACTAGGGTAGGTTCCCTCCTTCCAGGGCCCCTGTTTCCTCTGCCCCAGTCTTGGCCCTAAAGATCAGATTCTTCTGAACCCCAGGGTGGTCAGAGCTGGCCAGCGCTGCCTCCCATAGCTCATATAACTTGGCGTTGGTGTTTACTGAGGGCCAGATAGTACGACAACCCCTGGATGCATGGAATAGGTTGGATATTTCACCGCACTTATTGCATGCGTTTGAGAATTTCTCGGGGAACATCTTCGATAGCCTAAAGATGTTGGGATACGTATGAAACAAGAGTGAGGGTGAGGCAGAGAGAGAGCCATAGCCGCGCGTGCCGCTCTCCTTTTCACCCTTCGGCATGCGCTCTTCGTTTTCTTTGTGGCGTCGCTGCTGCGTTCGCTTACTCGGTTACGCGGACGCCGCCCCCGCGAAACCCAGGTAACGGGTGCCAGAGGCTCTGCTTTCGCTCTTTGTAGATGCACTTGTGTGAATTTAAGAGACTTTGCATGGGTAATCGGGGTGGGTGTCGTTTACAGCTTCGCAGTCCAACCACCTTCACAACGTGGATTAAATCCAATTTTTTATATAACACAGACACTAAGACAAACCTACATTGAGAAAGACCTAATGAAATATTGGGAAAAGAGAGTAACCAGATGGTAGACCCCAAGGCTGGAACCCAAACTCCAGGGGCCAAGTACCAGCTGACGCTGATCGTGAGGTGACCAGCCGGCCAGGACAGCGTCACATGTGCCAATGTAAGTGTAATATCCAATGTTCGAGGTGTTCACCCTTGAGCATATCATTCCATATGAGCAGGTTGCGTAAAGAGAGTGGGTTTTCCCCATATTTGGCACAGTATAGGGTTAAAATAATATCGCACCTTCCTTATTTAACACCTTCGTCCATGTAGACTTGTGAATATAAGCGTTCGCTTGTATCCTGAGTAGAGTTTGCCATTCATAGGCTTTGATATCCCCGCGTCGCATGGGGAAGGATGGTGTTCCTAGGCGCCGGATGAGAAGATGATCTCAATATTTTTAAAAAGTGTGGCAGTCGGTCTCAAAAGGCAGCACGCTATGCGAGTTTTGCGTGGATCTTCGTCGGCTGCGCCGTTCCCTTGCAGACCATTTCGCCCGGGCGTTGATGTGATGTGAACTTCCATCATTGTGGATTTAAGAATACCCCTCAAGCGTTTATGTACTATGTCTGCAGCCAAGAGACTAATGGCGTTTTGTTTAATAAGCATCTATTCGGTAGTTCCGCTAGGGGGATCGCCGTGAGTATTTCCGCTTTTCCGTTCCTGTGTGTAGGAGGGTAATGAAGTCACAGCGATTGCCAGTGTAGTACACTACAATTGTTGCCTATGTCCTTTCGAACGTCCCGGTGTCGGCGCATTGTCTAGTTTCATAGTATTGGAGATATCCTCGATGGAATATAATCCTAGCTCTTTGTGCATGTTTTTTCTATGTTTTGTGGTAGTATGAGGGCTTTTATGGAGAGTCGCTGGATAGGTGACGTACCCAACGTGGCGCCCAGACTAATCTCTCGGGGTGCGGCATACCCAGGCAGCGCAGGACTGTTCGGCCTAAAAGAGGCCGGTGTACTTTGGCCGGTGATTTTCTGTCCGGCCGTTTTCCGACAGCCATGTTCGGCCCGTGTCCAAATGTGGGCCTTTTGGCCGTATACGGCCGTACTCCCATGGCTGTCCAACGGCCAGTGTCCGTCGGCCAGTCGACCGGCTTGCGTTCATACGGCCAGATTCCAGCCGTAGCACTCCGGCCATTCCAAAGCCACCCGTGTACGGCCGAAGTACGACCGCCGGAGGACAGCCCAGATGCGGTCGTCGGACTCCAGCCGGACTAAAGCTGCCGGATATACGGCCGTGCTACGGGCATTGGAGTTCAGCCTAAGTACGTTAACTGTACTGAGGCCGGTCACTGCATGTCGCGCAAGCAGATGACTCATTCGCGCAGTGCAGCAGCAGCACAAACCCAGCATTTTGGGTCCAATGCAGCCACATCAAAGTGAGCTCGCGCGCAACCACCAGCCGTCAAGCTTTCAGCGCAGCCTTGCTTAATTACCAGCCTCGGTTGACAGCAAAATTCATTTATTAAACAGTGCTCACAAATTGTCGTTCCTTTAATTGCTGTGCCTCTTTTACTGCCGAACACAGAAAATATTCATTTCTTTGTAGAGCTTGAATAGATCTATTGTCCAGGTCCTGATATCCTCTGTGGGGCGGCTTACCTGTAATAAACGGAAAAAGAGGAGGGGAGGGGGGGGGGGGGGGCGGCGGAGGGCGCAAACTTTAATGGGTTGAATTTCAGAGAGATTAGAGTTACATAATTTGTTTCCAACCAATAACATAGCAATGGTAGCATGCATACAGGAAACCTTGCATACTGCAACGAATAGGGCAATAAATATTTTAGTGGTCAAGGTTGAATGCCTAGGGTTCTCACCCCGTCGGAGGCAAACTTGCGCCTCTAGAAGTTTATTTATTTATTTATTTATTTATTTTTAGTCATATATTTATTCATTGTTTTATTTATTTATTTATTTGATGCCTGCTTGCGTTTGTATGCATTACAAAAGGGAGATACAAACACTAAGCAGTAAATATGAGAGAAAATAACAAAATAATCCTACAAAGCGCGCTGAAAATTGTCAATATAAACAGTTAATGCAATCATACGTCGAAGATAATTACACTGCAGTATTGATGTAAAATAGAATGAATCGCGCAAGGCGTCACCTTTAAAGGAAAGTTAATAATTTGCTTTAAGCTAGCGGTCCCACTTTGCGATATGTAGAATGGCGCTTGGACATACTTCTCCCCTTCTACTCCAGTTTTCGAATGATAGATATTACGAAAAATGTTCACCTGTGGTTTCGTCTGTGATCTTTCACGTCCTGCCATTTCAGTTTACTTTTACTTTCTCTCATGCTAAGTTGAACGTGCCAATTACCTAATACGAATCGCACTGACATATTCTGTATGTTTTCGTAGCGTATCAACCAGCTCTTTGGTGTAGGGATCTACGAAAACACATGCGTACTCCAAGATTGAGCGCACATGAGTGAAATACGGTTGTTCTTTTCAGTTAGATGGAGGTTCACTGAAATTTCGTCTCAGAAAGCCAAAGACATATGCAGCCGTAAGTTTTATGGTGTGAAACTGCCTATTGAACCTCTAACCACTCCCTAAATAAACTCCTAGGTATTTATATTCCTCGGCCGTTGTTACAGCAGCATAATTTACAGTATACGTATTCAATTGGAATGAAGGTTTTCTTGTAAAGGTGCCGTTAACACACTGTTTAAGATCCAAAAACTTTTCTGAATCAGCACACCAGGATGTTATTAAATTTGAATAAAGCTGCAGGTATACGGAATCAAGTTCATTCGTTATAGTCCGGTAAACTACACAGTACTTTTGAACAAAGCTATAGGGCCAATAGTAATAACAATGCAAAAACCGATTCATTCAGTTCATAGGATAAAATGTACTACGCAGAAGGTGATATGGAACACCATCATTTGCTTTTTTGCAGTCCAAGAATATACAGTCAACCACTTTAAGCTTATCTATTGCAAGAGCCAAATCGTGCGTGAACTCAACAATCTGCGTTGAGCAAGAAAATCCTGACAAAATCCGTGTTTGCTAGGATGCTGGCGATTATGTTTAACCAAATGAGCCATATCCCAAGAGTAGCTAAGCTCACCTTCAAACATCGGAACTAAATTAACAGCTAGGCTTCGTCAGTGACAAGGCTCTGTTGTTATCGCAAATTTAAAATAACTTTTTTTCTAAATAGGCAGTCGTAAAAACCCAAGAAGTAACATAGTGCAGGGCATGAAGTTGATCCTACCAATGCACGAGCGAGTCTCTTCTACGTTTATCACCAACAACATAGTGCAACATTGCTTGTTGCAGTTTAATTGTAAGCAGAATAGCTTGCGCTTTTGCTCGCACTTGCCTTTCTTTGGTGGGGAGTCCTTGACATAGTGGCGGTTTAGCTCCTGCGTGGTGGCCGCTTGCTCGACGCCTTTGAAGGGAAGTTATTGGCCGCGAGGCCCACCACTGGAGAGGCCGGCGCTGCGATCGTTTTAACGTCACTTGTAGGATCACCGTTCCTACCTTGCTGCACAGTTGGCTTGCAGCGCGTGACACTTAGTTTAGGGCGCGCGTTCTAAAGTATTTTCGTGTTAATTTCCGTCGTTTGAAGTTAATTCTCAGTGCGTCAAGCGCAGTTTGACGTCATGGGGATTTTATAACCTTATCAACTGTGGTACATTCTCCGCAAACAACTTGAGCGTGGTGGCGTACGTGTGCGATCGAAGCGTAAGCAGCGGCTCGTTTCCCCGATCAACAATGTAGACTACGATGATTGCCAAGCTAAGTTTCTAGATTTCCCTTGTTTGCAACAAATGTGTAAAGCAAGAAATCATGAAGCGTTTACTGCTCGCAGAAACGCTACGCGCACACACCGCCGTGCCTGCCCGCACGGCCGACGGAGCAGCTCGAACCGACGCAGGTCGCGGCAGCAACAACTTGTCGCCGCTTTTAACAATCACGCTAGTTGTGGAAAAGTAATTCGACAGCGGTGAATGTGGATGTTAGAATGGTGAAAAATTGTGCTTGGCAGTGTCATCAGCTGTGGTTTGAGCATCAATGCTCAAATGTCTGCCGTGATCTACGCCGACCGTCCCCGAAGGTCGGACCCGGCACCGCCGACCCGTTCACGCGCGGTGCGGCGAACGGCCGAAGGATATGTGCCTGCGCGCAAGCATCGGCCGAGGCCGTGGCAGGTTCTTGATCATCGATCGCCTAAACAGACGCGGATACAAAGTTACACATACAAGAAAGAGGGTTACAGTGAAGTGAAAAGTTGTTTAGGGACTCTCATTCGCAACTGTAACGATAGCGGCGAAGAAATATCTGCCGCGACGTTAAGCCTGACCAACATTCGATTACGTGCATCCGAAGCCGGCGGCGAGCGAGCGGTTCGAGAAGACCCTTTCGTCGCGCGCGCGCGTTGCGTTTAGGTTCCCCCATCACTTTGGGGGGCCCCCAACGCTCGGTTCTCCTATTTTAAAACTCCCAATTACTCGAATTCATTAACGACGTGTTTCGCCTCGTACACAGCCTCGCCTTCTGTGAGCAATCGTTAGTTTCATTGATGCTAGAGGAAGGCAGGCTCACTGTAAACATAAAAGAGGCCACGTTACAATTATACATTCCCACGCCGAAGTCCTAATGAAAACTAAATATAGCCATGTCCAAACCCGCTCGGAGGCGTTGAAAACTAGCGTTTGCATACCATTTATACATTGCGGACAAGTTGTCGCGAAAAGTAAACATATCAGCCGTGCAGAGTACAGGCTACGGCAGTGATCGTTAATCAAATCCGGGAATAACTATGAAAAACGTTGTAGGGGTAATAGGCACTGCTTAAGCCAAACTGCGCATCATAGCAGTACTTTTAAGCATGCGCGGCGAAGCAATCCGATCACCGTTCTCACGTAGTCAATCATTTACCAGGCAAGGTGAGCAGTAGGCGCGGTGAGATCACAAGTGAGCGACGCGCTTCCGTCGCTGTTACAACGTGTTTCCTTGCACACACAGTCTCGTACATGTCACGTCGCAAGTATTTCAGAATGAATTTACAGTGTACTTTTATCGGCATTAGTTGCATCGTCCTTGGCGTTAGCTGGCTGCGTACGAGCTGTGGGGCGCGGTGGTGTCGCCGGGAAAAAGCGAGTCGCTGATTGCTCACCCGGATTATTCGGGTTGCAGACAACTTTTTTGGGTAATTTGCATCAAATCCACAAGGAGCGGGGGGGGGGGGGGTACGGTGGCCACAGACACACACACACAAAAACACGCGGCCGCATACGCACAGGAAATGGGTTGTAGCAGACGACAACCCGACCCGGCGTCCCACAAGTGACGTCATTCGTAGATGGCGCCACGGTATGTCCTCGGGGCCAATTTTGGTGAACCATCTCCATCTCGGATCGGACATCTCTGCCGGGTCGATGTCTCCAATGCTCTCCATTTCTTGAGGGGGCGAATAGCCTCGAGCTGATGCGTCGACGAAGCCGGCGGCCGAGACATGGTAGCGGCGATGACTGGCGAGGCTTAGCTCACCCGTCGGTGTGGCACAGTCTTCTTGTGGCAATAAATGACATTTCGATGGCCTAAAAGGTTCCCTGCTAATGTCCAGTGAGTCCTTGCACCTTGCCCGTTCACCGAGAGCACTCATTACTGTTTGACAAACGATGTTCGTTCATTTGAAACGTAGAAACACGGAGCGGATGAAAAACGTGTCCCCGTCGTTCGGCTCCCTAACGGCTTTTCTCCCCCCAGAAAAAAACCGGTCGGTCTCCTTCCAAACACGTCTGTGCATGAATTCTCGGCGCCCAGGCGCGTGCCGTTGTTCGGCTGTATGCCGTTTGCCGAAAAAATGACGTATAACCAGATACCTTACGTAGGCCGGTCTCCTCTTGAACACCGGTTGCCAAATATTCTGTGGCCATTCGCTTGCCGTAATTCGGCCGAGGACAGCTAACCGAATTAAAAACGTATATTCTGGGGCCGTACGTCGGCCGGTATCCTTCATAACACTGGTTGCCTGAAGAAAACGAATATTCTACCGCGGGACGCGCGGTTCACCGTTGAAACAACGAATGCACGGCAGCCGCGCTCCGGCCGGTCTCCTTTCGAACACCAACTGCCGCAAGAATACGCATATTCTGTGGCCGGTCGCTTGCCGTGCTTCGGCCGATTACCGCTTCCCGAAGAAAAAACGGATGCCCTAAGGCCGTACTTCGGCCGTTCTATTTCTCAACATCGGCAGCCGTAAGAGAACTGAATATCTGGCAGCCGGTTAGCTGCCGTCGTGCGTCCGGAAACGGGCGGACGGAAAAATACCGAAGCGCTGGTTGCCAAATGTTGGCCGTTCAACGCATGATCAGTGGCTGCCAGAACCTAGATGCTGGCCGGACATGCCAGAAAGCGGCCATAGACAGGCCGTTCTTAGGGCACGCTTTCTGTGCCGCCTGGGTATATTCCTTTGCATGAACGGTCCCATTTTTACCCCCAGAGGCCCACTTTGTGCTAGGAGATTGGCCTCTCTGATATATTTAACTTTATTATAAGGCACAATGTAGCACTTGTGTGGTGATCATGAAAATTGAGAGGTAGGGCTGCCCTTTATGCTGTTGAAATAACGGTGCATATTTCGCTGTCTTCAGAGCACGTAAACTACTGGTACGGCAGGCTTACCGATATCCGGGTCAAGTTCAGTGCCTACATAAGCCTTGTCGTTTTCCTTTGTATTCTTGTTCTTCGCTTGTATCCGAGTTTTACAATGTCAGAGAAATGTTCAAATATGTCTTGTATTTTTGGCAATTTTGTCATTCGCTCTGCCGCTACTCTCTCGGGCGCTGCCGATGATTCTTATGTGGCTGTTTTCTGAGATAACATGCTGACCTATTTTTAAGTTTTGTAAATTAGCCGCGTGGTGTCGTTCATCGTTTGCCGGACAGAGCTTGCGGGTGTGACAGGGCAGCGAAAATTTCCATCAATCATTTTAGAGGTTTAGTATTTAGAAGCCGTATACTCGGTTTAATTTTTGTTGGGACACATCTTATTTCGTTTCTGGTTCTAGCGCAGGTTTACCTGGGTTTAAGAGAGCCCGGGGTTCATCTTTTGCACTCTTTTTATGTAGGTGTCTCAATGCTAGCTAGCGCCGCAATGCGTATGGTTTGAAAAGGCACTTTAGTGTGATGGCGTTAGTTGCGAGCATGACCCGCCGCGGTGGCTCAGTGGCTAAGGCGTTGCGCTGCTGAGCACAAGGTCGCGGGTTCGACTCGCGGCCGCTTTTCTGATGGAGGCGAAAAGCAAAAACGCCCGTGTGTACGAGATTTCGGCGCACGTTAAAGATCCCCAGGTGGTCAAAATTAATCCGGAGCCCTCCACTACGGCGCGCCTCATCGCCTGCGTTTCGTCGGCGCGTTAAACCCTACAATCAAATCAAAAACAAGTTGCAAGCACGGCTGGCGACGGTGTCTGCCGGGCATGCGACTACCCATGGCACGTAGAACGAATTCCGCTGCGCAGGCGCGGCGTCTGCTTAAATCACTTTTTTCTTCCTTCTCAGCTGTAGTATCATTTTCCTCCTTCCACAATCTATAGAGCTGGCCGAGTTGGTTACTGACTAATGAACTCATACTTCTAGCGAACTTTAACACAGGACGAAAAAGAAAAGATGAAACACACGCTAACGTGTGTTTCATCTTTTTCTTCTTCGTTCTATGTTAAAGTTCGCTAGAAGTATGAGTTCATTCCACAATCTAGTTGCTGCTGCTCTGTACTCCCGATTCGGAAGAGCCTTCGTAACTCGCTTCCTCAGTCGTAGTTTCGGGTTAGCATCAGAAGACGTACTACCGCGGACATTTGATGAGCACGGCTGATAGTGGACGGCGAGCAGGCACGGAAAAACCGAGAAATGAGCCTAATAACGCCATCGCGTTAAGAAGGCTAACTTCTCCGTGCTTCGTATTATGAGAAAGTTATTATCGTAGCAGGTACCGCGGCACTCGTGCTCCTCAAAGTGATGACAGGTTGGGTTATGTGATAGGTCACGCAAGGGAAGGAATGATAGGGTAAATTTAACGTATTGATTTCGTGCATATTTTATGGCTGTAGGCAACGAAAGCAGCGCAAATTATTCAAGTATTGTAGTTGAGTGGAATACTTTGAAGCCGTGTGCATGGTTTATTTTTTTTTTCTGGTGAAAACATAGTTTCCAAAAAATATGGGTGCCTGTGATGTCGCGGAGCAATACCGTTATTATAAGACAGCGTGTAGGTTGTATTCACGGGCCTTTGCTGAGGCGACGGCGTTTGCACGGGCCCCGCGGTTCGCAGGCGGCCTCAACTCCATGTCTGCCGGGCTGCCTGCGAAGCAGTTTGCGTTTTTCTTGTACAAGGCGTGTTCGAGCGATTCCATTACGCAAAGTGTGCCGCGTTAACGTTGGTTACCGGATGTGTGTAGCTGTGTAGCTGTAGCCCCCGCAATACGACTTTTTTTCCCCAAGATGTGGGATTTTTTTGCTGTAAAATGATCTGTTAGCCAAATACTGGGGTGGTTTGTATCTTTTAGGTTTGGCTGGGGGTAGTGAACGGCGCATCAACGGTTCAACGGTCTGCATCACCAGGAAGTGCCGGGCTTGTACCCATCTTGGAGGCGACATTCCGTTTCCAAGTCAGAACAGACGGGCCCTTCCGATACTATGCAGAACTTTAATTAAACACGGGAATGGGCTCCGCTTCTCATCTACACCGACCTAACAGATACCAAGCCGCCCTTATTTACAAACATAGCGTGTAAAATTTCCTCAGAGAACATTTTCTCAATGAAAAAATCTCGGAAATTTGATTTAAATGGTGTAGTTGCTGCGGCCTGAAAGCAGGATGTAAGGGTTACAAGCCGCTACCCCATCCACTACGCTACCCACCACGCCAGACGCCGAACAGCAAACTTGTTTCAATAGTTGATCTCGAAGATTGCTGCAGTGCTGAAAGCTAACCTGCAGACGGCGCTAGGTGTAACAGGAAATGACCGCCTTGCACTTACTTGGAAACGGAATGTCGCATTCCGGTACGGTAAATGGCGGCAGAATATGGTGGCATATGTCTGTCCCCCTGTGTATATGTGCCAGCCCCCGGTTTCAATGTGCGCAGTGCCGACGGGGGCATCGATATGTATGTTTTGGGGGTAATCGCAAGGAAATTACACCTGGGCTATGAGGCGCGCCCTAGTTGAACGAACCGGATTGATTTCGACCTCCTCGGGATCTTTAACGTGCGCTAAAATATCGACACATGGGCGTTTTCACTTTTAGCTTCAGTCTGAAAAGCGGCTACCAGCGTTAGCATCGAACCCGCGTCCTTGCCCTTACAAAGATGCTTCTTTACATTCTGTAGACGCTCTGTTGACATTCTGCCCACTTCATTGCTAGCCTACATACTCTTACATCCTATTGAACGTTATCCGTAAAAAGTCTACTCATTGTATGTTGACACTCGTCTATTGACTGTTGTCTGTAGAAAGTCTACTTAATTTATGTTGACATTTGTCTGTTGATGGTTGTATGTAGAAAGTCTATGTAATTTATGTTGACAATTGTCTATTGACGAGCTTCTGTAGAATTACCACTGAAAGTGTTTTGAGACGCTTTGTCACAGAATTTAACGTAAACATCTGATTACTTCGTCCTGGAGCCCGATATGAATGAATTCATATTACTCTTTTATAAATACCTGGACAGGTGCTCACTATTTGGGGACAAACTATTTAGTTGACTTTAACCAAATTACGTTATCTTGTCTGAATCAGGTCACATACACACACACACACACACACACACACACACACACACTCACACACTCACACACTCACACACTCACACACACACACACACACGCGCGAGCGCGAGCGAGCGCGCGCACGCACGCGCACACACACGCACGCACACGCCCGCACGCACACGCACACGCGCACGCGCACACACGCACACACGCACACACACACACGTACACACACACACACACACACACACACACACACACACACACACACACACACACACACACACACCACTAAGGGATCAAGCGAGCGGCCGAAGAGAAACGCCTTTTTTGCGGCTTGACGAAGCTCCGTCCTCCTTTACAGCCGCGACAGGACGACGCTAAAAACATTACAAAACACGTGCAAGAATAGAAGCAGTGTTTCAGGAGAAGCTAGTGGATTGCGCTGGGTGCGCAGAGGAAATGCTGGGCCTGCACCCACAAGGGAACAGAATCTCGTCGTTCTGAAAGCATTTCAGATTAAAAAAATAAAAATCTGCATTGAAACAAGTCGTCCAGGGATGTGTAAATTCTCTTGAGGGGTCCATACATTTCAGTTCTTGCTCTATACTTCCCTTCTTTTTTTGCCGTGATTACCAGCAAGGAGAGGGTAAAGTTTGTGTCGCTGAGGCGTCGTGTTGTTGGGCAAAAGAATACGCTGGATGCCAACAGGGGAATTGATTCTGACGTGGTACTAAAAGGTAAGCATTCGAGCAGCTCTTCATAATTGCAGTGCGCGGGAGGAAGCATTGGTACGCTACAATACAAGTGTCAGCTGGGTGATTCAGTAGTGGTTAATGCATCTCGAGCGAAAATGGAAGACGCTATAAATTGAAATTGCAATTAAAATTTATTCTGCAGCAAATAAAATGTTACGAGGAGGACAGATCATTAGTACTTCCAACGGACGCGTCAAAAGCCGAAAAAAGAAAACACAAAATTACACTTTCCTGCTTCGGTAATTCAAGCAAATTAATCGCGGCAAGCTATTCGATCCTCCTTGATATTTTGGAGACACTCGTTGCGCTTGTCATCGCGTTGCTGTGATCAGACTCCGGAAAGGCTACCGGAAAAGATAGACGAAAAGGCGCAGCGGAAGGCGACGTTCGAAACATCGCAGAAGAAATGCTCCCAATCACCATCATGACCCTAAGCGATGCGGCAACAGGGCCATTGCAAGATGGAGAAGAAGCGGAGGAGGAAGAAAAAGCCTGCGCTTCTCCAAGCACTGATGATTAGACGATCCCCTGATTGGGTACGCGCAGTAACAAATGAACAACAGCAACAATGAAGAAGGACTGGCTGGCGGACTCATAGGTCGGCGCACTCACTCGTGAGTACACTCATTTGTACTCATTTGTACTCAAACTCACGAGTGAGTACGATGATGAGTGAGTACACACCCAGATTAAAAAAGTGAGTACGATGACGATTTAGTACAGGGGTAAGTCCACTTCTCGTGAGTAGAGTACTCATGAGTACACTACTCATCAGTATGAGTACTCATGAGTACAGTACTCATGAGTATGAGTACCCATGAGTCCTCATGAGTATGAGTATTCGTGAGTATACAGTACTCATGAGTATATAGTCCTCATGAGTACAGTACTCATGAGTACAATAAGAGTGTTACACGTTCCTTTAAAACAGGAACGAAAGCTCGTTCCTCGTTCCTTCCCAATTTTCCCGTTACAAGTTCCTTTATTGCGAAAGGAACGCGTTCTAGTTCCCCTTCAAAAATTGGAACGTGTCGTTACATTAACGTTACATTTCATTTTTTGAAATTAAAATATGGTGTCGGATAATGGTGAGGCGAAATAAAGTGAGAAATTTAAAACTCACACCGAACTACATATATTATACGAATAGGAACACCGCTGGCAGCATATATCTGGAGATAAAAAGAATCCAAAGAAATGCTCCCCGACGAATTTTTTCAGGGAGCACCGGACGAATTCCAGACTTATCGAACTGCGATTTTGGTGCTCGTCTATTATGTGTGCAACACATACGATACTTTAAACTTCGGTATTACAAATGCGCAGTTAGGTTATTGCGCTTCAGATGTGCAGATAGAAAGTTACTCCCATGCCGAATCATCATTAAAGTTTTTGCTT
The DNA here is from genome assembly GCF_048455015.1 of Haemaphysalis longicornis. NCBI lineage: Eukaryota > Metazoa > Arthropoda > Arachnida > Ixodida > Ixodidae > Haemaphysalis > Haemaphysalis longicornis. The sequence continues at coordinate 169,589,533 of NW_027526203.1, forward strand.
AAGAAACTGTGTCGAAAGGAACAATCATGGCCGTTTAATGAATGATTACTCAATGTTGCAGTTTATGTAAAATACTTGACAGGCCCTTTGCAGGGAATTGAGTAAGGGGGTTACAAAAGTGAAGCTTTGCGGATCATACAGCAGAAAGTTGCCAGTAACAAAAAAACATCAGAACAAGGTTCGCAATACAGTTTAAGTCGGAAGACGATAACAAGAATAAAAAAAATAAAAGTCAAAAGCGTTGTCACACATGAAATCTACGAGCAAGAATTACAAAGTATACTGAGAACACAATCAGGGTAGTAGATAAAGGAAACAACAACAGATAGCCAAATAAGTGGACGCGATGCACAAATCAGTTGCTGTGGTTATAAATACGCGTAAGGGAAAAGGAAAATAAATAACGCGGAGCCTAATCACGTGCGAAAACAAACATTTGCACTATAAAAAATCAAAGCACACTTTGAAACCGACACACTAAAGAAACTCTGAACGCTGGCCGTCCACGTTCAGGCGGCCTCTCAGGTATTGTCTATACGGCACGCGACGAAATTATGCCCAACAATGACGTAATTCCTGTCCTTTGTCAACACGACGCGTGCAATACAAAATGACCTGGAACTGCCGTCGACCCATTCCCGCCAGATCGGCGACAGACAGCGCCGTGACGAACTGCGTGCGTACTCTGTAACTTCGAGCAGTCCAGCATCCCGATACACTGCTGCGCGCCCAGCCCTATTGATAGCCGGTGATCCTTCGAATGACCTCTCCGCGAGCGCAACTCCCAAGACAGCAACGCACCCGCGCCTCGCGCGCACTTATGCGGTGACAATATACAAGTAAAGGTTTATGGTTCATTGCTTCTTGCTTCGATGCGCCGATGTTGTGGCGTGTAGAAGTCTTCCGATGGTCTGTGTTGGTGCCTGATGGTTGCGGCACTGATGACACGACGATGAGAGTTGTTGAGGGGTTTTAAAACTGTATATTTAAGCGAGAGACATATACAGGATATTTACAGACTGAAGTAGACAGAGTAAGAAATAAAGTGGGTTTCTAGGTCAGCTAAGACTTTGTGCCCGCGGCACCCCCGTCAGCGACGTACCCTGACCTAAGACTACCCAAGTGGTGAGATCCTCCCTAGCCTGACCTGGCTAGCCCGGCAATACGCCGGCCGTGCATAGCACATGAAAACCCTGAAGATTCGACTTTGCAGCGTTGTTGGCGCCTGCAACCCTTACACGCCCGTCACAAGATTCACGTAGGGGCCCTCTGGTCACTACGGGAATAACACAAACTAAAGGCAGGCGTGCAAAGCGACAATGAGAACAACTCACATCCCCGTATACAGTAAACGCACTAACACAAGCCTGCATGTACACAAAAACCCTTCGAACAGTGACACCCCAAAAATAATTAGAGTTCCAAACGAGGAAAACATGTCCGATGTAGCACCACGTTCGCCACATGGCGTACAGTCCGCTGTGCTCCGCTAGCGAAACACACACACACCCGGTGCCAGTCCGCAACGTCTGGTATCGCTGTCTTCTTCAGCAGCACGACCGGTCATTGTTGCGACACGTAGTTCTCGATTACACAGTAGGGTTCCCTCGCCATGCACCCGCATGCGAACACTGCCGCTCCCTTAGGACCACCGCAGAAAAATGGACACCCTTCCGTCCTCGCATAGAGCTGCCCCTTGGCGCAACTCTACCTCGAGCTCAACCTGGCCACCGAAAAGCCACACCTGACCAAAATAGCCCCAGGCCACCCAAAATGAGCGCCTGACAGCCGCTGGGTATTCAACTTGCGCCGGCGAAAACTCCCCGCGCCTGTGTATGAAGCTACCCCTGGCTCGACAACGCAAAACCTCGCCTGGAAGGCTCTTGCAAGCGAACAAACACTTTCGGTCTCTCCTTCACTCCAAGAACACCTACGCTCGTCTGTTCATTCACGAGATCTTTCCTGCGTGAAATGATGCTCAATTTCGAGCGGCTTGTGCCCTTGCTCCGCCGAGCCATGTACGCGCCTCTCGTCTGCCTGCTGCAGAACAATGCCCGAGGGGCATGCAAGCATTCCAAGCGCGTCCTGCTCGACCCTGTCGCTCTGCTTCTCTCGCGCAACCGCGACAGCCAGCTCCTCCCGACAGTCCGTGTCGCCGAGATCACCTAGCGGATCGAGCACTGCCGAATTAAGCCCGCTGCTTGCCCACCGCGTCGCTCTGCGAGCGGTGATTGCGCTCACTACGCCCCGCGGCCTCAGATACTGCGACGGCATAAATCGTCTGCCCCTTCAGCTCGATTACCGGGATTACAGCCTCGCGGTGGTGTAGAGCTACACCCCGGCGTTTGTTCTCCCTTGTTTGCCCGCGGTCTGAATCTACTGTGCTCTCCGAGCCAGCATCGGGCTGCGGCTCCTGAAGCCGCAGTGCGACTGCAACAACTGCGACGCATTCGCATCCCACCTCTGCCGCTGGGAAAGCAACAGCCGCTGCTCCGTTGGCACTCGGCGGGCAATGCTGCGTCGCCTCACCTTTCTCTTTTACAGCCTCGTCGGCCGGCCCTGGCTCCCGAGCACGCGCCAACTTCCTTGAAGGCTCCGCTCCCGGGATCGCAATCCCGCACCGGCGTGAGGGCAGACACTCCCGTGCGGTCTCTCTAGCCTTTTCGCGGCCTGAATAAAGGGACCATAACGAGCCGGCAGCGGGCGACGGCTCCTGAACCCCCGCGGCGGCCGCAACGGGTGCGACGCACGCGCGTTCCCTCGCCTCTGACACGGCAGCCTCATCGGTGCTCGGCTGACAATGCGGCGTCGCTTCACCCAGCTTTTGTTCCGCCGCTCCCCGCCGCGGCAACTGCCGGGCTCTTTCGCGCTGTTCCATTAGCTCGAGCTCCCGCTCAAAGTCCCTAATGTTCTCCCGAACAGCCCTGAGCTCCGCCTCCATCGCTTCGACTGAGCGATTCTTGCTCGCCATGATTAGCTATACGAACTGAATCGTTATTTACGCTAATTCATGCCCTGACAGCAGCGGGCGACGGCTCCTGCCGGAGATCACGGCGTTCAGTCAGTGTCTGCAGTCACACACCTGGTGCGCTGCTTCCCCAGTAGTCGCTCCTACGCCGGCGTTGTGTCGACGCCTTCGTTACTCCTGCTGGTCTTCTCGGGCAAGTTGACAACTCGCCGTCCCGCTGTCTGCACGGGCTTCCGGTAGACGACGTCTTCCCCCGGTTGCAGATGCGCCTCCTACTTGATCTTCAGTCGTCGCCCTCCTTGTCGTCGCGCCTCGCAGATCCTGCCCGACTGCGCCAGTAAGGTTTATGGCTCGTTGTTTCTTGCTTTGATGCGCCGATGTTATGGCGTGTAGAAGCCTTCCGATGGTCTGCGTTGGTGCCTGATGGTTGCGGCACTGATGACACGACGATGAGAGTTGTTGAGGGGTTTTAAAACTGTATATTTAAGCGAGAGACATATACAAAATATTTACAGACTAAAGTAGATAGAGTAAAAAAAAGTGGGTTTCTAGGTCAGCTAAGACTTTGTGCCCGCGGCACCCCCGTCAGCGACGGACCTTGACCTAAGACTACCCAAGTGGTGAGATCCTCCCTAGCTTGACCTGGCTAGCCCGGCAATACGCCGGCCGTGCATAGCACATTTATACCCTGAGGATTCGACTTTGCAGCGTCGATGGCGCCTGCAACCCTTACAATACAGATAAGGTGGTTTCACAAGGGACCAGCAGCGCCACCCCGCAGGGAAGAATTCTATCGCCCAGACGCGCTTCCTGGCCTCTCCAGACAAACGATGAAAGGGGAAAGGCATTCTCGCGGCTAAGTTATTCCCCCGTCCCACGCCGCGTAAGCTCAAGCGTCATGAAAGCAAGCACAAGCTGCGGCCCGCTGCGTGGTTATTCTACCGCCTTAGACTTTCGAGGAAGCACATTCCGCTGAAGGGCCAGCTTGTAGGAAGAGAAACAGAGTAGCGAATTATGGATTTTTATACTCGAGCCTTGGCATCAAAAGCAGCCAAATCCTAGCAATCTAACGTTTGCAGAAGGAACGCCGTTCCTGCCGTTCCTTCATAAACCCAACGAGTTACCGTTACAGTTCCACCGACCCTTAATGGAACGGTGGCATTCCTCCCGTTCCTCCAAAAAGGTACTAGTTCCAGCAACGGCATTCCTTGAAACGCCATTCCGTACAACACTGTACAATACTCATGAATATTAATATTTTCGAGTGCTTGCACTCGTGAGTACATGCACTCGTGAGTACATGCACTCCTGAGTTCAGTAGTGCAAACAAGTTCTATCACGAACTCGAGTCTGGACGCGCCTGTACGAGTCGCAAACATTTAGCGGTGGCGCTGTGTAGCTTCACTCTCAAGGATGGTAAAACCAGACAACGAAAACTGCGCCTCCCTCCTTTCTCTATCCCTGTTTGGCGCTGTTAGCGTTTTTCGGCGGTCGCTCGCTACGGGGTCGCGCTGAAAAGGGAAAACCGAGGGTGTGAGGTCTATGAAGCGCGGCCGCAGTTGCTCTGTTTCTACGGCAACTGTTCTTTGGCGCAGTTATTTTTGTTTACACATACTCGGCCTGGGAACGCGTAGCTGCTTCGTTCCGCTTGCTTCATTCAAGTTGTTTTAGGGGAAGCGGTGGGGGCTGCTAACAATGCATGCACTACGCGCACCAAAGTCGCTCTTTTCCCGTCTTCAGCAGTTTCTGTAGACGCATGTCACGCTGTGTAGTCGTTTCGTGAGCTGAACCGCTAATTTAAACAGTCGCAGTTAATTTACGTGATTCGCGTGAATCGACTGCATGGTTTGTGTCACCGCAATTGTCTACACTATTCCACTGTGCACATTCAAGCGATAATTTGGCTGACGTACGTGCGCCCATAGTGGTTTATTAGGCTCCCGTTTTGAAACTTTTTGCTCAGGTTCTGTAGAACTATGGTCTCGTGCTGTGCATTTACAAGTGAGCATATAGCCCCACCGTGCAGGTTGTGGGTTGTTAATCGGATATCATAATGCCCAGTGTAACGCGTGCGACGCCTTGTTTCGCCTCGCATATTTTGTCGAAGAGCTCTGGCATCTTGCCGCTGGAGTAGCGTTTTGCTTTCGAATGGCTTTGCTTTCGAATGGCAATCCGATGCGCTGCTTTTCGTTTATGGCACCGTGTAATAAGGAAGCTGACGACGACGGTGAATTTCGGTGGTTGTTTTCTCCTACCTTCATCTGCTGTTTACTGGCGGGGCGACCACCCCTCGCTAGCAACTTGTGCCGAGTTTAAGCTCGCACTGTGGAAGGCCTCTTGAAGGTGCCATTTTATACGAGGTCTCTTCGAATTGGCGTGCACTTTTTGCATGAGTTCAGAATGAGTTCAGCCAGTTCAGCGCAGGCGCCACCACTGCAGAGCCGGTCCTGCACTTTTGTCGTCTGCTTCTGCATCTACTCCCTGTGAGGTGCAGGTGAAGCAGTGAACTAATCCTGCTCTGCACCGTCGGTAAATCGAAGAGAAAAGTGCAGGCGCCGCGCGCTGCACTCGCAAATCGAAGAGGCGAGTGCTGCACTTCCTGAATGAGTGCAGCGAGTGCAGCAAAATCGAAGACACCTATGATGAATGCCAACGCCAGACGTTGGGTTTTTACCTTAAGCTCTCGTCTTGGAACGTCTCGTTAAATATGTTGCTTGCCCATAACGACGCCGCCGCACTTTTTGATCGATAGCTGTCAGCTTCATCAGCGCTGCTTGATGCAACGTTGCATCATGCAACTTCGCATGATGCAACGTTGCGTTAGCCGTAACTGAGGCTATTGGTTCGATGTAGCCGATACGGCTCGACGGAACATCGTGTCCTACTATATTTATTCCCTACAGCTTGCATCCAGGCTTGGTTTGACCTCGCAAGGCTGATGAAAACTTATTATCACTAAGAAAGGAAGTTTCTACACGATTTTGAAATGTGCAAACGATGACAATCGGAGGAAGAAACACATGCTGACGAAAGTTGAGCGACACGATGTGCCTCGAGAAAGCTAAAATATTTGGCAACTTAGGTCCCCTGTTCAAGGCTAAATAAGCAATGGTGGCCTCGGTTAATACACGCCATCGACCAATGAGAGGCACCCCATTGCCTGTTGCCCTCAGCTCCTTTTCTAGCACCGTGATAGCATCCCTAGCACCAATGCGGGAGAGAAAGAAAAAAGCGGCGCCATCCTGACACCTTTCCAGGCGGCCAGTTAGGAACACGGCAAGAAGAGGTAAACATCAGGGAGGGAGAACTTGCCGTGAAACTTCAAACTTCGCGCTGCGTAGCGCGAGGTAGCTTGCAGTGTCGCCCCTTCCTCTTTCGTAATAAAACAACCCAAGCGTGACTGAAACACCTGCCCGATAAGAAATCTGTTCATGTAATGAACGTAAAACCATAGCTGAGCCGATACACACATTGCAGTTCAGCACCTTGCATTTGTAATCAGCGCGTGACGGGTTGCAAGCTTAATTATTACTGATATTAAATTGCGGAGTCGCATATCATTAAATAATTGGGCTTTCACACCTAGGGGGTGGCGCTTGAAAGACTACTGGGAAACAGCGGCTGCCGCAGTGGCCGTTATAGTGGAACCGCATCTTCCAGCGCAGTGGAATAGACGAGCCAAATAGAGGTAACGTTGATGTGATCTGTTGTTTTTGTGAAGATAGATACGGCCGCCGTTTGTCGACCCATTTCGCAATACCGCTATCTTGCTTCCTTGTACCTCCACTTGTGCGTTTATGATGAAGGAAGAGAAGCTGTCTCCTCCCATTAGACAAACTGGAAGCGACTAATTATTTCTCAGTGCGATTTTTGTGCCATCGCCCTGCCCGGACGCTGTGCTGGAGGTCAACGTCCTGGGCTCGCAGCTGAGTGAATACCTCAAAATATGCTTGCAAGAGGTTGTTGGGCTGCTGTTGCGTTTTCTTACAGACGATATGTTTTGTGCGGTAATCGTTGCTGATGTGTGTGGAATGCTTGTGGTGCGCTGTTGTGGCGTTCGACCAAAAGTAAGTTATGCGAGCGCTACCCTAACGATACGGCTTCAATTTCTGTAAGCTTCTGGTTTGTCGAGGCACGAGAGATTTTCTTTTATGTCCTTGAGCAAAGTGTTTGCTACTAGGGGCGTTTTGAATTGATATTCAGTTATTTTTCGCAGTACGAACGAAATATAACTTTGATTTTCTGACTGGGAACTTGTCTACGAAGCGGTCGAAAACGCCGCCGGGTAACGACCCACGACGGCGGGTGATTTATTGACACTGCAGTTGGAGCCGGCGCTGCTTCAGAGCGTGTCTCGGCTCGTCTACAAGCGTTATCCTTCAGAAAAAGTTTTGGTGTGAAGGAAAATTTCACGATTGCTAAACTGATGAGGTCTAAATTAATGCTAGGTGTGCATTTTACATCGATAATGCATGTTTATAACTACATTAAAACGCACCACAATCCACCCCACCTTATTATTCCACTTTTTAGTGCAGAAGTGCGCAATCGTAGCCTCAGCACGTTTGTAACTTAGTGGACTCCATTGACAGAGTTCAGCGCGTGAATGCGAGTGGTTGATTCCTTGACCAAATTAGTAGAAACATTGTTGAATACGATCAAATGTTAGTGCAGATTGTGTACAAGGAAGTACAGGTGAGAACAGATAGAGTAGAAGTGAGTACTGTCAGTACGCTCCAATGATTCGGAGAATTTCAGCGCACCGAGAAACGAAAACGGACGAGAAAAGCTGCGGACAGAAGACACGCAGAAAACCGGAATTTACGGCAACAGCAGCGCAGAGAAGCCCCGAGCCCCACGAGCGCACGACGCGCCCCAGACTCCGGTGGTTTATTCCTGAGTACACGAGGAGATGCCAGACGCAACGCGAGTGCTTACGTTCCGTTTCGCTCTCTTCCGTGTACTCGCCTTCACGCAGTGCGTCGCCCTACGACAGTGCACCGTGTAAGACGTTTTCTTCGCGTGCTCCTTTGTCCTGATGTATATGTAACCTCAGTATTTCTGATTTATTAAACATATTAAATTTTTTTTCCTGTTTAGCCTTTCATTCCCGCCACGACCTAGCTAACATGGCGTAGTCGACAGGATCAGGATTTGAGGCCGCGGGAGGACGAACAGACGAACGACGCGGACGAACCGCACCACGACCACGAGAGTGCGGCACGCAGACGTGGAGCACCGACGGACTCCACGTCAACGGTGGTCGACCCACTGCTGACTTCAACAGAATGCTAGGTCCTATGTTCAGCGAAGAAACAGCGGTTCATGAGCCCGCTACGATTACGAGGGCTGCCTTGCTCTGTCCGTAAGGACGACATCGTCTCGCGTCTACTTGTGGACAACTAGCAACGTCGCCAGCTCTCCAAACGAATGAATGTGCCAACGATACTTCAGGCTATAGTTATTGCGACAAACGGCAGAGGAACTTGCAAGCGGCGCTGTTTGTGAGGAAGATGCTGCGTGAAGAACGAGAAAGTTTTCTGAGACAACTGGCGAAAGTCGCCCAGACATTTGTCATGGTGTCTGGACTGCACGAGATCAGGACACAGGCAGCATGCACGACGGCACACACGCGAACGAGACGACGCATGCGAAACTGTGATTGCCTGCTCACAGGACCTCTCCCAGGTAATCGCCACGATTACAAAAACGCAAGCGAAGCTCAGTGCATTTCTGGCGAGATCACGAACACACGCTGCTCTGACACCGGGCCAATCGACGAGCTACATCGTCCGCGCGCAGGTCATTCCAGCAACGAGCAACGAGACGCGCAACGTACGCCGCGTGCACGATCCAGGAAGCACCACGTGCCTAGCACCCGCTCTTCCGGTCGAGATGGACACTAATGAACCTCTGAGAGCGCGGAACGCAACGGAGCCATTACGTACATTTTCCGCACGTGCTGTCCTGGCCCCGGTCCGCGCAACCAACTACATCGCATCCGGATTGGTGGATAGGTCCCGACGAGCGAGACGCACGGCGCACGGAACGCAGCATACGTGGCGAATGACAGCCCACCAATGTTAAGGGAGTTTCCCAGGAAAAACGATACGCACAGCGCACGAAACGCACCAGAGGTGACAAACGACATCCCACTTGGACCGGTGGAGCTGACCACGGCGAACGAAATGCAAAGCGCACGGAACGCGACCAAGCCAGCGCACACACAGGAAACTGCTATTTGCGGCATCAACCGCTCCCGGTGCTGCTCTCCAGACTTGGCCAGCGAATGTTACAACCGCAGAAATCAAGCTTGCCACAAGAAACAAATAACCCAGCGCGGCGGTTCAACCTTACCGGAACGTACGAGCTCTCCGGCACCCGCTGCTCCAACCCGATTCCAGCGAACGAACGACATTACACTCGTTCAGGTAGGTCCGTCAACGAGCAACGACACGGCCAGCGCTTGCGGCACGTCCAAGCCGGAACGTACAAGATCACCAGCACCCGCTGCTCCGATCGAGACTCACACGACAAACCCCATTTCGTACAAGAGGGCGCAACCGCGAGAAAGCGGACTCGGGACGAACGCTTTCGAGCCTGCATGTACGAGAGAGAGAGAGCGATTTCAACATTCTCGAAACAACGGGCAAAAAACGAGAGCTTGAGCGACGACACGGACACGGCAAGAACGGCAACGAATGAGCCCGACCCAGACGAAGGCATCGAACGCCCTACCGATGAAGTGACGCTTACGACGCCAAGGAATGTGGGCGGAACGGACGAGACGAACTACGCCAGCTTCCCCACCACAACGGTTTCACTTCCAAAGCAAGCACGGCGAAAGCGAGCGCGGAGCCGCAACGATTTTAACCGATCCGCCACGCCACCCCACGACAACGCCATGCCACCGCCCGCTAAACGAAAAGCCAACCGGCTCCCGTAGCATACGACGCGCACACCTCAATCGCAGCAACGTCCTCAACGCGCCGAAATATGCCATTCCTGCACACCGCAGCTCGCCAGCGGGCAAAACGGACGTCTACGCTCCCACATGCACCAAGCACGCAACGAGCTACAGGAACACGATCACCGACAGAAGCGACACGACTAACGCAACGCCGTAAACGGTGTAAAGTTCAGGTCCGACGAAGTGAATACCACGAAACACACATAAAAAAACAAGCCGATTTGATATTCACCAAACCTCATCGAGACAAACGTGCTGTAACGAAGTTTCTAGTATCCGGAACAACAACAACAACAACAAAAAAAAAAACGCCAGCATCGATCAACCGCGAATAAGCGGACAGTGATCTGGATACGAACGGAGGTTACACGGACACGTAATTGTGCCTGGGGGTATTGAATATTGAGTTGAGTATTCGTAAGTAATACAAATTGAGTACTCATGAATACAGATCGAGTGCTCATGAGTACTCATGAGTACAGCTTGAGTACGAACACTCTTGAGGACAAATGAGTTTGAGTACATGTGAATACGATTACAAATGAGCATTTGATGAGTGAGTGTGAGTGATTTTGAGAACAGACGAGCTTTTTGAGTCTGCGTTCGTTGAGTTCAGCGTGAATGAAAACAATTGTGATTGAGTTTGAGTGAGTTCTTGCTGTTTTGCCGACCTATGCTGGCGGTCTCCAACTTCCAGGCGGGTTCTTCAGCGTCAAAGGCCTGTTGTCAGAATAGCTCTAGAGCCCAAAGGATCTGCGGATGTCGTAGGTCGCTCAGACGCCCCGTCGCCACCGGCAACGCCCTCCCGTGCGACACTGCATTTGATGATGATGATGATGATGATGATTGCTACTGGTTTCCCCTTTGTAGCGGGGTGATGACGTGTTATCTTACCAAGAAGGACTAATATACCTGTGTTTTATACTCTTGGTTTAATACTAGCGCTGCTTAGGGCAGGCACAAAAAACTTATTAGCACAAAATACTTTTTTTTGTGTTACAGGTGGTAGCTGTCCTAGGCAATATTCCCCTCTCTAATTTTTGTCCACCAGCTTTATAATCTTCTTTTCGTCGTCTCGACAGTCTTGAACTTAACTTCCTCTGTGCTACCCTTACATCCTAGGGCTTCTGGAAGCCGAATATTACCCTCATGTAGATTTGGATGAATACCCTCGCATTCTAACACTATGTGCCACATAGTTCGTTTCTTTTCCGCAGACCACGCATACCCCATCATTTTGTGAATACTTCCCCACAAAGCTCTTAGTTCGCAAGCAAGCTGCTCTAGCCTCAAAAAGCAAAGCACTGCCCTGGGAATTATCGTAGAAATTTTCCTTTCTGATGTCCAATTTCTCGGCCCTTTACAACTCTAACCACGTTTGAGCTTCCATTTTTTCCCTCCATTTATTCTTTTCTATCTGCCTTGCCTGTTTTTTAGTTAGATTGGCTGTTTTGGATTCTTCATTGTTCTTCCCGTATTTCATCTTCCTTAACCACTGCGTGTCCACGCTTTTCAAGTATAGGTACCTAAAAACCTTAGCTGCCCACCTACGTTGATCCATTGCTCTCAACCTCCTCTCAAAACACAAAAGTCCAGACGACGCCCAGCCCATATATCCCTGCGCTGCTTCGTTAGTTGTTTTTCCATGCGCTCCGGCCTGCCGTTCTCTGGTTCACTTCAAAGCCTGATAGACCATCTGATTTTAAGCAGAGTACAGCATTCGCAAACGTGAGACCCGACACCATTACTCCTTTCCACATTCCTCTTACTACTTCATATTTGTTATACCCCCACAGAGCTCTATGCTTCATTATAGCTGCGTTTCGCTTTCCCTTAACCTTAAGTTGCTCCTCGTGAGTTCTTAAGTAGTTATCCCCTGCGTTTGTCTACACTCCAAAATATTTATATTTCTTCACTCTGGGTAATTCGCCATGCTGAATAGACACTGAGTCAGTGATAGTGTTATTGAAAACCATTATTCCCGATTTTTCTGCGCTAAAATGTAACCCTACGTCGGTGGCTTCCTGGCCGCTAGTAGTTATATGCCGTTGATATCGGTCTGGTTATCAGCTAAAAGAACAATGTCGTCTGAGTTTGACATTCCCGGAATACGCTGTTGTACCACTTCGCCTTGCAGCATATGCGTTAGGTTGAACCCTACTTGACTTTTTTCCAGTTTCTTTTCTAACCATGCCATGTAAAGAATAAACAATATTGGGCTTAATGGGCATCCCTGTTTCAGTCCCCGATGGGTGTAGACCTGATGGGCGCATTTGTGTCCTTCCCATGTAAGGTGCACTCTATTATCTTTATACAGTGCTATAAGGAACTGTATTAACTCGTCATCTAATCCCTGGAGTTTCAGAATTCTGCACAGCAGTTCTCTGTTTACGTTGTCATAAGCCCCTTTAATGTCCAAGAACGTAATCCATAATGGTCAATTCTGCGCTTTCGCAATTCCAATGTATTGCGTTATCACGAAAAAAAATATCATCCAATCTCCTGGCTTGTCTAAATCGTTTCTGCAATTCCGCCACGATTTCATTTTCTTCGATCTATGCTTGAGTTTTAGATTTTATCGCCTGCAATACGAATCTCTACACCTCTGACGTTACTGTGACTGGTCTGTATGAATCAATACTGGCTTTGTTGTCTCTGCATTTATATATTAAATTCATCCTAATATCTACCCAATCATCCGGTATTTGTTTGGTTTGTATCACGTTATCTATTGCCCTCATAAACGATGCCTTACTTTTAGGCCCAAGCAGGTTTATCAGCTGGATTGGTATTCCGTCCGGGCCCACTGCTGTCTGCGGGGAAACCTTTTGCTCTGCTTTTTTCCAATACAGGTGGCTCAAATTTATTTCCCTTTCCGCATTCTTCTGTGGCGCTGATGTTATCGCTGCAGGCTTCCCTACTTCTATTGCGCTAAATTTCTCACTAATCCCTCGATAAATATGCGCCAACGCGTGCTCTCCTTCTAAATGTTTCCCCTCCTCATCAATCAAGAATTTTTGATGGATATCGTTTTTTGAGCTTAGTAATTTTACATGGTTCCAAAACTTCATGGATGCGCTTTTGTCATTCTTCCGTATTTCTGCCATACATTGCTCGCTTTTCTGCTTGATCTTTGCTTGCACCATTTTCTGCACTTCCAGTTTTTTTCTCCGGTAGAGATCCCATTTTCCTTCACTACCTCCGGTTCCATACCAGTTCTTTTCCTCTCTATGTTCTCTCGACGCCATTTTTCGCTGGTCAATAGCCTCTTTTATTCCTTATTCCACCAGCTTCTCGGCTTTCTCTTCCGTTTCCATCGGCTTCGTTGCTTTGCTTCGTTCATCTTACAATTTATGAACGCAATCATTTCGTCGTAATCCCAAGTTTTGTCCGGGTATTTATTGATTTCATCTTCCATCCTATCAGCGATGCTCTTTAACTGCTCATTGTTCAAATTAGTTCCTCCGGTCGTACCTATTTTTAAATTTGACCGGGTTGCGCCTCCAAAGTGCAAGGTAATCCGCGTGTGGCAGCTTCTTAAGCTGTCTGTTCCATTTTCATCTATTCTCATTTCCCGCAACCTTTCGTATGCTGCCTCGGAGACTAGACTATAGTCTATGCTAGACTGTCTGTCACCGCTTTCCCACGTTATTTGTCCGTCACACTTGTTTTCTCTGTTTACTATTGCAAGCCGGTTTTCCTGACATAGATCTATCACTAGAGAACCGTTGTGTTCTGTGTATCTACCCAAATCCTTCTATGCGGGCATTCATATCTCCAACTAAGATTATTTCCCCCGAATCTTTGAACTCGTTTATATCTCTTCTCAAACAGTTTACCATTTCTTCATTTTCCTCCCTAGCACTACTTCTGGTCCACACATACACCACTCCTAACCATGTATTTTCCCCCGCTATGGTGCCTCTAATCCATAGATGCTCTTTACATCTTTCATGCACTCTCTGCCAGTGGGTCCCTTGTTTAATGAGCATGTTAACACCTCCCCCTTTCTTCATTCCTGTGGTCCTGTTGCAACCTTCCCAGACATAATTGTCTATGATACGTGGGGCTTCTAGGTCCCGGAGGTGAGTCTCGGCTAAAGCGTACACGTCTATTCCTTCCCGTTCAAGTTGCTTTTGAATTTCCACCCACTTATCTGGCTTTCTGCCTCCCCGCATATTTATGTAGTTGATTAAATATTTATTGCATTTTCTTTTCCCTTTCCGCTTACGGGGTCTTTTACAAAATTTGTGTCTTTTACAAAATTGTTCACTCAATTGTTTCCACTTCAATCGCTTCTGTCAACCTTCTCAGTTATATCTGTAGGTTCTCCGTTTAGCTCTAGGCCTGGTGTCATGTGTCAGGGCACCCCCCCGAGAGGGGATGCATGAAAACCCCTAAAAATAGAAGAAAAGAACAAAGGAACGAGAATTTTGAAGTGCGCGCCAGGAGAGCGCCAATCAGCAAGCGCCAGCGCCGACGCACCGAGGAATCATGGGCAAAGGTGGCAGCGCACTTGTTGGCCAATCAGGGAAGGCCGCGCATGATACAAGTTGCGTATTGACCATATAAGGACAGGGAAGAAGAAAGAAACCAATGGGAGTGCGCCACGAGAGAGCCCAGAGGGTATAAAAGCGGGGCGCACAAAGAGACAAGGGGAGGCAAGACAACGGGAGGCAGACAACCAGGAGGCGGCCGGAGCACGTGAGCTTCACGGAACGAGCCAGGGGGACGCGGCCAGGCCATCGACCACGCCATCCGAGCCTGGGCGGGAGCGGGCCGACTTCGCCATCGGCACCGTCATCCTAGGTGCACCACGGACCTGTGTCTTCGTGGCCCCAGCGGCATCGGTCGGGCACCAGTGGCCCACGTCCACGCCCCGTCGACGTTCGTCTCGACGGCCCCGAAAGGCTACGTTCGGGCCGAGCCTACCTTGAACCTCCAGCGGCAGCGGCTACCAGGGGGTAGCCACCGAGGAAGTACGCCGCCGAAGGGATGACCGCGCGCGTCGAACGCCGGCATCAAGGACCTCCAGCGAGAGCGGCTACCAGGGGGTAGCCACCAAGGAAATAAGTCGGGACGCGCGGAGCCCACGCCGTCCAGCGAGTGACCGCGCGCATTGAACGCCGGCACAGACAAAGCGAGACGAGGACGGCTACCACCGATCCGCGGCCATGCAAGGGTGCGACACGTCAGCGCCGACGACCGGGGTACTCCAGTCCAATAGGGACGCAGTCATAGGACACAACTAGGGAGTTGTGGTTTAGAGAGATCACCTAGAGGGTGATAGAATAAGTTGATTCGGACGAATTGTGTAGAACTTTATTGCAGAGACGTTTGGGTTAGAGTTGAGTTGTATGTTGGGATTGTTAGTTAGAGATGTGTGTTTATCGTTTGTGTGTAGTTTAAGTATTGAGTGCTTTGCCTGAGGGTTTTTTGTGTGTGCATTAAATGTATGTTGTTAAACACGTCAACGACTTCCCTGTGTCCATTGCTCCGAGCTGGTAAAGACCACCCCACCATCCGTTCACGTGACACCTGGCTGCCTCCCAGCGTTGAGAGTGCATGTGCCGCTCGCTTCCACTTTGTCTCCTAGTTTGCCTTCCTTAGCTGCTCGGGGCCCCGTAAAAAAGCTACCGCTCTCCCACCTAAGCGCCACCCTACCTTGTTTCCTATAGCCTGGGGCTGACGTGAATCCCATCCCACTGAAAAGCTTGCCTATGTCCAATGCTGCCCACTACCCTGTTCACGTCTATCACTTCAAGCCCAAGTTCTCTGCCACGCCTCACAGTCTCGCTGTTAGCAGCGAGTACTGCCCGTTCGGTGTGCACGCCCTGCTTTGTCACCTCCGGCACGGTGCCGGCTGCAATGAGCCCATTTGGGGGCGTCGCCCACAGGTCGTTTACCCACATAGCAATGACAACCAAGCTGCCTTTCCTGCATGGCTGAACGCTGCGTGAACCAGCTACCCTGATTGTCACCGATACCTGCACACGTGTCTGCCGCAATGCCATCATCGACGTCTCCACCGCAACCAACCACCGGCATCGACATGTAGTGAAAGTCGTGCTGTATGTCTACTTTCTTCGGAGCTAATCTTCCCGTTTTTTATATCTCAAATTGCTTTGGTGTACTTTTTTTCTAACTTTTATTCACTGTTTGTCAGTGTTTACTCGTAACATTCTGTTTTTGATACCTCGTCTTGCATGAATGTTCATTGTACTCGTTGCCATCAAAACCCAGGTTGCCATCTATACCTCGTGCATCAGTACTACTGGTCCTGACGTCAGTTGTAACTTCGTCCCACTTACCTTGATTGGTTGACCCATTAGGTTGCCCTCTGAAGCGCGTGAGCCGCCTTAGTGTGCTCCCTGTGCCGTCACCTATCCTTTCGGGAAACATAGCGTTGCCGTAGTGTATCCCTCCCGAATCATTTAGAGCCTATAGTGACCGTTGCGAGTACTCAAAAAATAGTTAAAAGCCCCGGCATGCAAGAGGTTGGCCCGCTGCTTACCAGTCACGCTGGGTAATTTGAAATCGTGATGTTTAGCAGGCACACTGGAAAGCAGGTGTGCTGTTTACGAACACGCTCGTCCCAGCAATACTCAGTGGCGAAGGCGTTACGCAGCTGAGCATGAGGACGCGGGTTCGATTTCCGGCCGTGGCGGCCGCTTTTTGATGGAGGCGAAAAGCAAAAACGCCCGTGTGTTCGAGATTTCGGCGCACGTTAAAAATCCTCAGGGGGTCAAAATTAATCCGGAGCCTCATTGCCTGCGTTGCGTCGGCGCGTTAAAAAAACTCCCCCCACCTCCCCGAAGGGAATCGTGCGGAAATGCGAATGCATTGGGTGCACCGATGAGTGCGCTGCGGCAAGCAGTAACGGAGAGAGGAGTGCGCTCCACTGCATTTATATACATTTTCCGAGCGCAGCGAGCGGAGAGAGGGTACGCGGAGAGGAGAGAGAGACCCGCGCAACACACCCGCCCCGCGCGCGAGCTCTCTCTCCCGCCGAGCTCCGCGATGCGAGCGCCCTCACACGCCCGAGCGCGCTCCTCCTCTCCACTCACTCTCCGCTACTCCGCCCGAGCTCCGCGATGCGAGCGCCCTCACACGCCCGAGCGCGCTCCTCCTCTCCCCTTGCCCTCCGCTACTCCCGCCCGAGCTACCACCTGCTCCGGTTGCTAGGCGCGCCACAGCTGTTGCTAGGGGCGAGGAGGAGCGCGGTGAGATAACACCTGCGGGCGCACGCCGACGGAGCACGACAACCCCCGACTAAGAAATGCATTCGCATTTACGACGACGACGACGACGAAGGCAGAACTACGAGGCGCGCGCTCACGTGCGCTCGCGCTGGAGGAATGCAGGCGCACGCCGACGGAGCACGACAACCCCCGACTAAGAAATGCATTCGCATTTAAAACCTACAATCAATCAATCAATCGTCCCAACAACAGACAGTTTTAGCATTCTCACGGCTGTGCATGCAACGGGACCGGACTGGGCACATGCGCATTCGTTCATTTAGGGTGTCTCAGTACCGCTGACCATAGAGTTTCATACTAATTCAATGCTTTTCTGGTCGTGAAACTTCGCCGTCACGCTATGGGAGAGCTTCGTACGCTGCTCAGGGAGGCCGCGCCGCGGCGCTGGCGTTGATCGGAGGGAAGCCGGCGAAGCGGTCGGAGGGGTGTGCGGCGCGCAGCAGACGCTCCTTGCGGTGTTAGCAGGGCTCGTGGGGACTTCTAAAAAATCAAGCACATATAGCAGTCGGCAGTTTTGAGCGTGCGTTCTGCCGCATACGGCTTTCCTGCAAGGGCTGCAATCCTGGCGGCTTCGTTTTGTACCCACAATTGAATGCACAACTACCAACATTCCGTTTCTATACAGAAAAGGGCCGCCAAACACGTACGCAAGTTCTGCCGCGCACGGCTGAACCACAGAACAGGGAGGATTTTAGAGAAGCAAAGGTCTAGCTTTGCCTGTAGTGCCACAAAAAGCGTAGTGGCGGCGTCGTGAACTACCCAGTACGCCCGCTTGATGGCGCTGTAAACACGGCTTTGTAAACATGGCGGATGCTTTTTGCACAGGCCGCTTGAGCTCCTTAATAACATGGCTGCCCTCGCACGGCGGCCGCCGGCTCGCTGCTCCACGGCCGGACTCGACTCTCTTCCTCCCGCGCGCGAAAGGGGCGTCGAGTCCGGCCGTGGCTGCTCCTGCTGGTTCCTGGCTGGCACGCTGGTCGCGTGTTTACTTGCGCCGCGCTAGTGAAGTGATGTTACGCCAGGTGACCAGATGGCCTCGACTGGCACAGACCACAGTGAGCAGCAAGTGAGAACAAATCGTTTATTGACATCCGCAAGTTTACAGAGGCCACGACATCATTTCATTTTGATCGCTGCAATTGTACGTCGCTTTCATGACAACATTTTTTTTTGCCATAACAACTCGTTCACTTGCCCTAAGATTTCGAACGAAGGGCACGAATGAGGTATTGACGGCGACAACGGTTTCGTTTGCACCGTATTTCTAGCGGAGTGCATAACGCTCACCTTCTGTTGGAAGAATCAAATATTAAGGCCTCGACAGCTGTCTTCCGATGCGGAATTTCCCACATTTGTCACTCAACAAGCACTCAATTCCCGTGTTTTGCCAATTCCAATTCCAATTCCATGTTCCCCCCCTTCCCCGTCAGAAAAAAAAAAGAAAAAAAATGTGGGGAACAAGACCTGCTCCAGCTAGGCTATGGCAGGTTTAAAGCCAATATAAAATAAACAAATAGGGCGAAAAGCCAAACAAACATTTTTAAGAAAAACCAATTTGATGATTAAAAAAAAAATACCCCGACGTACGTAACAGCAGGACAACCAAGCAAAGTTTAAAAGACTAACTAAGCGCGAAGGAACATCAAACAAAGCATAGGGAAGAACGTTCTCAAGTCAGAACGTTCTTCCCTATGCTTAGCACTCAATTCCCCTGTTTTGCCAGTCCTCTCAACAACTGATGGACGCAAAAGCACATAACAGCAATAACAGTCACAAAACCAGTGCTCCGCGCACATAGAAACGGTGGGCCGTTGCAGCGGTTTCAATTTGAATTGGCGGCTTTGTGGTTGCGAATTCAGAAACGAGGTGGTGCACCAGTCGGCTGTTCGTAAAAAGTTGCGTACATTTTTGCTCAACGGATGTTTAATGTGGAACTTGTTAATAATATTTTTAAATAACACATTGTAAGCGAACTGTGTGGGCTCCTTGAGTCACGGAATGAATGTTTTGTATTCTATACCAAAAGTAACCTTTCGCTTGCGCCGTCTGGTGGACTTGATGGTTGAAAAGTTCCCTGTAGGTTGGTCACGTGGGGGGTCGATTTTTACGCCGCCTATAGGGAAACCAGGGAACGTCCAAGCTTGCGAGGCCTGGCTGAACGCGCGCTGCAGCGGCGGCGGCCCGATGCCCTCCATACATGGAGGAAAAAAAAGCTTAGGAGAGGCCCCCAGCTATCCCCGCGCATTGGCAAAAGTGTGGAGGAAGTCACGTGTTTTCGGCGGCCATTGGAAGTCGCGTTAGCAACGGCGTCCTAGCAACAGCCCGCCCGCCGTTCGCCAGTCATGGAGGAAAGGCAGCGCCTGCCTTGTCGTCCGATTGCGAAGATTGCTGCTTCGCTTTGTTGCGCTGTGGTCTTGCGGAACTCGAAAAGGATGCTGCGAGTTGCGACAGCTGCGCCGATGTGAATATGTCATTTAATTTCTACTTGCAAGTGCACCTTGTACCGCGTCAAGCTATTGCTCCGGTCGCGATCACGACGCGCCTATTGAAGTGCAGATATCGTGAACGCGCCGTCCCGTCGTACGCGCGGACACCCGTCAGGTAGATTTTCGGGAAGTGATACACGGTGTGCAGTACGTAGGCGACTTGCAACCGAACGATTCGCAACTCAATTTTTTGGTTATCGCCGCCGCAATATATAGTTTGCTAGGCCGGCAATGGCGGCAGTGCTTTTGCAACTGTTACAAGGTAGATTCCCAGTTGATATAATTCCATCGTCCTATTACCTTAGTAGGTGTCCGTCTGTTGACTGGAAGAGTGCTGGATCTGGAATCTGGATCTTTTTGTGGTCTCGCTCTGGATTTCGCTTTTAAACGCTTCATACTGCGAGGTTAGTGTATGAACGTTTTCAACTGATATCACCTTGAATTTATTGACACTGAGACAAGTTGAAACTTGGCGAAAAAAAGTTTATTGACGCCACCCACCCTCTTATTTTTTTTTTACTCAATAAAACGTTTTGCCTCCTCCTCCTGCTCCTCCTCCTCCTCCTTCGCAAAAAATTCTATCGAAGGCACGCGAACAACGGTAAAAAACATTCCACAATTTTTTAGCGTGAAATCTGCATGAAGTACTGCTTACCTATATATATAGAACGGCCGTTTAATTGACTAGTCATCTCTGGGATTGCCAGTGAAACTGCAACGCAAACTTGGACACTTTCCAGTCCGGTAGCCGCACGGCGTTCGCCCACTGTTTGCGGCGTTTTCCATCGCTTGGGAACCTATAAACGGCGGCGACTGCAAACAAAGGATGAATGCACACCAATGTACAGCAATACTTGTCAGCGGAATGATGCACTAACCGGTGGAAAGTGACGCCCAATTCCTTGGGTACCGATCGCGACTTGCAGCCTGGCACCGAGCATTGCGGCATTGTTAGAGCGAGCCGCTTCGCAAACCTGCTGCGGCCACACTGAAGACGTGTAACAGTGTAACCGCGCGTTTAGGTTCACGGTCACGCGCTGCAAAACGGCCTTCTACCTGCCTATCAGCTGATTTCCGCCGGCTCGGCGCTGGCAGATGCAGACGACAAGAGAGGCGATACAGGAAGGAGGAGGCGGAGAAGGTGCACCGAGAGAGAGAGGCAAAAAGAGTCCGCCAATGGCATGGAGGGCCAATGGTCCGCCATTCGACTTACAGAAATGGCGTTTCCGGCTGCGCTGGGTGTGACGTCAGGGCCTCTCCTAAGCTTTTCTTTCCTCCATGCCTCCATAGGATACCTAGGAAACAGACCGCCCTAGAGGGTGGAGACACCCTTTGAACGAACCCGTGTCGCCCCTATTGGGTCGAAGTTCTCAACGCGCTGTTCTTTTTGTTTCCCACAAGACGCAGCAGCGCGATACAGACACGATGGTTCAAACGTCGCCAGTAAACCGCGTTGTGGAGATAATTACGGTGCGGTTTTGTTACAATGACTTGCGGCGGCGGCGAGCGAGCGAACCAAAATGGCGGCGCAATGCATAGGTGTCTCCACTGTGTACCTCTGTATGGCGGACGCGCGTCAATTTAGGCACTCTAGCCCTCCGATCTGCGGCGGCGCCTCTCGCGGGAGCCTTTGTCCTCAAACAAAACTCGGCCGGGAGTTTCATGACCAGAAAAGCATTGACGGACTCTGCTAATATATACTAGAGGGAAATCTGTCGCTGCAGTCGCCGGCCGCCGGGGGCGGCGCCATTGCCGCTAGCGACGTTCCTTGCCTACAAAGCTTAGCTAGCCATATGGCTTTTTTTTGTCTCGAAGCCAAATAAAACAAAAAGGGTAACATTTTTGCTTGTTCATCGTGCATGATGCTTCTAGATTAATCTTTATGGAGGCTCAATATTATAATAACAGAACAAATTTGATGAAGCTTCTACAGCAATATTGTTGCTTTTTTGCAGCCAGAGCCAACTTTTCAGCCTGTTCATGAGCCACGCCAAGGACAAGTGGAACGTGCCTGCCCGGTAAATGACGGAACGCTCGCCGAAGCGCGGCTCCCCTAGACAGTGACGCAGATTTTCCTCTAGTGTATATTGGTATGAAACTCTATGCCGCTGACGGGCCGCCCCCGCCTTGCCATGCGCGCGCATTCGTTCCGGTGGGTTGTGAGCCCCGTCGCCGTGCCCGAGCGCGCAGGCGCAGACGGGTCGCGGTACAGACGATACGTACGGAAAGTAGAAAGTACGGAAAAGGCGGAATCCTAAAGCTTTAACTTTTCACATCTGGCTGCCGCGGGAAAAGTTAATTAGGGCGTTGCTTTTAATTAACGTATACGCCCTGATGGCCAAAGCCAGTGCAGGTTGCGATTAGGTACGAATACCGGAGTTCGACAACTTCTGTCCAAAGTAAAATCATTTGGCTGTGGATGAGTGTATTCATTCGCTTGAAGCGACGAGTAGTATCTCAACTGGGGGATGCGTAGGGTTCCAACAGCGCTTCCTACAGCAGACTTCTAACGGCGATACCGCTAAGTACAAGTTGAGTCAACGACCTGGCTCGTCCAAATGTATGCCTGCTTGACCGTGTGACTGCTATTACCACCGTGCTCCTGATGTCAGCATGCGTTGATGTAGCGTGGCTGGCGAGCTGCTTGCAGATGACAGTTGTCTCCAGTCCGACAACCAAGAACGAGAGGCCAATATTAAAACTGCTGAATCAACTACGAGATGTAAGGCACCCGCCGCAGTGGCTCAGTGGCTAAGGCGCTGCGCTGCTGAGCACGAGGTCGCGGGTTCGATTCCCGCCCGCGGCGGCCGCTTTTCTGATGGAGGCGAAAAGCTAAAACGCCCGTATGTTCGAGATTTAGGCGCATGTTAAAGATCCCCAGGTGGTCAAAATTAATCCGGAGCCCTCCACTACGGCGCGCCTCATCGCCTGCGTTGCTTCGGCGCGTTAAACCCGACAATCAATCTAACGCATAGCACGAGTATAACAAAAAAAAATCTTGGGTGCGTCAGAAATTTCCCGCGCAGTCTTGGTCATCAGCTTCAGAGGTAGTGTAGCTGCAGCATGAATAGTGATGCTTGACAAAGTAGCTGTCAAGAATCACTATGTGTAGGTTTAGGTTATAGTCGACTAAGGCAGAAGATTAACGGCAAACCTGGACAAAGGAAAGTCGTTCGCGAAAGCGTATGGTGAAATATGGATGGAACTCACATGGATGGAATTCCTAGCGCGGAAACATCGCGCAACGTCTGATATATTTTCCCACAAAGCCTCTTCTTTTGTGGATTGAACAATATAAATTACGTTTTCTTTTGAAGCAAAACATGCTGACCTTGAGAAAGTTGTACCCGCAGGTAGGCTGTACAAGCGTTTCTCTTCTGTGCATCACGCCTATGCGGCCTTTATATGCCTTCCCATACGCGAATTCAACGAAAAAACTCCCACCCCCCCTCGCGGGAACCCCTGTGTAGATGCGACGCATAGGGGGTTCACGTTGCAGCGTTGGACAGCGGAGGAACGGCGCTGGAACGATGGAGCGCAGTGGCGCAGGCACCGCGTTTTATAGCGCGCATAACGGTGAGGGGACGAGCCGGCGCCAGTGCTTCTGCCGCGGCTATGACGCAACACAATCCAACACAATCCACTTTAATCCAATCCAATCGAAATCCAATCCAATCCAATCCATTCCATTCCATTCCAATCCAATCCAATCCAATCCAAGCCAAGCCAAGCCAAACCATTCGAATCCAATCCAATGCCCCTCGCGAGAGAGAGGCATCGGAGAGGAGAGGGGGTGAGCGGCGGAGAGCGCAGCTCGCGCGGCGAGGAGAATGGGGGAGGGGCGGACGCCGACGACGACGACGACGCCGGATGCAGGGACAAGGCGAGTGAATGAGATGCAGTCGCATCTAATAAATTGTTCTTCATTCACCTGCACTATGTGGCAGGATTACTGTACACTCTCTTACTTCGTTTTAAACCCAAATGGGGCAACTAATATGCTTCATCCGCGCTGCAAAAAAAAAAAAAAAAAACTCCCACCTCCCCTCGCGGGAACCCCTGTGTAGATGCGACGCATAGGGGGTTCACGTTGCAGCGTTGGACAGCGGAGGAACGGCGCTGGAACGATGGAGCGGAGCGGCGCAGGCACCGCGTTTTATAGCGCGCATAACGGTGAGGGGACGCGCCGGCGCCAGCGCGTCTGCCGCGGCTATGACGCAACACAATCCAACACAATCCACTTTAATCCAATCCAATCCAATCGAATCCAATCCAATGCCCCTCGCGAGAGAGTGTTCGCTATCGGAGAGGAGAGGGGGTGAGCGGCGGAGAGCGAAGCCGGCCCGGCGAGGAGAATGGGAGAGGGGTGGACGCCGACAACAACGACGCCGATGCCGGATGCATGGACAAGGCGGGTGAATGAGATGCGTGGCATCTAAAAAAAGAGGAGGAGGAGGAGGTAGCCTTTATTGTGGCAGGAAGACTCTACGTCAAGTGGGGGAAGGGGAAATAGAAGGGGGGGGGGGTTGTAACTTGGGACATCTTAAATGCGTACAGTTCGACCCAAAACAGGTGGGCTCCTTAAGAATGCTGAAGAGGCCGCGTGGGGTGAGGAGAGCAGGCTCACGACTCTAGACTGCTCGCGCTAGACCGCTTTTTAGGGAAAAGTGTGCAATTAAAGCCAGCATGGAGGGTTCCAGTGTACGAGGGTCGATGTAAAGAGAGACTGTATTTGGAGGAGGCTTGAAGGTTCTGTAGCGCACGAACTTCGGGCAGTGCCAAATTAGGTGCTGGAGATTGGCGGGAGTGGGGGAGGCGCAGAAGGGACATCGAGGCGGTAGAGACGGGGTGTACCATTTCCGGAAGGTCTCAGGGGTAAGGCTAGCATTAGCAAAATATTTGTTTATGAAAATTTCGGCTGATCTTGGGAGCGGGGGCAGGGCGGATAAAAAGCCGGTTGGAGTCAGGGCCTTGAGGCGGTCTTTTTTTTCCCGTTTTGTAACGTAGAAGCTGTATCGCTGGTGGTAATGTCTCAGTAGGTGGAGGAGCCAAGTCGGGTAGCAGCGGAGGACTAGAGGTTATACACTCCCGCGCAGCCGAGTGGGCTGCCTGGTTCCCCGGTGATGACCCCTCATGTCCAGGTGACCAGTCGATGCGAACATGAATGCCGCTAGATTTCAGGATGGAGATCTGTTGAATGATTTTGTTGGCGATGGTATTGGTCGACGTAGGACATTTTAGAGTCTGTAGGGCTTCGAAAGAGTCTGTCAGGATGCGTATCTGGGAAGGCACGGAGGAGTCAAAGTCAAACATGAGGTAGTCTATGGTTTGAACAATAGCATGGAGTTCCGCTTCGAGGATGGTAGCACATGGAATATTAAGGGATCGTTTGCCTTGGATGGAAGCGAGGTCAGGAGAAGCCCATGCGGTGCCAACTAGCGGAGGAGAAATGCTCGCGTCGGTGTAAATGTCGATTTCGTTGGGGAGTTTACGGTTTCGGAGAGCGTTGATGCGGGCAGCGCGGACGGGGCGGGCGTTGCGCGGGACGGGATGGGTGGCCGTAGAGTCCGTGACAGAAGGGCGGCTCCACGGAGCGAGAGGCGATGGGATGTCGGGGGGTTCAGGCGGCTTGAGATTATCCCAGGCGATGATAGAGACACCTTGATGAGTTAATGTGCGCTTATGAAGGGATTGATTCACTTGCTCTTTAATTATATTTTCCAGTGGGGGAAGAGCAACTGCAGCTTGCAAGTTCTCCAGACGAGTATGTTTTGGTAGTCCGCTGATGGTGCGAAGGGTGGCTCGGTGCAGCTGTTGAAGCGTTCTCATGGCCGTTTTGTTGAGGTCGTAGGTTTGGGCTGCGTAAGTTATGGTACCAATTGCGACGGCGTGGGCTAAAGTTTGGGTTGCCTTCTGGCTTGCTCCACCAAATTTGTTCGAGAGGCGATGTATGGTATGTTGAATTGTTTTCCATTTAGCTTTCAGCTGCTGTAACCATATTGACGGGCTGTTTTTGTGTCCGATTGGGATTCCGAGTAGTCGTATGGGTTGAAAACTAGCTGTTATAGGAGTACCGGCGAGAAGAAGAGTTGGAAGGTTATAGTGTGGAGGGGGTTTGTGGCCAAATACAGGTAAGAATGCGGTTTTTTCGGGGGCTAATTCCAAACCAAGAGAGGCCAAGGAGCATTCAAGGCTATTTGCGGCGGCTTGGAGTTCGGTTTGCATGTCTTCGTAGCATGAAAAGTTGGCTGATTCAGTCCATATGGTTACATCGTCTGCATATATTGTGAATCGTGCAGCAGAGTCACGTTCGAGATTTCGAGCGACCCTCACCATGGCGAGATTAAATAGTATCGGGGAAAGTATGGATCCCTGAGGTACCCCGCGGTCAAGGTAGTACGTGCGAGGAGTCCAGCCTGGGTGAGATCCTTGAAGTCGTATTGGACGAGCGTTCAAAAAATTGCGGATCCAGATTTGTGCCCGGGTGCTTGGGTAGGCGTGCGCCAGTTCCTCTAGTATGGCAGATTGATTAACGCGATCAAAAGCCTTGCGTAGGTCAACTGCTAGGATCAAGTCGGGAGGAGAGTGGTTGTGATGGGAGCGATTGATCACTCGACGTAATAGCCAAAGGCTATCGTGAGTGCTCAGGTTAGGGCGGAAGCCAGTCTGTGCAGGGTGAAAGTATGGTTTGACATATTCGAGGTAATGGGTGATACGGTTATTGATTAGCCTTTCTATGAGTTTGCAGAAAACAGGAGTAAGAGAGATGGGTCGGAGGTTGGTGAGGTCAGTTGGGCCGGTACCAGGCTTCTTGGGTTTGGGAATAGGGAAGATGAGAGTGAGCTTAAGATGCTCAGTAACTTCACCATTTTCCCAGCAGCGGTTAACATGGCCAAGTAAGGCAACAAGGGCAGGTTTTGGCAAGTTGCGGAGGTGTTTCCAGGTCACACCGTCATGTCCAGGGGCAGATTTGGGTTTACCTTGGTGAATGGCCGTGTAAAGTTCATTGAAGGTGAAGGGAAGGTCGAGGTCGTCCTGTGGCGATGAAATGGGTATGTGTGGAAGAGGAGGAGGGGGATGGAGTTGGGCGTGGGGGAAGAAAGCCATAATGATATCATGTTCAACGCTGACTGGGTCTTTTGTGAGCGTGAGGGTAGCAAATAGTGGAAGTCGCTGTTTTTTCTTAGGTCCAAGACTTTGGTGAATTTTCCAGAGAGCCCGAAGGCCTTTTCCATGACCGAGTGTGGCACAGAGATCATTCCAGTGCTTATTGGAAAGGCAACGTTGGTATGACGTGATGAGTTTATACTGGCGGCGGATGCGGACGAGGATTGTATGACGTTTGCCGGTAGAGCGGTACAGTTGTGTGAGATAGTGCACTTTTTTCCAGAGGTTTGTGAGGTGGGCATAGAGAGCTGGTGTGTCGGAAGAGCACTCGATTTCTTCGGTGGCTGCTTGGGTAGAAGTTCGAATAAGATTCGCAAAATCATCGAAGGAGGCAGGGGGGTCTATTTGGTCGATATATTCGCGGAAGGTGTCCCAGTCTAGTCGTGATAGTGTTTGCTTGGTGCGCGTCTTCTTGCCACGAAACGTTATTAGGAGGGGGAAGTGATCACTGCCCCAGGTTGTAGAGTAGGGGGACCAACTTTTGATGAGATTGGGTGTTGCCCAGGTGAGGTCCGGTGTGGTGTCTTCCTGAGCTTTATGAAGGCCAATTCTTGTCTTTTGGAAAGGTTTATTGATAAGAATGAAATTGTGGAGATCCATGGTGTCGGCGAGAGAGCTTCCTCGAGCAGATGGGCGGCTGTAACCCCATTGTGGGTGAGGGGCGTTTAAGTCACCACAAATGAGTATTGGAATATTTGGGTGACGGGTGACGAGAGCCGGGATCCAGGCAAACTCGGAGGAACGTGAGGAACTGTCGATAGGCTTGTAGTAGGCTGAGACGAGAATAATTTTGCGGCCAGAAGGGAGGCGTGTTAAAACTGCAATGACTTCGTGATTACAGGATGAGAATTCGGGGAGGATGACGGGAGAGGTAGCGAAGTGGGACTGTACAAGAACGGCGGCATATCCTGGAGTAAGAGTTGATTTTACTTTGGACCTACCGCGCGTCAATTGCGTGATAGATGGGTTCGTATGTGCAATATAACCGGGGATACTCGGAGTTCCGTGTGTTTCTTGGAGGAGAATAAACGAAGGTTGGGACTGTTTAACCTTCATCAGTAAAGTAGTGCGCTGGTGCTGAAAGCTGCGGCAGTTCCACTGTAGTGCCGTTACTGGGGCAGTCATGAAACAATCTGCGGACGTGGGGGTGGGATCTTTCTCGGGGGCTCTTTGGTTGGGTCAATGGGTAGAAGGCGTGTAATGACTTGTTGTAGAAGTGTTCGTAGTTGGTTCACCTGCGTGTCGATATAGGAATGCGTGTTTTTGCAATCTTCCTGTCGAGCGAGTCGTTCTTGATGTATGTCAGTACGCATAGTTTGCAGTACTTGAGTAAGTTGGGGGTCCAGTCTGGATTTGGAGGTAGGAGTGCATTTAGTACTAGGGCTTCGAGTGCGCCTTGTGGATGAAGGGGTCGTGGATGTGGACGGCTGGGAGGAGGGCGGTTGACAGGGGGGTGGTTGAGAGGTGGGTGGGAGTCTGGGTTGTTGGGCTCGTTTAAGTTCCATGATTTCGGCCTTGAGTTGCTGATTTTCCGCACGAAGGGCATTCAGTTGAGCAAGAATATGTGCCATATTGTTGTCAGAGTCTTTCGATTCAGAATTACTTTTGGGCTCGTTTGTAATGGTTTGCCTAGTAGGAAGACGAGGGAATGAAATATCTTTTTGCTGCACGAGATCCGCCCAAGAGATGCCATTGGCACGGTCCTTGGTAGGGGGTTTGTTGGGTGGCGTGGGAACTCTTCCAGGGCAGGTAGGGTTCAGTGCAATGTGGCCCAACTCATCGCAAACGACGCAGTAGATGGTGGGTCCACAGTTTGTTGTGTCGGGATGCATTTTCCCACAGTTGCGACAAACGGTTGGAGAAGGACAATGTCGAGACATATGCCCGATGTTATGGCAGTTATAACATACCATTCGACGCGGTTGGTATGGCGACACTTTGATGATGGCCATGTAGTATTTTACTACTTTTGGGAGATTGGGAGAGTCGAACGTTAAGACTGCTCTGTTGGAGTTGCCAAGGCGGTGGCATGCTATTATTTTGGCTTGTTCGCAGCGGATCCATTTCAGAATTTCTTCATTTGTTTCATTGGGCTCAACTTCAATAACACCTCTGGACGTATTGGGCCGATACGGGGACAGCTTGATTTCAATTGGAATTGTGACTGAGGATCCACTCTGGAGGAAATGTAGCTGAGTGGCTGATAAGAGACGTTGCGTGTGGGAATCGTCGTACACTGTGATGTAAAGGCAGTTGCCGAGTGTGTCGTACCGGTGGGAAGCTAGTTCGGCAAGGTAAGGGTTTGGTGCAGTTGTGCCAATTAGATGGGCCAGGGTATGTTTGGGAATCTCATTGACGCTGATTTTAGCGAGCGGTCTGAGCACGAGCAGAGAGCGTGGCCTACTCACCCGATCAGTTTTGTTCACGGTTCTGCTGGTGGAAGAGGTTGGCCGAGTCCACGAAGCACGGTCATTGAGAGGTCCGAGTTGAGACGACGACGACGACTTCTACAACAAGTCATTACACGCCTTCCACCCATTGACCCAACCAAAGAGCCCCCGAGAAAGATCCCACCCCCACGTCCGCAGATTGTTTCATGACTGCCCCAGCCATGAACGTAACGGCTTGTGGGACCGACCCAGTGTTGCGCATATTTGCCGAAGGGGCAGCTGGGTGTCGCTGGCTCCGTGTCGACCTCTGGGCACTGTCCGGAACCTATGCCAAAGAAACATGGAGCTCCAGTTATGGTAAAAACGCCGCAGCCGGTGCAGAGGTTGCCGTCGATTAGTGCGCCCTCCACTGGAAAACCACGATGTTTTCCCGCAAGAATGACGGCGCTTCCACACACAGAATGGTCCTGTTGGGGTGTTCATACAAATTTGAGCCTTCCCTCTAAACTAGTGCACGTAGATAGATAAGCTTCACGTCGAAGGAAAGCTCCTTGACGTAAAGCGAAATTCGACGAATTTTCCTCATGTCTTAATGAACGAAAATGCTCGAAAAGAAAGAATGCTAGCCAAGCAGACGCATATGGTGACATTTTGGTTAACGTGTGTACGTTCCCGTTTGCATAGCTGGGAATTCGTTGTAGATTTAACTGTAAATTCTCGTTTTAACCGTAAACCGTGCAGATTTAACTATAAACACAAGTATACGACGACCTATAACATTCAGGCGAACATAAGGGGGCATGTAAACAGCAGTCCCAAAGCAATGCAACTAAAAATTGGGACGCTAAGCTGCTTGAGATTCCGTTGACACTCGCACGGCGGTGAAGCCCAGAACTGAGTGGACGGCGGCTCACTTGAACATGTTGGGGCGATGTCCTTTTCTCTCCACAGGAATGTTTTTGCAGAACGCGAAGCGTGTTCTGGTATGACACCCGTGCAGTGACCTCCCGCCAGCGCTTACACGACGTGATACGGGAAGCCCGAGAGCAGCCTGACTTTGCACGTATCGAACAGGCGGACAAGTACAACCAGAGCTTTCGAGATCTTCAGTTTTCGGTCGCCGACCTGGTGCTCCTCCCCACTCATCCAGTGAGTGACGCTTCGTGGGCGTTGGCTGCGCCGCTGGGCCCTAATGGGAGGGCATAATGACAGTAGGTCAAAAGCTGTCTTCTCGGTCATCTTTTACCAAACGCAATACTGGTGGGCATCCAGACCCTGTAAACATGTCAGATCTTAAACAGAATCTCACGTTACAGGAAAATATGGGAAAGGCGAAAGAAAAGAATACGAGAAAGGCGAAAGAAAAGTCCCAAGAAAGACCAACAAAATACCCGCACAATCTCGACCCAAAACAAGCTCCCGCCGAAATACAAATACGACGAAGATCACGATGCTCCTCCCCGGAACACACCGTCCCCCTCCCCCCCCCCTACTTAATCGCCACCCCATATCCAGGGGGACAGATGTACCAGGGTCCTCTAAGCAGGCCGTGGTTCTTTGGAACCACTGAGTCGGGAAAACCGAGTCACATGTGATAACCCCGTTCGGGCCCCTGCGTACATCTTCACAACCGGTTCTCATGTAGGTAAAGAGTCACCACGCGAGGTTGACCAAGCAACCGTACAAAGCCACCGTTAGTTACACTACATGATACATAGTTGCCTCAGGTCATAGTTGCTCAGATACATAGTTGCCTCAGGTCACAGTAAGGGTTGTGTACTTCTATCTCAATCCCATTTGAAAACTTTCGACTCGGGTGCAACTGTTTGGTGGTTGTATTTGCGCCCATTAAAGGGACACTGCAACACTTTTTTTCCACCTTTTTTGAAATGTTAGATGTCTCAGAACGTAGTCAACCAACACGTCCAGTAATTATATTAAGGGGTCGCAAGGTACCTCAGCCAAAAACTACTGCTCTATGTCAATCAGATAAGTTAGAATCTTGCTTTTCTGAAAAGAGTTTCCTCTCTTTCCCGGTATTGTCGTTTTTGGACAGCTGGAATTGCGTCATTGCAGTGGTGTAACCGCCTTTGTTCCGGCTTTCGTTCAGTTGAAGCAAGAAATGGCCTCGATATCCACTTTAAAAAGAAAGCCAGAAAAGCAAAGCAGAAACGGAAGGCGTACCTGCTGCGACGAGCAAATCACGGAGAGCCGCTCCGTGGGGGCGATAACTATGGCTTTCGCAGTGCTTTTAAACGAGAAGAAAAGAGCGAAAGCGTCTATCGGAAGAGTTGCAGAGTTCCTTTGAGGCTTGTTACTTTGGGAGCAGTGAGTCAGTGATCGTTGGACAGTGCTGGAGTGCTGTTACTCTGCGGAGTTCAGTTCTGATATATCCGCACCCACGCATTGTGTTGTGATGTATTCGTCTTCTACATCTCGTAGTGGATTTAGCAGCTTTAAGTTCGGCCTCTGGGGCCTGGTCGTCGGAATGGAGACGCACCTGCAAGCAGCTCGCCAGCCAGCCACGCTACATCAACGCAGGCTGACATCAGGACCCCGGTGGCAACAGCGGTCACACGCTCAAGCAGGCCACTTATTTGGGCGAGCCAGGTCGTTGACTCAACGACTGCGGCCCCGACCGCCCCTACTCAACTGCGGCCCCGACCGTAGCCCCTGACAAGAAACGCGACTGGCCGATAGCGATTTGGTGTGTAGTTCCATTTGATCGCATCATTTGAACGCTAACGTGCAGTTAACGCACTAATAACTTTGTGTCTAGTGCTAGCCCATATTACGTCGCTCCTGTCCACCGTACGTCACTGTAGTGCGAAACTTGAAAGTTGTTGCATATTTCTTGCATTTTGGGTTAAAAAAGCGCTTTCTTTAAGGATGCAATGGAGCTGAGTTAGTTTCCAAAGGGTAGCTTTTTCAAATTTGACAAACTTGTATTTTGTCTTTATGGGCCCTTTATCGTAGGTAAACCTCAAAGCGTGACGTTAGGCATAACGTTAGGAAAATTCATGGCCCAGGAATTGGTCAATGCCCTTTGCCCGGAAAGCGATAAGGACGCTGTCAGGCTTAACTTTAAGTAGAAGGTAATCGATATGTGCCTGCTTCTCTTAGGGTGCGTAACAACACTGTGGCAGTTATTGCTCACACATGGAGCCGAAGAAACTGAAACAACTTCAGGGTAACAGCCGTGCTGCAAAATACGTCCACTAAGAATGGCTTCCTCCTCTTTCTTTAGCCCAACAGCGATTCGTTGTTGATGAGAAGGAGATGCTGCGGCAATGTGATTAATGGTTTCTGGCATATTTCATTGTATAGGAAGCAATGGGAAACTTCATGTCGACTTCCAAGAAACTACGCCACCAAAACAACGTGCCTTTGCCGCTGTGCACGTGATCTTCCTTTTTCCTGAACACTGTAAAACAGGAAATTCTACCATGGTTCAAAGCATCAATTACATACGGTGATAAGCTGCACGCTGCACCCAAGGCAACCTGGAACATACCGAAACACCGTTATTTGTGAAATAATATGTGCAGTTCATTTGCAACACCTTCACACAAAAAACCACGATTTAAAACAGCGTTTAGAATTTCCTGGGCCAAAACCTCGAGCCGTTAGAATTTTAACCGGAGGTAGTACCTTAAACCCATACAGGTCAAACGGCGAGTCGACTTCCGCCGTTAGTTTCTTTTTCGGTGAAAAAAGTTCCCCACTTTTTTCCAAAGAACATGGTATCTGTACGTGTTGTGTGGGTGCCTGGACATACAGTTATTCTGCTGATTGAGAGGGCGGACTCATTAGCAGTTTTTTCATAAGTGGCCCTGTACTAAATGTTTGTCCAAATCTCGCAACTGCTACTGTGGCATGTCTTCGTAGATATTTCTTACTCAAGGGGCGGTCCAACGGTATCCTCGATAGACAAGACTATGCTCACCTAAAACTCAAATGGAGTTCCTCGTTTTGTGTTTCCCGCCAGTGTGAAGTGGCCCTCACAGCCATGAGGTGCCGTCTTCCAAAAATAAACCTTTATTTGAGCAGGTCAGGATTGGCATTAACAGACGCATGCTTGTTTTTTAATCAACCCGAATCATTACAACACTATTTGTTTGAATGTCGCCGTTTCACAGGGCGAAGAAAACGTTTCCCTACTTTCCCATTCAAACGCCTTAGAGTTGAACTAAAAACTTCAGTTTTTCGTTCATTCGGTGCTAGCTGCATTGGCAAAGGAAGCAAAAAAATCTACTTCCTCCTTCACGAAATTTCCAATTCTAAAGAAAACTGTTTGAATTATTAGACAAACCTCAAGCCTTGGCCAATCCCCCTCAGTGGGTACGCGCCATTACCAAATGGAGTAGAAGAAAAGCGCTAAACGGCATCGTAGGGCGTGGCAGGTGCTGCACTACGTGCGCGTTGAACGTGACAGGCAATTCTGAGTTCTGAAACCGCCCCCTTCGGTTGCTCAGTGTGATAGACTACAATTTTGGAAGTCCCCATCAAGGCAGCCGGAGACACTCTTGACACGGGCATGCTGGACGAGACGGAGCGGAAGGAATTGTCTGCCGAGCAGTCGGGAAAGACTGCCTCGACGCTGAATCGGCCACTGCCCAAGACCTCAGGTCGCCGTTCCACGGAACTCGTGAACATTTACTGTCGCTCCATGTGGGACCTTGCCACGCACGCGAATAACGCGGCACTCCTGATGCGTTGCCGCGCTATGCGCATCGTGCCGCGACGCTACCGCGTCAAGTGCGACGCCATCAAGAACACCCGTCAGGTGGATCGCATCCTGGACGAGTGCAGCTACCGACTCATGCTTGCTGACCTGGACTACAGCAGGCTGCGCAAGACACAGCTTTCCCGTTTCCTGGAGCGCCTGCACGAGCAGCTGAAGGCAATCCTGCCCACGGAGGAACTGAACAGCGTGGTGGTCATGGCCGAGGCAATTTACGAGAACATCTTCGAGGCAACCTGGAACAAGCAGCGCGCCATGTTCGCCGAACTGGTCAAGGAGTACGAGCTTGAACCGAACAAGAATGAAGACTAGTGACTCGGCGGTCGCTCCTCAGTACCCATGTCACACGTGGTGGGGCATTTGTCGACGGCGTCTTCACCCCCTCTTTTCCTTTTTCCCCACAAGCACAACGCAAATGTAGGAAGTAAACGCACTCGCTGTGTGGACCGTTGTGATCTTGTTTGTGTGCACTTTTGTCTCCACAAGTTACAAATAAACAGCAACCTGTTTTTCACAGTTTGTCAAAAGGACGTCTGTCGCTACTGTCGCAAGCCGGCCGGTAGGTAGAGACAGAAGCTTGCAGCATTTGCGGTGCTGTACCGCTTTGGTAACGGAATGCTGCTTTCTCTACGAGAGATAGAGAGGAGAATTTATTGAGCAAAAAAAAATGCTGGAGTACATCGTAGTCCGGTAGTCTATGGGTAATCCTGGCGCTGGCTGGCTTCTCGTGCAACTCAGATAATCTAGTCTTCGAGGGGCGGAATGGATAACACGCTCTCCCGATGCTCCTTTCGGTTGCACTCCCAGACGATGTGGTAGTGTGTGCCTTTATCACCGTTAAACGTACTCAGAGGGTATTGTGTAGGGAAGGGATGATGAATTCGTACTCAGTTAGGGAACGTGTTTCTTTGAATTTATCGTAACGTGTTCTCGTGCATTTTCGACCAACTGGGTTTGGTGTTGGGCAAGGTTCTAGTCTATCATGTTGGGGTATTTTCTGGTAGGTAGCAATCGACGTTGGACGGTCCTGCTACTTTGGGGCCCGGTTGGTGAGAGCGCGGGCCAAGGCATGGGCATGGGCATGGGCCACACGATTATGACCCTACGAGGGATGCCTGGGTCCAAGGACGCGGGTTCGATGCTGGCGCTAGTAGCCGCTTTTCAGAGGGAGGCTATAGGTGAAAACGCCCATGTGTCGATGTTTTCGACCTACACTTACATCCTGCCTTCGAGCAGCAGCAACTAGGCTATTTTGATCTTATTTACTACAATTTTTTTACAAAAAAAAATTCCCTCGCACTTCCCCGCGGGGGAGAGTGTGTAAGTGCGAATGCACGGTTGTTGATTGCGCGATTACGGTGGATATCGTGATCTTGGAGTGGAGAGGAGGCGCCCAACACCCGCAGTCACTGAGCGGAGAGAGGAGGAGGAGAGTAGCGCCCGCCGTTACGGCGAGGGCTACACGAGCGCCCTCACGCGTCGGAATGCGGAGCGCCCGCTACGCGAGCGAGAGCTCTCCCGCGCGAAGTGGAGAGGAGGCGCCCAACACCCGCAGTCACTGAGCGGAGAGAGGAGGAGGAGAGTAGCGCGCGCCCATCTCCCCCCGTTGCTAGGGAAGACGAGGAGGAAGACGAGGAGCGCGCGCACCCGCAGCTGTTGCTATGCGGACAACGGCGGCGGACGATTCAGGCTCGCTTAAGAAGTGCATTCGCACTTAAAATGTTCCCTGCGATCAGGGTGCTATTCCACATGGCCTGAGTGAAAAGCCAAACTCGAGCAAGTGGAGTTAAAATGATAATAGTAAGCCATGACAATATTTCGGGGCAGGGCTAAAACACTTTAAAAATGCGATTCATGCTATTTGCTGATTATTGAGGTGACGTTATTAGTCCAGGGCAGCGCGCTCCAAGGATGCGCGAATAGGGCGTGGCGCATCTTTCAGTGTCTCCTCTCGCTCTACTGCTGCACTGGTGGCTACTGGGGTAGGAGCAAATCCAACTACTTTATTTTATTGTACTCTTAATTTATTAATCTGTATTTGCCTACAAAGTTCATTTTATTTCTTATTCCGAGCGTTCATATGAGGTTTTCGTTTGAAATTTTTCGTCCTAAGTAGTTTCTGCCGCAGGTGGCAGTCAGTGCAATCACGTGACTATGGCCGACTGGCAAAAAAGAAAGCGGGTGATGAAAGTGCGCCACATTCAGAACAGTTGCTTGTATTACGTTATGGAAACCTTCCGCTTTTCGACACATTTCCTCGGCGCGGTCCAGTGTGCTCATTTGCTTTTAAGGCGAAAGCCTGGCGATAAGTATTAGCAACTTCTTTTCTAATACATTGTACTTGCGCCTTTTTCCTTGTATTCGTTTCTTTGTCTATTGGCACGGATTACTTTAAACGGATTTTTTTCGGCACTTACGTGTTTGCGTCAGTTTCTTCTTTTTCATTTGTTCGTCTAAGTGTGGAAGCACACTGGAACACGCCACAGCCGCCCTAGGATCGGGGTTCGGCGAGGGTGGTGTGAACCCGTCCTACTCCCGTGGCATCACCTTCAGGCTTTCTCAGCCAATCACAGAGGGGGTGTGTATTACAAGCAGTATTGTTGTTGAATAGCAAAGACAGGCTTACGTTGTCATGTCCGCTGCATTTAGTCTGGTTTTTCATTGCCGGCCAGGAATTATGGGCCTTTAGTAACGAGAAATAAGGCAAACTTTAGAACTGGTGTCCGTAAACGACATGAAACGTCAAAATGACGACAGCACACACAACCGCTTTGTCAACCGGAAGCACGTGACCAAAATTGAAAGCCAATCAGGAAAGACTTCCGGCAAATTGCCAGAATTGCCGGCAATTTGTGCAGTCGAGATTAGGGCCCCAGATTCCATTTTGTGAGTACACTGCGAGACCCCCGTGTCCTCGTGCGCTCGCGCGGCCGCGCAGCCTGTGACCATGTCGATCGGGCTGCTGCGCGAGGAGCTGCGCTCGATCCAGCGATGTCGATGGAGCTGCTGCTACACACCCATCACGCTAACTTTGAAACATTAAATTTAGGCCTGCGTACTGGCGCGTTCAAATACCAGCGCTTAATACCAATGGCGCATATTTTTTTATATTTTTAACAAAACAGAAAACTCCTATAACAGGCACATAAATACTACCAATGAATAAGATTATTTGGTCACCCTGGATAATTTGTTACCTGTCACCTTATCGAATGTCTTAGCCACACTGTTTTTATAAGTTAGTTAACGCTCAGTCACTGCATTATTGTTCTGACCACTGCAGTTCCTTTTGCGATAGCTATACCGGATGTGCGCAATAAAATCACTATGTCATCGTACCGCCTGACCCCCGGCCATCGTTTCGTGCGCTACATTGCGGAATCTTATAACGGATTATGCTGTTACGGAATAAAAGGGAAATTTGGCGCGAGGAGCATGAGATGGGACTTTTTGGGGTAGACGCTCTTTAATTCATCCACAGCAGTAGTCCCCTCCGAAACGAGTAGCAGTAGAAGTAATGTAGCGAGTTGGGCAGTCAGTACAAGTGCACCTTCGAAAAAAAAGCAGATCTGAAAGACACAAAACTGCAGAACAAGCAGAAAGGATGATCGCTGGGGGAATGGGACAGTGTTAGGTACCGGCCTGCCTTTCTGCACGTGTCATCTGCTTTATTAC
Source organism: Haemaphysalis longicornis (assembly GCF_048455015.1). Classification (NCBI taxonomy): domain Eukaryota; kingdom Metazoa; phylum Arthropoda; class Arachnida; order Ixodida; family Ixodidae; genus Haemaphysalis; species Haemaphysalis longicornis. Next base: position 169,627,195 of record NW_027526203.1, read on the forward strand.
TGTTTTTGTTTCCAGGACAAGGTCGAGGGCTTCAGTTTCTTGCCAAGGGATTAAGTGTGCACCTTACAGTTTTCCCTGACATATCTTTTGTTATTTGTATGTGTAAAAAATGGAACTTGTCCACTGTACTGTCCTCAAAAACTCACCACGGGACTCACTTCCTTCGCATTGATGACAGGTTTGTTTGTGAAAGGCAGGGCAAAGAAAAGTATAGAGCAATATCCACGTTTTGATGCTTTTTTACTTATTCGGTTTTACTTAATTTTTGCGTAATATTTTAAAACAGCGTGATTCGCATTTTATTTTTTGTTGTTTTCCGTGTAAACACATTAAAAAAAAACTGGCGCATTTGAGGCCCCGTGCTACATCTCTGCTCCGAGGCGCAGCTTATCTTGCAGGCCGGCAGACTTATTTTAACCAGCTGGTGATATTAAACGTGGATCAAAATCTCGATACACGGACGTTCTCGATTTCCATCTACTTCAGAAAAACGGTCGTGGGGAAGGGAGGTCGAGGCCACTTGCGGTCAGCAGAAAACGGCTTAGCCACTGAGCAGCTCCTGCGGTCACAATTGTCAAGTATTATGAATTTGCCGGAGTCGGACTTTTAAACAAATTATGAAATTCAAGAAGTTTGCACACATCGGGTGGGGGCTTTCGCTGTTGCGCAGTGGAGCACTCCAGCAGCCTGATTGCTCCAATAAAGTCGCAGCTAGGGAAGGGTAAAGTCGTTTTCTATCACCGACAAGCAGCCGAGAATGACATTTAGTTCGGTCAGCTTGCACTACGCTCGCGCTTCCAGCAGCAACAGACCATTGCTACATTGGTGCTCACTCATTTCCCCTGTTGTTACATACAGCGTGATAGTGTTCAATTGTCTGGAGGGGAAAGTACATGAGCGGGTACGATGTTGATCATACGTGAAAGAAAAAAGGACCTGAATTCCATTGACTGTGAAATATCAATAACGGAGGGTCGAACCGTCTCGCAATGAACGGGTAAGCGTTATTTCTTTCTTCGGTTCAGTTCCGGTTGTGGTTCAGCATGCTCAAAAAATAACGGTTCGGGTTCGGGTTCAGTTCCGGCAAAAATACCGGTTCAGTTCCGGTTTTCGGTTCAGTTCGGTTCCGATTCGACACCCTGCCCACAACCGTCTCTTCCTTCGCGCCCTTCATACTCCCTCTGGCGTCACGCCGTTTCACGCCGTCACGCCTTTAACTCTCAGCTCTCCTCTTTACTCGCTTTCCATGCTCTGTTTCCTGCCATACGACGGTGACGCTGAACAAAACCCGTTAAAATGTAAAAATATCTCCTCCTGCAATAGGCACACTCCGTTGATTGTATTGTAGCGAGGATAATAGACAGATGCAATAGGCCATCAAGCTATCGGAGTATGCGCTGTACCAGCATCAACCATTAGGAAGGGGAAGGTAGGATTATGTCCAATCCTGACCCGGGGATATGCGCCAAAGACGTGTCAGTGGAAGAAGATAAACCTCATAAGGTGTATGCTCGAGAAACGAGCTGCGTTATCTCAATGCTCGGACCTGGGTTCCTATCGGCTTCACCCCTGCAAATAAACCAGCTTAACCGGCTATCGGTGCGTCGACTGTCTCCTTGACAGTATATGTAATACGTATAACCTATTTTGCCAGTAACGTTGTAACAAGAAATGCGTGTCGCTCAACCCCTCCGGGGAGACTGTCTGTCGCGCTAATAATAAACAAAACGCACGGTCATGCAACGCCTCGTTCGAAAGTGTTTTGCGAGCAGACAATAACTGAAGCGCACGCACCCGCGGCCGGATAGACGCGGGGTGGGAACATTCGTAAGTCATGTCCGCTAAAAAACCTAAATGAAAGCGAGGTCTGGGAAACACGTCTCCACTGGTCATATTTCGCACTCACCGGCTGACGGTCGACTGGTGGCGGTCGATGGTGCGGTAGCCACCAACGCTTTTGTACAAGCTGCCCGTCGCGTAAAACCGAAGCCCACATTACACTTGCTCCTCGACGGTCATGTATCGAAATCCGCCTCTAAATCGTCGCAAACGGGGGTCGGTCGCCAGACGACTGCACAACCAATGCACAGCACTTTTAGAGAGATAAAAACGAGCTCGAAATAATTCCTTCTTCGTTTAAAAGATTTGTCGGGGTTGAAATTGCCTGTTACAGCGACCATAAAAATAAACCACGCCGCAACAGAGGTGACCACGGGCGTCCCGGGTTCACCTAGGCCGTGCAAAACCATGCCCGAGTTTTCTCCGAGGTGTAATGTCAGCCAAGCACACCCAGCCCATTCGCGGGCGCAGCGTAACAACCGAAGCCACATCCACCCGTAGCGTCCACTTTGTGTGGTCGTAGCGTCATAGCCACGAAGTCGTCATTTGATGCCCGCTAGTAGCGACAAGAACTTCGCACGAAACAAAAATGAAGCCCCCAGGCCACCGTCAGCCTATGGTGCTTCAGTCGCGGGGGTGTTCGGCCCGAATTGGAGTTCACTATTCTACGAGCCGATAGGAGAGGCCAAGGCGACCGGATTTTCCCACGGGAGCCTTCTTGGAACACCATGAAAACACAGTCAATAACAAATGACACAACGTCAACGTCTAAAACGCACTTGTCAATGCTCAAACACACTTTTGACACGGGTCGATGTCTGATAAGTGCCCACCGTGTACGCTCAAGCAAACTATGAAAAAAAGCCATATTTAATGGTCGGCAGCAGGGCGCGTTCCATTCGCTACGGTGAACCCATTTGATTACTTGGTTTGTGCTTTCGCAGAGCTGCACTGAGACTACCCTCAAGCCACGTAGCAAACACAATTCAGTCGAAGAACTGAACACCGAGAAATACGGGCCGCCCTGCCCCGGGCATGGCGAACAGCCAGGCTGGGGATTTCAAAGTAGCAGTGGGGTTATCTAGTTTATGCTAGGGAATGAGTATTGCAGATCGATTTCAGGGGCTGCTGCATGCGGAAGATAGCACAAGCCGTACTTTATCAGCGTAAGCGATCCCAATAAAGTGCGCTGAATATGCCAGTCGCGCTGCACGCTATTTCGGCGGTTTCGAACGAGGTGTATCGAATGCTCACTATCACTACATCCACAACCCAAGCAGCTGGAAACTCGGGTGTTGGCGTAACTCGGGCCTTCTGGAATAGCGTTCACTTCTTCGCAGTATTGTCGTAAATAAAGCCGCTTGGGTATCTTTCAGGTCGGTGTAGATGAGAAGCGGAGCCCATCACCGTATTTAATGAAAGTTCTGCATCGCATCGCAACTGCCCGTCCTGTTCTGACTTGGTAACGGAATATCGCTTCCAAGGTAGGCACAAGCGTCGCACTTCCTGTGCGATGCAGACTGTTAAAACGTTGATGTGCCGCGCACGTGCCCTAAACCGACCTTAACGATACAACCCAACCTTAGTTACGATAAGAATGCGCAGTATTTGGCTAAGAGAATATTTTACATAAAAAAAAAACCCGAATCTTTGGAAAATCGTCGCATTGCTGGGGGCTGGAACCCACGCCGTCAGCTCCGAAACCAGCGATTCTACTCTTGGGTATTGAAACCAGAAACCAGAGTGCTTTCTTCTGCTTCACGCAATACTGCAAGGAGCACCAGAAACATTCTGCAGCGGATCCCACGCTTACAAAACGTCAGTCTATATCCTGGCGTCAGCTACAGGCTTTCACCCACATTTATCCCGAACTTTACAAAGATCACTGGAAATTATGCACACGGCAAGCCACACTCAGACATTTGATTTGGGCTTGTGATGCTAAGCCACCAATCCTACGAGCACATTTAACCATTAGTAGTGCGTAGCAGTGGGGGACGTTTTTGCTTAGCTCCGAAACCGAAACCCACTCAATGTTGTCCAACTGGCCCAAGGTTCTGTTCGCGCCGAATGACTGCAGGCCGCCATCTGACGGAGAGGAATTCCATCATACTCCCATTTCCCATTCCTGCTTTCCCTATTTTTGTGCAACATAAAATTATTATCATTATCAGCTGTTGCTCAGAATAGACAAAATGTTCAAGACGAACGAGTTCAAGAACGAACGAACGAAATGTTCAAGAACGAACGAACCTCTTTCGGGGTGGAGAGTGGTGCGTAACATTTGCGGAATGTTTCAACGAATACGAGGTATCGTATCGAAATTTGTTGATGAAAATGTCTGCGGATCTTGAGAGGATAGGTATCCAAGGCCTGGGAGTTTGATGTTGGAGTTTGGCGAATTTCTCTTTTGTGTATCGAGTAGGGTTGAATCGCTAGAGGTGCTGCGGGAGCCGACGAAGGAGGCTGTCCTGGTCGGCCGAGGTTTGCGGCCGTGAACTCTGCTACTCAGTCTCTGCTACTCAGTCTCAGTCTCAAGGGCTGCCTGGTTCCACAGAGAAGAAGGCTTGTGTCCAGCGCCAAGTCGATTAGAGTTCTAATACCACTATGGATGAGGGCCGACATCTGGTTCAGGATTTGTTCAAAAAGAGGGTGTTGAATGATTGAGTGTAGTGTTTAACGCGCGGACGCAACGTAGGCGATGAGGCGCGCCGTGGTGGAGGGCTCGGATTAATTTTGGCCCCCTGGGGATCTTTAACGTGCGCCGAAATCTCGTACAGACGGCCATTTTTGCTTTTTGCAACAAGAGGGTGTGTTGAAGAAGGTAGGTTGATAATTTGAAGGACTTCAAAACAGTCAGTGAGAGTGCGTATGTGAGAAGGAATGGCGAAGACGGCATCAAACACGAGGAAATCTAAAGAGTGTATGATCGTGTAGAGCTCGGCTTCAAGTGGAGTTGCATGAGCGTTATAAAAGGGGCTGGAGCCACATATCCGAGACTGGTCATGCGAGTTCCAGGCAGTGCGGGGGGGATAGGCGCTTGTCTTTCAAAGAAAGACTGCACGCATGCGCATAAGGCGCGCCTTAAAGGAGACATGAAGAGAAAATACAACTTCGTTTAATTTGAAAGAACTAGGATTCAGTATCTCACTGAGCTCGATTACAGCCATAAAAGATGTTTTTAACGGAAAAAAAAGCAAGAAGTATTTAAAACTTTCAAATTTTGCGCCACAGTGACGTGTTGAGCAAGAATGACGTCATACGGGCCAACAATAAAACATAATTTTCAGTGCGTTAACTGCACGTTAGCATTCAATTGATGCCGTCAAATGGAACTAGAGGCCCCATTACAGACATCCAGTCATGTGTCGTCGCGACAGGTCAGTTAGGCGGCCGCCAATTGCCCAAACAAGGTTCCGTGACGTCATAGAAAAGTTGCGGGAAATTAGCTAGGTGGTCGCGACTGCTTCACACGTTTTTCTAATATCTCCGTTATTTGTTCGAAGATTGCGATGAGACTGGTATCGTTGTTATCGGGACTAAGCAGTCTTTCTAATAAATCTAACTTGTATTTTGTCTTCATGGCTCCTTTAAGACTAAAGGAAGACGGAAGGTGGCTATAATGAAGCATAGAGCCATGTGGAGTGCTGTGGAAAGGCGTCACGGTACCAGGATTGACTTTCGTAAATTCGGTTGTCAGCTTGAAACCGGAAACCCAAGCGGGCCTGGAGGTAAATCTGAGGGCGTAAGGCAGACTGGCCTTCGGGGCCAAGCGCAAAACTATGAACGAAGTGGTGAAGTGGAATATAGGCTGGTTGTCCTTCGAGGCAAGGGAAGCGCAAAGCACGGTAAAGTTTGAGGAAAGAATTTGTGAGATGGAGGACGGAAATCGGGTCGCGATAGTGTTTAAGTACCTGCATATGAGGAGCGTGGACACGCGGTGGAGACGGAGGGCGACAAAGCTGACCAAGTGGTACGGAAATTCGGTAGGGGAAAGTGGGGCGAACACAACAGTTAAAAAGCAGGCAAAGGTATCAGAGACGACGAATTGTCACAGAGAATTGAAGCGAAAAATCCCTGGAGACTTAAGGGACAGAGAAAGTAGAAATCACGGAAGAAGGTTTAATGTCAATACGAGAGGCAGTGAATTGCTCTTTCAAGCTCGGGCGGCGTGTCTGAGAACCCGGGCATACGCGGATATCTACAGGCAGCAGGATGAAACATCTGTATGCTGCGGCAGATATGGGGAAACCATAGTACATATTGTCAGGGACTGCACAGAAATACGACCGCTGCGGGGCGATGTGGGAACGATGTTGGCGGAGGCTATAGCATTTGGGGTGATGGAGAGCCTCACCTTCACGGCCACCTAGGTGACCAAGAAGCAGTTGGAATGGTGGTGTAGGAAACGTGGGGAAGAGATGGGTACGCAGGGGGTGTAATCATGCGGATGAGAATTTAGAACAGCGGGGGGGGGGGGCAAAAAAGGGGGAGGGTGCCATGAGAGTTTAAAACAGGGGGAGGAGGATGGGGGAGGCAAATTTATGAGGTTAGCTAAGAGTATGAGAAGTAAGTGAAATACAACAGGCAAGTCGGTTGGTGACAAACGACATCCCAATTGAAAACGAGAGCCACGAATCATTATCATCATCGTGGCAACACGTATCTGCCTCTGGCAACGGAATGTCGCTCTTTGGTTCTAGGTGCACATCCCCGGGTGCACATATCATTCATGTCCACTTTAAGGTTTCTTTTCGCCCTTTGAAGCGGCAGCTTACATACTCTACATATGGAGTGTCCTTCACGGAGTGTCACGTGTCTCGCATATTTGTAGGCCAACAACTGTCTCTGTAGGGGCATAACCCTGGGGCTATAGATTACAATTTTTAAGTGCGAATGCACTTCTTAAGCGAGGCTGAATCGTCCGCCGCCGTTGTCCGCATAGCAACAGCTGCGGGTGCGCGCGCTCCTCGTCTTCCCTAGCAACGGGGGGAGATGGGCGCCCGCTACTCTCCTCCTCCTCTCTGCGCTCAATGACTGCGGGTGTTGGGCGCCTCCTCTCCACTTCGGGCGGGAGAGCTCTCGCTCGCGTAGCGGGCGCTCCGCATTCCGACGCGTGAGGGCGCTCGTGTAGCGGCCGCGTGGCGCGGGAGGGTATTAGTCGAGCGCGCGCCGTCGTCGAGAGCGGTCGCTGGTCCTGCATCTCGATAACGATGATGGCGGACCGGGCAACGGTACCAGCAATAACAAGTGAAATATCTTTCTTTGTAGTTGTGTGCGTGTGTGTAATCTCTCGACTACTCATTAAGATCACGATATCCACCGTAATCGCGCAATCAACAACCGTGCATTCGCACTTACACACTCTCCCCCTCGGGGAAGTGCGAGGGAATTTTTTTAATGGGAGGAGCAAAATTGAACAGCAGGCTGTTGGGTCAGAAGGTAAATTAAGACATTTCATGGTCACGATTGCTTTACTAAGTAAGGGCGAACTGCTAGTATCGTCCCTACTACTAACACCCTTGTCCCCATCTGATTACTACTCCTGCATCAACATTTCCCTGCGTCTGCTTCGACGTAGGACCACATTCTCGATGAAGCTTCACATTGCAACTTATTTACCCGAAACTTTCCCGCACGCGAGTAAGCGCACTTATTATTTTTCCTCCAGACTTTTGTTCTTTCAATTTGTCCTTGCAATTTTTTCTTTACCCTGATTATGCTTTTATTAAGGAGAAACGTTACCTGCCCCGTTCTGCGAATTACCCTCGTTGTTGCGCTTGTACTCTCAAGAAAGTGGCTGCCGCTGTAAGGAGTAAATAAAAAAGAACTATGGTCTCTTGGGATTTAAGGGCCATGCAGACATAATACATGTCTAATCTAATATGGATGATTTCGTTTCCCATTCACCATGCCAAAATCCCTTGATTTCGCACCAGAAGCATCACAAGCTGCTCCAGCAGCATCACAAAACTGTGTGGTCAATTTGAGGGCTTCTTGAACGCGTGTTTTATCAGCAAAAAAATCCCCAATGTAATCCACATAAGCAAGGACATCAACGTCGGATAATAACGTTGACAGCTGTAGAAGGAAAGTTGTCGTCGCTGTTGTTCCTTTTTTTTCATGGCACCTATCTTTTTGTGTGATTGAAAGGAATCGGGAGCCTTGAGGGGATAATGCGCCCGCTTCGCAAAATTCAGAAATTTTTGAAGTTATCCATGCCGTATGACACTTGAACGTAACGGAACGTCAGTAGAATAGGTGCGTAGCAGACGCACCGAACTTTGAATCTAGGTAGAGAGAGAGAGTAAACTTAATTTTTCAAAAAAAAAAAGGAAAAAAGGGAGTACGTGGTCGAATTCCTCATTTCACGATCCCGTTCGAACTTGCTGCCTTCTCCGCACGTTCCAACAGCCGAAGCTCAGTTTCACTGCTGGGGCTAGCCAGTTCTCTCTCCCACTGCTCATGGGAAGGGTTGGGGATTGTTTTTCTGGCAGGCCCACAGCATGTGGTAGAGGGTACAGATCTCACTGCAGTATGAGTAGGTGGCGCTGTAAAGGGTGGGATTGATGGCGTGAATTTAGATAGGGGTGGGAACGCGTTGGTGAGGGACGGGTGGGCAGGAGGATACTGTTGCCTATTCAGCTTGTAGGGCCGTGTGATGCTTTGGTATGTTACTAGGGGATGAGCCGCTTAAAGCAAGTCGTCTCGTAGCTCCCGGTGGGCTAATTCTCGGGATGTCGTGTGGGCCATGACATTGCCGCGAAGGGGCGAGCGGGCAGGGGCCTAAACCAGACGGATCTTGCGTTGAGGTTGTCGCTGGAGAAGTATTGTTGCCGCTGGTCTTGACATTCTTCCCCGTACGTAGCTTCGCCATTCTGCTTGAGAGTCAGTAATGATTGTATCGGCTGAGGTGTGGGCAATGCCAAGAGCGATGGCTGCTTCGTCTGCTTGGGTAGTGTTGATTCCAGTAAATGTGGCACTGTCGACGTGCTGGGTGCATGTGGTGACGAGAGCGCTCATCGTATCCATGCGAGGGTAGTCCGCAGCGTCCGTGTACACAGTTTCGGGGTTGGATCCATGGACTATATCTAATGCCTCTGCTCTCGCCGCACGTCTTCCTTGGTGAAACTGAGGGTGCATATTTCGTGGAATGAGAGCCACATAGATGTTTGGCCTTATGGTTGTGGGTATGTCCATGGAACAATTGCCTTGTTCTTCTGGGGTATTGTATCCTAGGCGACGAAGCAGTTGCGTCCTGTTCTTGTGGTCGCTAGATGGTGGTGCTGGTTTACCACATGAGCTTCTATGAGTTCCTCCACCGTGTTGTGCACTCCCAGTTTGAGAAGTCTGTCCGTGGCCGTGCTGGTGGGGAGACCAAGTGCTTGTTTATATGCTTTCCGAACGAGTGTATCAAGTTTGTTTACATCGCTTTTGGAAAGGATCGCATACGGGATGGTGTAATTGATGCGAGAGATGATGAAAGCTTGGACAAGCCGTAGTGTGTCTGCTTCCTTCATTCCTCTAGTCTTTGTGGTGAATCGGCAGACAATGTGAACAATTCATCCTCTTGTTTGAGTGAGATGCCGCACAAGTATAGAGCTAGAGCTGATTTCTTGAAAGGTCATCCCCAGTATCTTTATGTGTGGGGAAGGCGTGATCGTAGCTCCGTCCAGTGTAATTTGGATGCCTGGGTCTTGTTGTTTCCTACTTTGGCGTTTCCGGACGAGGAGGAGCTCAGATTTCTGTGGAGAGCAGCATAAACCACACTTGGTTGCGTAAGCGTGCACGATGTCAGTGGGCTGCTGAAGGCGGTCTTGCATTTCCCTACCGACCCTGCGCCCGTTCATAGCGTTATATCATCGGCATACAGGCCATGTCGAAGGTCATGGATGACGTCTAATGGTTGTGAAGGCTGATGAGGGGGATGTGAAATAGCAGTGGGGGAAGACCTGCGCCCTGTGGCGTGCCTCGGCCTCCAACTTGAATGGGAGATGATTGCGCGTCACCGACTTTCAGGACTGCTTGTCGGTTTGTAAGAAAATCTCTGATGTAATTGCGTGTCCTGGCTCTGCAGTGGAGGTTATTGAGATTGTTCAGGGTCGTTTGATGATGTAATTGTCAAATGCCCCTTTTAAATCAAGGGGAGAATTGCTTTAGGTGTGAGATTATTGGCCTGCATCATGATTTCCTCTTTGAGCTGAAGAATATCTTGGGCACTGAGACTTTGTCTGAATCCGTACATGGTTGTAAGAATTCGGCAAGTATCTTCTAGGTGTTGCTGTAGGCGAGCGAGGATGACGTGCTTGAGTAGCTTTCCTATGTAGGACGTTAATGAAATTGGGCGGAGATTGTCGACGCTTGGCTCCTTTCCTGGCTTCGGTATTAAATAAACCTCAGCCGTCTTCGATTCCGGTGGTATGATTCCCTTTTCCCAACAGTCATTCATGTATCGAGTGAGGGATGTGACGGAGTCATGGTCAAGGTTGGTCCGTACCTTGTTTGTGATACGGTCTTGGCCGGGTGTGGTATTTCTGCGTATCTTGGCTAGCACTGCCCGTACCTCCGATTCGTCAATGGGCCTATCCAGGTGGGGGTTTGGATCACCCAAGTAGTCTGGAGCTGAGTATGGCGGAAATAGAGGCAGGTATCTTTGCTGATGCATTTTCAGGAGTTCGTGCGTGGAGCCTCGAAAGGTGTGCAAAATGTTTTTCATTGTCTTGGTGGTTTCGACTTTACTTTTTGAAGGGTTAATCAAATATCTTAGTAGTCGCCATGTCCTAGATGTGGGGAGAGTACCACCGAGGCTGTCGCAGATCGTGAGCCAATTATGCTTGCAAAGTTCAGCGGCGTATGTGGTCGCGTCCTGAGTGAGGGCTGCTATTCGCATTCTGAGTTTGCGATTGTGCTTTTGCCTCTTCCATCTGCGGATGAGCGACCGGCGAGCTTCACGCGGAGCCTGTTTTGTGGTATTTAGGTGTTGCGTTGTGGCTTTTACACCTGCACGTAGCGCTTGCGTCCTGGTGTTAATGTCCTCAAACTTGGAGCTAGGCAGCTCAGCCCTGCGCTCGCGGAATTTGCCCCAGTTGGTTATTCGAACTTAGCTTAGGGGTGCTCGATATTCTTTCCCGTGAAGGGCGGTTGAAACGACTGAGTGGTCACTATTCAGATTATCGTCTATCTTCACCCATGTGGGGTGGTTGACGTTTTCAGTAAAAGTCAAATCCTGGCTTGCGTCGCGAGTTACAATGTTGCCCATTCGCGTCGGCGTACTGCAGTCCGAGTAGCGCCAAACCGTCTTCACCCACGCAGGGGAGGAGCTCATTGCCTCTCTTGATCGCATATCGGTATCCCCATAAGGGGCCGGCCGCGTTGAAATCCCCAAGGACAATGAGGGGATTGGAGCCCGCGGCGGCAGTTGCTTGTTGCACTGTGCGGTCAATACAGTCTTGCTTATTTTACGGTGGGCAGTAGACATTGAGGACAAACAGGGTTTTTACCTTGTGTACCTTGCTCGGGATGAGCTCGGTGAGGATGCCAGTCTGTCCTGTTTGTGTTATTGCGTGGTGTATAGCAGTGATAGATTTCTTGATTACCGTGCAAGAATTAGAGCCTTTTGAGAATTCATGTGTGATATATCCTGGAACCTTAGCGAGTGCGTTGGCTTCTTGAAGCGCGAGGACGTCTGGCGCAGTGCACACTGATTCAATGTACTGTTGGAGTAGGCCAATCTTGTTTTTTATTCTTCTGCAATTCCGTTGCCAGATTATGAGTTCTTTGGACGTTCCTGCATACTACCTACCCATGGAGGGACGTAGGAGGTCCTTATCTGCCGTGTATGTCGTGGTCAATCGATGGTGCGGCTTTTCTTTCCGAGATGGCCGGCTGAGGCACGGCGTTGATTGGCTGTCCAAGTGGTCGAGGTGGTCCAGTATAAGCGTATTTCTTTGCTGGCACTGTGGCATTATCTGTGCGAGTGAGCTAACCAGCGCAATGAGAGCACCAAGTTGCCCATTGACAATTTGAGCATGTTTCTCGATGGCTTCCTGGCATTCTCTTCTGACGTCACATTTTGTGTAGGAGTGGGAGCACGATTTGCAATGGTTGTTTCACTCGCGTCGGAGATTTTACGTTTTTTCTCTACCCCTGCTTGTGGGTGCTGGGATGAGGTGTTGGACTGCGTCAGTTGCGAAATGGCTGCCTTGAGCTATGCAATTTCGCTTCTAAGACATGTGAATTCTTTTTGTAGGTTAGTGCATTCATTGCAGGTTGGTTTGGGGGAATGAGCAGTGGTAGAGAGAATCCGAGACCAGTTCACCTGCGGAGTTGACGTTTCTTGATTGCTTGAGGTGCTCGGCGCCCGTTGCTTTGACTGGCTCCTGCCGGGAGGCGCCCTCAAACTTGAGGGCGATTGTGACCTGGAGGAGCGCCTGCCTTGAAAGGACCCCCTGCTGCGCGATCTTTCCCAGCCGCCAGGGGGTCGGCTTTCTGCAGAGGCATCCTTCTCCCAATTCTTCCGGCGAAGATAGTAGGACTCCTTGAACGTCGCGGGCAGCCTTTGATCGCTGTCAAGTGCTCCCCCTGACAGAGTGAACATTTGGGGGTACATGGGTGGTCCGGCTCTGTATTTCGTTTTCCACTCTTGACAGAGGCACTGGCATTAGGCATTGGGCAAAAATCAGTGCGGGGGCCTGTCTCATGGCAGTTGTGGCAGTAAGGAATTGTTCTGTTGTAGCACCCTGTTTCGACTCATTTATACTTTACATAGAAGGGTACCCTATTGCCTAGAATCGTGGTCAGTACCGTGGAAGTACTTCCGAGACGACGACATGTTATGAATTCAGTATCCGGGAGCCAGAGGTCTTCGAGGACTTCCTTCATTGGGTAGTGTTGTAGGATATTATGTATTACGCCATTGCAGGAGTCGTACGGGGAAAGCCCATATAGGCTCACCGGGTAGGTTTTCCATTGTAGGATTAGCAGCGTGATGCGGTTGAGGGCTCTGGGGGCTTGCTTATGGGGTGTGCTTATAGTTAAGATGTTCTGGCTCGGGTCGACCCGGACTCGCGGTTCAGCTTCTCTCCACGTCATTTCGGCGGCCGAGAGAATGCTCTCCGCGAGGAGTGCCGGCCTTTGTTTGCGTAGTTCGAGTCCTTCCTTGGCGCGAATTACCATCTTGAAATCTTCCTTCGGTAGAAGGGGTGGTCTTGGCTTTGTTTCGTTGGAATCCGGCCTACTGCTCGTCTTAGGTTGGGTTCGGATCAGTTTCTCGCTCCGGGATAGTCCAGGCTTGCTCTGTTTTTTTCTGCGCGTCGCCTTGCTGACGGCCTCAATCCATCCTTCGTTGTCTTCTTGCATATGTGGGATTTCTCATACCCAGCTTTCCGGCTCACGCCTAGTTCAGCCATCGGCCACCAGGCGAATGGAATGAGGGTAACTCTATGGGCGGCGATCTTTTCAGCCTGATTACTCATAATTTTCGAAATGTTCTGCGATTTTTTCTCATCATGTTACCTTGGGAGTGAAAACTACCAGTATACAAGACATGGCTTCAGTATATTGGTTCTACAAAATTCCTAAGGGCTTAAAGTGTGAGTATTGCGGAGAAGCTTCAAGCATTGCGGGAAATAGAGCACTGCACGGGCCTGATTTTAAGGCCCGAGCCCGGCCCGAGCCCGCTTTATGAAGCCCGAGCCCGACCCGGGCCCGTATTGCCAAGCCCGGGCCCGGCCCAGGCCCGGGCATTCATAAGTGAGCCTAGCCCGGGCCCGGCCCGGGCCCATCATCTCAAGCCCAGGCCCGACCCGGGCCCGTCGTCTCAAGCCCAGGCCCGGCCCGGGCCCGTCGTCTCAAGCCCACGCCCAGCCCGGGCACGGTCTTTTTTCTAGCCTACAGAGGGCCCGCATGTATGTGACCAGGCCTGGTTTTAGACGTTGAAGAAAATTAGTTTATTATATTTGGTCGAGTATCTTCGTAGCGCGAAATCAGACGGAGCATCTAGTCTGTACAAGCACGCCCTGAATTGTAACGCAAAAAAAAGGGTTGAAAAGTACACGTAGTTTAGCTCACACCGTCTGCAGTTCACGCTACATGGGCGTAATAATAGCTCGTATTCTTACACGAGAGACACCATCACCTTTGATGGCCAGACTCTTGGCAACTTTATGTGGTTGTTTCGGTCACAAGTTGGTATTAATGAAATTTCTTGCTCTCCATTTGAATCCACGCGTATGTGCGTGCGTTGAAATATTTTCCCTGGGGTGGTTGTTAAGCGGTGGTGCTTCTCTAGCAAGCGAGTTTGATTTCCAGCCACGGCAGCCGCATTAAGATTGGTTCGGCATCTAAAACACACGTACATAGACATAGGTGCACAGCTTTAGGGTGGCTTAATTAATTCCTTCCCCTCTAGGGCATTCCTTGTAACCGTATCTTTGATATGTTATACACCAAAATATAAAATCTTGATGCAGCACATGAAACGTCATTAAAGTTACAGTATAGTGACTATCAGCCCTAGCAAAACACGTTTTCAAAACAATGTGTACAACTAACACCAAGAAGCGCGTAAAAGTTACTCAGAATATTCAATTTTATGCTCTTTTCTACACTTCACGTCGGAACTATTAATGGCCGGGCCTATGAATTCAAGCCCGGCCCGGCCCGGGCCCGTGGCGTCGAGCCCGAGTCCGGCCCGGGCCCGCGGCACTGAGCCCGAGCCCAGCCCGGGCCCGAGGCACTGAGCCCGGGCCCGGCCCGGGCCCGCCGATAATCGACTTCGGGCGGCCCGGCCCGGCCCGCGGGCCGGGTCGGGCCCGGGCTTTCGGGCCGGCCCGGGCCCGTGCAGTGCTCTAGCGGGAAAAGCTCCTGCGCCTTTGTAGCAGACCAAAGGCTGATCACTGGATGGGTGCTTTGCCTCGTCGTTGTGTCAGTCCGGGTTCCAAAGTCGCAAGTTTTTTTATGCCTACGAGCGTTACTGGCGCGTTGGATAAGAAAGGAATAACGTGGGGCTAAAGAGAAGCGGTGGTGCGAGTTCTGGGTGCTGTTACAAATCGTCGGTGTGTGAGTGCGCACGCGCTTGTGTGCATGCGTGAGTGTGCGTGCGCGCGCGCGCGCGTGCGTGTGTGTGGGGGTGTGTGTGTGTGCGTGCGCCTGCGTGTGTGTCTGTGCGTGTGTGTGCGCGTGCGTGCGGGCGGGCGTGTGTGCGTGTGTGTGCGGGCGTGTGTGTGCATGTACGTGCGTGCGTGCTTGCGTGCGCGTGCGCGTGTGCGTGCGCGTGTGCACACAAAGCAGTGGTGAATGTCGTTGCGCAGTAATAGAAAGTTTGGTTAAGAACATTTCACTTGTCTCTGGTTTCCCTCTTTGTGCAGCCCCGTGTGAGAATTCAAATGACGTCACATTGGTAATTGTCGTGGGTGTCGTTTACAGCTTGGCAGTCCAACCACATTTACAGCGTGGATTGTAGCAACAAATTTTTGTATTTCGCCTAATTTAATAATTAGTGAAGATTATTTAGCCAAATTCTAAGCAGCAAAGCTAGGCAAAAAATTCTAAATAGAAAATTGCATAGCGGTTTGCAAAACTTCCGAATAAATATTTTCCGTAATATTTACCCGCCGCGGTGGCTCAGTGGCTAAGGCGTTGTGCTGCTGAGCACGAGGTGCTGCTCAGCACAGGAAATGCTGGGCCTGCACCCACAAGGGAACAGAATCTCGTCGTTCTGAAAGCATTTCAGATTAAAAAAATAAAAATCTGCATTGAAACAAGTCGTCCAGGGATGTGTAAATTCTCTTGAGGGGTCCATACATTTCAGTTCTTGCTCTATACTTCCCTTCTTTTTTCCTACAGCGATGCAAGGAGAGGATAAAGTTTGCGTCGCTCAGGAGTCGGGCTGTGGGGCAAAAGAAGACGCTGGATGCCAACACGGGAATTGATTCTTACGTGGTAGTAAATGGTAAGCATTCGAGCAGCTCTTCATAATTGCAGTGCGCGGGAGGAAGCATTTGTACGCTACAATACAAGTGTCAGCTGGGTGATTCAGTAGTGGTTAATGCCTCTTCAATGGGAGAAAATGGAAGACGCTGTCAATTCAAATTGTAATTGAAATTTATTTCGCAGCAAATAAATTGTTACGAGGACGACAACTAGAAGCTGTGAAAATAGCTTGAGAGCATTAGTACTTCCAACGAACGCGTCAAAAGCCGAAAAAAGAAAACACAAAATTACACTCTCCTGCTTCGGTAATCCAAGCAAATTATTTGTGGCAACCTATTCGATCCTCCACGATATTTTGGAGACACTCGTTGCGCTTGTGATCGCGTTGGAGTGATCAGACTCCAGAAAGGTTACCGGAAAGAAAGACCGAAAGGGGCCGCAGGAGGCGACATTCGAAACATCGCAGAAGAAATGTTCCCCATCACCATCATGACCCTAAGCGATGCGGCAACAGGGCCATTGCAAGATGGGGAAGAAGAGAAGGAGGAAGAGAAAGCCTGCGCTTCGCCAAGCACTGATTGTTTGTTCACAAAGAGATGGCGGCTCCAGTCCATGGTGGAATGAGGAATGTGCTCGTGCGTATAGTCAGAGAGAAGCGGCTTGGAAGAAAGTTCTCAAAAACCAATGCCCATTCAATTGGACCAGTTACAAGTTTGCGGCTGCCATATTCAAGCGGATTGTTTCTAAAGCAAAAGAAAATTATAACACCGAAAAGTTTGCCTCTCTATCAAAGTCCAAAAATAGACGCTTGTTGCATAGATTCCTTCGTTCAAGAAAGGTTGTACAAGATCAGGATAACAGCAATTCAATTGTTGAGTCAACAAGTAAGTCTATGGAAACATTGGAACGAATTGCGCAGGAACTGGAAACTCGTTTTTCTTCTGGGTTGGCCTTTCTTTTTGTGTGCCAGGTTTCAAATGAGGGCTTCACTACAGTGACAAGGGCGGAATTAGCTGATATAGTTTTGCAGCTGTCTGAATCTGCTTCAGGGTCAGACGGCATTACGGTGCCAACGCTAAAACTTCTGCTTGATGTGTCTCCTGATGATTTGCTAAACATTGTCAACATGTCGTTAAAAAACAGCTGGATACCTTCGGAATGGAAACTCTCTATGGTAGTACCATTGTTGAAAAACGAAAGTTTGGGTTTCGTCCAAGACAATATTTGGCCGATTTCGTTGACTAGCAACGGGGTAAAGCTGGTTGAAAGGGTATTACATGGCCGGCTTATGCGGTTTCTGAACAGTAATCGTATTCTAAGCCCCGCCCAGATTGGCTTTAGACCTGGAAATTCTATTTGGAAGGCCCACGTCGACAACGAGAGCCGTATTAAATTAGCTCGACGACTAAAACATGTCAGTGCACCTGCAACCCTAGATATAGCGAAGGCTTACGACAGCGTGGAATACAGCACGTTGATGTCACGCCTTGCATCTAGCGAGGTTCCGGGGTACATTCGCTCCTGGATTGGTGAGTTTTTAAAGGGAAGGAAATTCTTTTTTTCCAAGGGTGGTTTATCGACATCCCAGTATCACCAATTTCGTGGAGTTCCTCAGGGATCAGTTCTTTCTCCTGTTATTTTTAACTTACTCCTAAGTTCTATCCCAATGCAGAACGGCATATATACTTATGTGTATGCCGATTATATTGCTTTTTTCTCGGCTGATAGGGACATCCAAGCGTTGTATCAGCGACTGCAGGACTATTTGGTTATCCTGGATAATTGGCTCAGCACGTTCCACCTCTCACTAAATGTCAGTAAATGTGCAGTTATAGTATTTCCCTGCAATGACCCTATGTCATTATGTCTAACATACCTGTTGCAATCCATCCCTCAGGTCACGGAAATTAAATATTTGGGTATAATTTATGACGAACATCTCACATGGCGTCCTCATATTTCGCACATTGCTGCCAAAGGTGAAAAAGCTGCTGGAGTGCTGCGTAGGCTTTGCAATCATAAATTCGGCATGCGTAGAGACGCCCTGCTAATGATTTATCGTTGCTTTGTTCGCCCTGTATTGGAATTTGGTTGAGTGTTATTTTCTGGCTGCGCGATGTACAAACTCCATCCCCTATTTCTGATTGAGAGATTGGCTTTGCGTTTATGTTTAGGGTTGCCAAAGTATGTAGCTAACTCTGTATTGTACCTTGACGCACGGTTGCCTTCACTTCTGTATCGATTTAAATTGATAACTGTTGTAACATTTCTAAAAATGTTTGAATCTCCATTGTGCGAGGCTCAGCCCATTTTCCTCTTGAGGCCTGACCTTTGTCGAGGATTTACGTGGCCCCGATTTCAGCGTCCTCAATTGGATTGCGTACAGGCATGGCTGCAGCCTCTTCATACAGATCTTTTTCTGCTCCAGCCCTATTCTGATAATTTGTCGCCTGTCGACATAAGCTTGGACAACATTTTTCCCCCACATGCGAAATTATTGCCGGCCCGATTACTCAATAATTTACTTTAAGATCATTTGGCTACTCTTCATACTCATGTCGTCATTGCCACAGATGCCTCGCAAAGTGATGAGAAGGCTGGGGTAGGAATATATTCTCAGTCTCTAGATTGGTCCTTCTCAATCAGGCTGCCAGACTATACCCCGATTTTTCAGGCAGAATTATTGGCGATAATCTTAGCCCTTCATGAACTACAGCATAGATTTGCGGGGGTGGTTATCCTTTCGGATTCTTTCTCCGTGTGCACCGCTCTATCAAATGATAAAGATTCTTCCCGTCTCCGGTCATTCCGTTCATTTGTTCCTTACCAGCTTCGTGAGATCCGGTTAGTGTGGGTCCCTGGTCACGCAGGGATAATCTTCAATGAACTGGCAGACCAATTAGCCAATTTGGCTCTTGGGGGTCCTGCCATCGTGAATTGCCCATTTGACAGTTTTCTTTTGGGGGCGAGGTTCAGGCGCCTTCAAATTTTGCAAATTAATCGTCAGGATGCCCTTCGTTCATGCTCCGACTATATTCACCTCTCTCACTTATGGAAGCCTAAATTCTGCGAATCTCGTAAATGTGAGCTGGCAATCACAAAAGTTCGCTGCAGAATCCCCCCTTTAAATTTTTATCTACACAAAGCTGGTCAAGCTTTCTCTCCCCAATGCCCTTCCTGCAAGGCCCCCGAAACAATAGAACACTTTCTTTTAACTTGCCGCAGCTTTTCCTCGATGCGACGCACGCACCTTGAATACACGCTTAATCGGCTGAAGCTTCCTTTATCTTTAACCGTTATTCTTTCCCTGGGTGCTTCCGTCCTGGGATATTGCCACAGAGATGTTGTGATCGCCTTTCACTCTTTTGTTGCGGGGACAGGCCGGATGCTCTGCTAGACAGCTATATTGCCGCGAACCATACATTGGGTTTGTTTACTTGTGTTTTGCTTTTACCGCCCGGCTGCGCCGGTCTGTGTTATCTCTGCGCCAAGGGAAGCGCGTGTTCCATTCTTTCTTTCTGTGCCGCATCTGTTATCTGTCGTGATAGGGAGAGCATTCCGATCTAACGTGAACAGCCCAGAATAATCTTCTTGGATCTACTATGTTCTCGATGTGAATCGACGTTTCGAGAACCACGCGCACCGAAAGATAAAAAGCCTGCAGTGCGGACGCCGGGGCATTCGATTCTGCGACGCTCGCTGACGCAAGTCACTTTGTTGACCGCTGCTTCGCCGCCTCTGTATTCTTTTGAGTTGTTAGGGGAGCACAAGTTCGCTCCAATAAACTTGTTTCTCCTGCAAGACAACTGCGTCGTCCTTGCTTCGTGACAATATCTTCATTCGCAATTTTTTTTCCTGACTATCCTGTTCTATTCAAAGATTTGCTTTCCCTCCTCTCAATATTTTTTTCGTACTTCACTTTTTTTCTCCCTCTCTCTAAAATAAACCGGGTCACAGGCTAATCATTACAGGCAGCTTCTTGGCCAATCCCCCGCGGGGGTACGCGCCATGACTTAAGGGTCCAACCAACCAACCAACGAACCACTGATAATTAGACGATCCCCTGATTGGGTACGCGCCAGTAACAAAGGAACGATAACAACAATGGAGAAGGACTGGCTGGCGGTCTCCAGCTTATAGGCGGGTCCTTCAGCGTCAAAGGCTTGTTGTCAGTACGGCTCTGAGCCCAGGGGATGTGCCGCCGTGTCACTCAGACACCACGTCGCCACCTGCAACGCCCTCCCGTGCAGCACTGTATTCAACGACAACCCAGCTGTCTTTCAGGCATGGCTCAACGCTGCGTAAACCAGCTGCACTGATTGTTACCGCTACTTGCACACGTGTCTGCCGCAATGCCATCATCGACGTCTCCTCCGCAACCAACCACCGGCATCGACATGTAGTGAGAGTCTTTCTGTATGTCTACTTTCTTCGGAGCTAATCTTCCCGTTTTTTATATCTCAAATTGCTTTGGTGTACTTTTTTTTCTAACTTTTATTCACTGTTTGTCAGTGTTTACTCGTAACATTCTGTTTTTGATACCTCGTCTTGCATGCATGTTCATTGTACTCGTTGCCATCAAAACCCAGGTTGCCATCTATACCTCGTGCATCAGTACTACTGGTCCTGACGTCAGTTGTAACTTCGTCCCACTTACCTTGATTGGTGGACCCATTAGATTGCCCTCTGAAGCGCGTGAGCCGCCTTAGTGTGCTCCCTGTGCCGTCAGCTATCCTTTCGAGAAACATAGCGTTGCCCTAGTGTACCCCTCCCGAATCATTTAGAGCCTATAGTGACCGCTGCGAGTACTCAAACAATAGCTAAAAGCCCCGGCATGCAAGAGGTTGGCCCGCTGCTTACCAGTCACGCTGGGTAATTTGAAATCGTGATGTTTAGCAGGCACATTGGAAAGCAGGTGTGCTGTTTACCTACTCGTTCATCACCATAGAGAATTGTAGCACTCTCACTGCTCCGTATGCAATGGGACGCGAGTGGGCACGTGCGCATTCGTTCCGGTAGGGTGGCTTAGTTCCGCTAACGGGCCACCCCGTCCTGACATGCGGGCAGATTCGTTCGGTGCGGTGTAGGCCCCCTAGGTGACCGCGCGTGCAGGTGCACTCGGGTCCCGGTACAGACGGTACATACGGAAAGGACGGAACAGACGGAATCCTAAAGCTTTCTAACAACTTCTCACATTTGGATGATACGCCAAAATTCGGAGCGTTGCTTTTGATTCACATTATACGCCCTGTTGGCCCAATTCAATGCAGGTTGCGATTAGATACTAATAACGGAGTGCGAGAACTTCTGGGCAAAGTAGATGTCCTTTGGCTTTGGATGAGTGCATTATTTCGCTTGACGCGACGAGTAGTATCTCAACTGGGGGGTCCCTAGGGAGCCAACAGCGCTTCCTACAGCAGACTTCTTACGGCGACACCGCTAAGTACGAGTGGTCGTTGAGTCAACGACCTGGCTCGCCCAAATGTGTGCTTGCTTGACCGTGTGACCACTGTTGCCACCGCGCTCCTGATGTCAGCATGCGTTGATGTAGCGTGGCTGGCGAGCTGCTTAGAGGGGACAGTTGTCTCCATTCCGATGACCAGGAACCAGAGGCCGATCTTAAAACTGCTGAATCCACTACGAGATGCCGAGCGCGAATACGTCACAATGCAACCCGTGGGTGCGACAATATCAGAACCGAACCCTGCAGTGTAACAGAACTCTGGCTCTGTCCAACGATCACTGACTCACTGCTCGAAAAGTGACAAGCATCAAAGGGACTCTGCAACACTTCCGAGAAACGCCTTCGCTCTTTTCTTCTCCTTTGGAAGCACTGCGAAAGCTATAGTTATCGCCATCACGGAGCGGCACTGCGTGATTTCCTCGTCCCAGTAGACACGCCATCCGTTCGGCTTTGATTTTGCAGCTTTCGTTGTAAAGTGGATAGTGTATATCGAGGGAGTTTATTGCATCAACTGAAGTAAAGCCGGACCAATAGCGGCTACACCATTGTAATGACGTAATTCCTGAGATCGAAGAAAGCCAATACCGGGAACGAGAGAAAAATCCTTTTATCAAGTTTTTAAGTTAACTATTCGGCATAGAGCAGTATTTTTTGGCTGAGGTATCTTGCGACCGCTGAATTCAAGTACTGGACGTGTTGGTTGACTACGTTCATCAGGTATTTAACATTTCGAAAAATGGGGCAAAAGTGCTGCAGGGTCCCAGGACACAGTTGCCTCGCTGTGTACTGAGGCAACTTTGTAACTATAGGGGTGGGATTAAACTGTTGCGTGGATGACCTCGCGTGGTAGCCCTTTACACAATTGAGTAAGGTTGCGAATATGTACGAAGGGCCAGGAACTGGGTTATGACAGGTGACTCGGTTTTCCCGTGACTCAATGGTTCCTAAGAAGGTTGGCCTGGTTACGGGACCCTGGTACATCTGACGACATGGAAATGGGATGGTGATTAAAGGGGGGGGGGGGGGGCGCTAGTTGCTCGGAAGGTCATCGTCGTAATCATCGTATTTGTATTCCGGGGTAAGCTTGTTTTGCGCCGAGAATTGGGCGGCATTGTGTTGGTCGCTTGTAGGACTCAATTTCTCCTTTCTCGTTTCTTGTTTGAAGTATTCCTAAAGTGTCGCAGACATTCATTAAAATTGTTCTGACTTTTTCTGTTTCGTGGCAGGCGAGACCGTTTCTTCGCTTTGACATGCCTCTGCCATGGAGCCGCTGGTCGTATGCGAGCCTTGCGGTTGTTTCACGAGGAACCGCACGAGATGCGGCCGCCCCTGTCCTCGTCGGAACGCTCCGGCCGATCATGATATTTGTGAGATTATTGAGAAGCGGCTGTGCGGATGTGAAGCTGGAACCCACCGGGCCCGAGCGCGCGCATTTCTTGTGTGACGCCATGATCCACCCGGGGCGTCGGGTGCCTCGCACGATATCGTTTCGGCTCTTGTCCTGCCAGATGCATGGGGGCCTCCGCCTTCCCGTTGGTGGCATCTACATGCCGCGTTCTGCGTGCCCCGCCCTGGGACGACTTTGAGGCGAGTTCCCGACCGAGTTCCTGCCTCCCGTCTACGAGTGTCGCATCCGCAGTGAGTTAGAAGCGCGAACACAGCCTACTCATCAGGACTCGCGCAAATACGTTGAGCTATTTGCAGCTCTTTAAAAGAGCTATTTTGGGTGTCACTGACACGGAGATGGTCAATTGCGTCTTAACACGTTGCTACCCACACTTCTGACCTTACTTATATGGTCCTGCTTAGATGTGTCTGGAGAATATGGCAGGGTGAGCCCGGTATATGCAGAAAACTCTTATGTAAGAGGTGCGTTACGCGACCCTTCCGCCAGCCGGGGAGGTGGCTGAGCCAGTTTGGGGCGGAGGGACATTTCTAACGATACACCATGGAGAGGCCTTCAGGCGCCAATAATCGTGCGGGTTTGGATTGCCGCACTCACTAGATTCTTCGTTTTTCGACAGTCAGTTGGAGCCTTGTAGGCCTCTAGGTGGTGCAGACAATAGCGGGAAAACTCCGCAGTGGTTTCAACCAAGGTTTCAGCGCTGGGAAAACAGGCCCTCCCTAGTGGCAGCCACAGCGCTTTTCTACCCAAGTCTTTCCCTTGGAGGCCGCCAACTATATTGTCTGACCTCAAGAGGTCCCTCCCATCCAGTTGCTGAAACGGGAGGGTCACAAGGCTACGTGCCAATTATTTACCAAGCCGGTGACTCACTAATGTGGATGGCGGGGAGTCTTCCGTAGTGTGGGTTCCTGTTTGATTGCTCGTCGCCTAAATACCAATAGCCATCAAGTTAGGCGATTGCAGTCTGACATGTTGACGGTCACTAATTATCTCAGAGGGCCCCATAGTTTATTGTTAGAGAACTTGTGTTGTTGACCCTCTGCTTGCAGTGTTGAAGCGTAGGCACACCTCACAGCATCACGTGTTTCTAGTCACGTGCTTGGAATGGACGTTTCCGCGTTCATTGACATGGGAGGCAGATTTTCGCTAATTGTCGATGCAGTGCTTGAAGTGTGCCGATCACGTGATATCAAGTTGCGCGAATTCAGCACCCGTTTAAAACTCGCCAATGGTGCTGTTGACCAAGGACATCGGACTGTGCGCTTACACGTTTTCTGCGAGCAGGTGTTTTCAGCCATTTGCAAAATGTCCTAGATTAGCGGTGTCCATGATTTTGGGCAGAAACATTGTTTTTCGCGAGGGCCTATCGTTTGAATTGGAGTTAGGTGGCCGCCGATTGAGTAATGGAGCATAATGTATGCATTTTGTGGCGTCAGACCATATCTGCACGGTTCCCAGGTCAGACGCAATCGCAAGCACGACCGGCTTTATGGATGGCGACCTTCCCACGCGCGCCGATTCCGCGTGCCGAATTTGTTATTGCTTGTTTGGTTGTTGCAAGTTCTTTCCGACGCCACTGCGCCGGCTGGCGCTGTATTTCATCTTCATTTCTCCGCTGTACACGCGTTTTAAATGCAGAGCATTTCAGTAACTCACGATGTCACCCGCGTTGGCGTCCGTAGTCCGCGTCCGCATCGCTCCCCCTACACTATATAAATACTTGCCGGCGCCAGGTTTCGATCCTACGACTCTGCGGGCGGAAAGCAAGGTGCACGGTACTCTACCAACTGAGCCACAAAGCCGACACAGAACGGAAGGTTACGAACGTGCCTTATATCCTTGACTCATTCAACCGTCGGCCAGAGGTGCGCCCTCTCCCCCGCGTCCTCCTCGCCTTCTCTCCGCTCGCAACGCCCTCTCTCGCCGCGTTCGGTTCGGGCGCACAACAGGTGGGGACGTGCGCAACACCCTCTCTCGCCGCGTTAGGTTCGCGCGCAAGAACAGGTGGGGCGCTCGCATCGCGCTCTCTCGCCGCGGTCGGTTCGCGCTTAAACCACATATGTCGTTCGCGCGCGCTGCGGTCGCTAACATCTGTGGCGTGATCGTGACGTCAGCATCACGCGTTCGCGTGGTGGCGATTTCGGCGCTATAACACTCTCTCGCGAGGGGCATTGGATTGGATTCGATTGGATTGGCTTGGATTGGCATGTCTACGCTGGAAGACAACAATTACAACAACAACAACCAATACGTAATCCATACGACTTGCAGGCGCGCCCCCCCCGCAGAAATGCTCTGCATTTGATCGTGCCCCTCGCGAGGGGGATGTTTTCTTTTTCTCGGCCTGCCATCGTTGATATTTTGTCTTTCTCTCGGTCCCTTGTGCTCAATCTTTTCCCATGTACACCTGAGCACGTGCACACCTTCTGTGGGATGGCCGGTGCCCTGAAATAAGTTTTTAAAAGCAATATTGTTCCTTGGCTAGGCTGGCGAAAGCACGCATCAGGTGGTGTCCACCGAACCCACACCCACCCGCATATCGTCCGCAAAAAACTGTCCACAGTTGATAACTCTTCGATTACGCGTTGCATGGCATTCCACTCATTCCGCGATGTGTATTGCCATTAAACTCGTTCAATGGCTCACGTAAATCCGAAACAATAAAAACTTTTCCACGCGTTTCTTATATAACATGAAATAGAAATAATCATCAGGAAGAACATTGCGTGCACTGTTACATATAGTGCCTTCAAAGAAAGAAAAAAAGGAAGAAACACTCGGCGCGCGGTCAATTACCATTAATTTACGACGCATAGCACGAAGGTCATGGGTTCGATTCCAATCCGCGGCGGCCGCTTTTCTGATGGAGGCGAAAAGGAATAACGCTCGTGAGTACGAGATTTAGGCGCACGTTAAAAATCCCCAGCTGGTCAAAATTAATCTGGAGCCCTCCACTACGGCGTGCCTCATCGCTTGCGTTGCGTCGGCGCGTTAAACCGCAGAATCAATCAAACGCATAGCACGATTATAACAAAAAAAAATGTTGGGTGCGTCAGAAATTTCCCGCGCTATCTTGGTCTTTTGCTTTAGAGGTAGTGTAGCTGCAGCATGAATAGTGATTCTTGACAAAGTAGCTGCAGTGAATCGGATGCGGACGGTGTAGGTTATAGTCGACTAAGGCAGAAGATTAGACGGCAAACCTACACAAAGGAACGCGTTCGCGAAAGCCTATGCTGAAAGATCCTGCGATATTCTTGCATTGTACTTGCAGTGAACATATCGTTCGTGATGGTATTTGTTGCGAACAGCTGAGTAAGCCATGCACACCCACGGTAAGGGCAATTTGTTTTCACAGGGTTCCGATCGCTTCGGTACGGGGGCAGTGGCTCAAAAAGATATCCCGCAGATAACTGGTTCTCACTCGAAGCATTGACCTGGGACGGCTACAATACCAAACTAACATGGAGCTCCAGTTATGGTAAAAACGCCGCAGCCGGTGCAGAGGTTGCCGTCGATTAGTGCTCCCTCCACTGGAAAACCACTATGTTTTCCCGCAAGAATGACGGCGCTTCCACACACAGAATGGTCCTGTTAGGGTGTTCATACAAAGTTGAGCCTTCTCTCTAAACTAGTGCACGTAGATAGATAAGCTTCCCGTCAATGGAAAGCTCGTTGACGTAAATTGAAATTCGACGGATTTTCCTCGTGTCTTAATGAACGAAAATGCTCGAAAATAAAGAATGCTATCCGAGCAGGCGCATATGGTGACAGTTTGGTTAACTTGTGTACGTTCACGTTTGCATAGCTGGAAATTGGTTCTAGATTTAACCGTAAATTCTCGTTAGTGGCCGGTATTACAGGTAGTGATCGGTACGATCGGCATTGATCGGTACGTCAGCTACTTTTTATACGAGCAGTCAAAGGCCGCACTGTGAGCGAAACAAAGCTGTCGAGTTTGTGGATTAAAATTAACAAAAGCTTGATGTGGGCGAGTTGGTACATACTGCTAAAAATTAATCGGCGCTAAAACAGGGACGAGAGGAACACGTAACTCACAACACGGTGCCGAACTTCCAACTAGAATTTATTGAAAAAGATGCTGCTTATATACACAAAACTAAAAACCTAAATGTCGTTTTCAGCGCCCCGAAAAAGTTGTCAAAAGTTTGCCCAATGATGAGCAAAAATCCGAAGAAAGAATCTGAACCCTGTGCAAAAAACCACGCTGTTCGCTACACCGACTGCAGGATGGGTGTAGTTTATGAAATTCCCCTGAGCTGCAAAAGAGTGTATATTGGGCAAACTGGAAGATGCTTCAATGAGAGGGCAAGGGAGCACAATTGGGCAGTTGAAAATAAAGCTGGTGGCCACCTATCTGATCACTGCAAACGATGCAAGTGTAGCCCCCTGCTAGATAGGACAAAGTTCTTGCGGAAAGCACGAGGAAGGCTTGAGCGCGAAATTATGGAAGCTCTTTTTATTAGACAGGCAGGGGATAACTGCGTGAGTACTCCGTCCTTATCGCTGACTGATAAAGAAGTGGCTTTTTTAAACACGTGATGCATTTAGACGTGACATTTGCTTCTCGTTTTTAGGTTTTTAGTTTTGTGTATATAAGCAGCATCTTTTTCAATAAATTCTAGTTGGAAGTTCGGCACCGTGTTGTGAGTTACGTGTTCCTCTCGTCCCTGTTTTAGCGCCGATTAATTTTTAGCAGGATTAAAATTAGTCCCACCTAGCGGAGCGCGCCGTCCCTACACGGCAATATTTTGGCAAGCTGGCTCCCATTCTCTCCGGCTGGGATGGGCAGGCCGCTATCTATAAAGCCGGTCGTGGTCGCAACGCTGTCGGTGTTGTCTGAGCTAATCACGGAATTGCTGGAAAAGTGCCCTTGCACTGACTCTGACCAAATGCAGCTCGCCTATAAGCTCGAGCCGGTCACTGCCATGTTCACGCAGGCTCCGTTACCGGCAACCATCCTTCAACATCGCATCGACACGGGGGACGCACTGACCTTGAGCTGCAATCCATGTCCGCGCAGTATCCCAAGGCAAAACAGGACGTGGCTTCCGAGGAGATGCTCAGCATGGGTGTCGCGACACCGTAGCAGAGCACCCATGCGCCTGCAGTCCGATTGGCACCAAAAAAGACGGCAGCGTGCGTCTCTGCGTGGACTACCATCTTCTAAACGACGAAACTGTAAGAAACGCCTGTCCGTTTCTTGCCGGGAAATTCAATATTCCCTCACTTGGCCGTGCACGCGTGTTTACCGCTATGAATTACTGGCGAGGCTTTTTGAAAATCGAAATGTACCCGCATGATATTCACAACGGATCCTTTACGCACTGCTGAGGTCATTCAGAATTTATTCATACGCTGTTTCGGCTAAAAAACCTACCCAAGCAATTTTCAGCGATTGATGAACACTGTTCTTGAAAATGCACGTTAGAGGTACGCCATGGCCCATATGGGTGATGTAGTCGTATTTTGACGTACCTTTGAAAACACCTCATGCACCTGGAAGATGTGCTTGGCCACATCCCCAGGATTGAGGGACACGCGCCGCGGAAACCTGACTGCGCCCCTCTCCCGGCGCTTCGCCCGTCCGGGGCGTAACTGAATGGGGCAGAAAAAAGAAACGGCCGCCGTTTAATAACGAAGACAGCTAGAAAAATCGACTCCGGGATATCCGTAGCACGGCTCTAGCGGCATGCCGTGGCAAAATATTGGGCTTGTACGACTAACTCACGAGGTTCCCGGGCCGTCTAAAATTTTTCTGCTGCGGCCTATGAGAACAGGCTGGATTTCAGGTCGTTCCGCACTAGTTAACACAACATTGTGGCGCTCAGAAAACAGATAGAAAAAATGACTCCCGGGTTTGAGTACTTCAGGTTGTGGGCTACAAACCTGTTATTGTAGATTTTTTGCAACGTTGTTTGTGTAGGTTCCCTGCAACACTTTTCATGCCCGGGGTGAGGCGTATCGCCACAAACTTCGAAAAACTGACGCTACGTGGCGCCCCCGTCCCCCTCCTTTTTCCTGGAAGGAGTGGAGAGGAGGACCGTCTCCAGCCGAACACTCGCCTCTCCTCAGCGGAACCAGGGAGGGTTCCCATCTGTTGTCGCTGAGAGTAACAAAGAGGCAGTCGGTAGTGTGCACGAGGACGAACAAGGCCTGCTCCCCTGGTTTATCCCAAGGAAGTGGCGGAGATAATTGCTGCCACTGAAAAGGTTTGGCTGACTTGACTGTCCCCCCTCCTCATTTTTAGTTTGCGCAGAGCAAACAAAGCGTGCTCCCCTGGTTTTTTCGCGCGGGGGGGGGGGGGGGGGGAGGGGGGGAGGGGGGGGGGGAGACTTTCCAGCACAAGAACTGTGCCTGAAGGACCTACGACGTGTCCACACGCGCTACTGTGTACAGTTTTTGCTTCTTCGTTTTCTTTCTTTTTTCTGAGGTGGCAAATAACGCTATGTTAGTACGGTGTCAAATGTGAAAATAAGTTATCCGCACGGTTTCCTGCAGTGATGCGTTAAATGGTGTAAAACGTATATGTTTGCGCGCAGGTATGCCATTTTGTCTTTTTTTACATACGGATTAGTATGAATGTATTTGTAATCTGTTTAGCGTTTTCTTTTCTTTTGCTGTATTGTGTTTTTCTTATGTATACAGGCAGGGTTCGTACGGGCTTCAAAAGCAAAAATTCAAGGGTTTTCAAGGACTTTGAAGGACCATAAAACACATTTTCCAGATGCATATTACCAGCGAGAAAACAGACATGGACTAAGAAAGAAGCAGACGGGACACTCGCTGTCTGCTTCTTTCTTAGTCCCTGTCTGTTTTTTCGCTGGTAATATGCATCTAAGTCAACACCAACTAGCCCAACTTTCAGCCTTAACATTTTCAAGATCCCCATCATGTTCAAGGTCCCCAACACAATGCAAACTTTTGATATTGCCTAATACCTAAGAACATTAATGCACATTTAGATAGGCGCTATGGGTTCATGAATGCTCCCCCAGCTTTATTTTTTATTTCATAGTTTATATTTAGAGGTTTTTCTTTTTTCTTGATTTTTTGCTGAGGCTGTTTGATTTCAAAACTTAGTTAATGTTGCCTGCATCTCCTGCTTTATCAGCAAGAGTATCAGCTGAAATTAACTCAGCAAGTGTTGCTGCAAGGCAGGATGAACTATGTACACGTCCACCATTTGCATGTAAAAGCAAACACAGATGGAGCGTATGAGTCACAGCAAACACGCAATGAAAGGCCGTCCACAGACTAGATGGAACATGCAAGATAGAGAACAGAAGCCGGCTTTCACGGGATTGTATCGTGACATGAATTCTATTGAGGAGTGCTGCTCCCAATGTTGCCTCGTAATAATGAGAATCCACAAATCTTAATTTCGTGCAATACACTGAAACTTGATTGTTACAATGTTTCTTTACATTTTTAACACCTAAAATTCACGACAAACACTTTAAAATTTTGTCAAAAGATAGGGCCATTGGTTCTCTCCAGAATAATTAAGGGTTTTCAAGGACCCTTTAAAAATTCCAGGACTTCCCAGGCCTTGAAATTTTCACTTCTAAATTCAAGGGTTTTCAAGATTTTCAAGGACCTGTGCGAACCTTGACAGGTAATCATGCCGTCCTTGTTACTGTATATATCTATTCCCACACATGCCTAAGGCCTGGCACTCAGGCTGGAAGTATGAAATAAATAGTAAATAAATAAAAATAAAGCACTTTCTTCAAGTTTCTGAGACTGAAATTATGGCGCAAGGGGGGTTGCCAAGAGCTGAACGAGCGCCGCTTTTTTAACGCTATTATATCGAAGCGGCGTCCGTTTTATCAAAAATCGTTTTCTCGAATGCCGGTTTATAGATTCACCAATGTTCGTTGGTTTTTTTCGTTTAAATTGTTATTTTATTCAATTTATGTACCATTCATCCCAATGCTATTTAAACGCTTTTTACCAGAGGGAATATATTAATTAGAGGTGTGTTCAAGTTTAATTAATTGTTTTTCATCCTTTTGAAAAATTCCCAGTATATTGCCGTAGTTTCGCAGTTTTTTTCCCGCAGCTTTTTGTTCAATATTTGTTGCCTTTAAGCTTTGCGAATTTTCTCATTCTTGTGTGCGCTCTAGAGAATGTGTTTGATATTTTGTTAATTGTAAATATTAAAATTGTGGCCGCGCTCCACTGCTTCCAAGGCGCTTCCATCAGAACAGCACCAGTTAAAAACTGATATGCGTTAAAAACGGTTATAAAAAGTATAAACGACGCCGTAAGAAGCATGCATATACGTGAAAAAGTCAATGGCGCTTAACCGAAATGGAAGCAATTATACATTTACAGCACACTGTTACAGTTAAAGTGTCGTGAATTATACGAACGCAATGGTAGTGCTGCACCTGAAATTAACCCCAATGTTGAGCATTGATGTTTGGGATTCCAAGTTACTACTATTTAGACGCCTATGAACGGCCCATTTTAGACGGGTCTAGGACATTTCGATGTACTGGAACATTTCAATGCGGGATGTTACGGTGCAAGCATTCCGGTGCACCGACATTTTCGTACGCCAACTTTTCTGCGAACGGATTTGTGTGCTTATTTGTGTGAAACTTTCGGCAACTTATTATTTGCGTAGGTATTAGGTTATGGATGACTGTCTGCGCACTGATTGCATCGTTTGTGTTTATACTTTGAAAGTTTTCGGTCAGAATTTGAGATTTTTTAGAGCTTTATTTAATAACTCCTTTAGGCAATACCAATTATTATGTATCTTATTTTTTTCTAGGGGCGCGGGCGAGGGTTCAGAAAGTCACAAAAAGAGCAGCTTCTTGCCGCCTTGTGTGGCGCCTTGCATCTGCGCAAAAAGAGATATTTAACGATGTTACGGCACATATAATGTTACACTGACGTCGAAAGGGACAAATTATGCAGCTCTTAAAGCTTTATGCTGTCGTTCATGAAACTTTGTGTAAATGAGCTGAAGAAACGGTTTTCATTAAGACTTGTAACAAATAAAACTGGCTCACTGAACGTAGGCACTTCCAAAAAAAGACGTCTATTGCTAAGCTTGCGCACCAAGCTTCTGAACTGTGCCTTTTCTGTGCACCCTTCGGTGCCACACACAATAATTGCAGCTCTCTTTCCTAGGTGTAAATTCCGAGGACACCTAAGCACTTTTTTATGATACAGTGATTGAGAAAGCATTAGTGTCCAGTTGCCGAACGTGCACTCTCAATCGTCCTTTTTTCTTTTCTGTCTGTCTATCTGTCCGTCTGTCACTCGATTCAGCCGCTGGGCCAAACATGAAACAATGCTGGAACAAGGAGTATATATAGGCAAAACCGTCCCAAGCTACTGAACCTGGCGGAGTGCATATATTTCTATGTGTCAATATTGTTCAGAAGAAAAACTTGGCCGCGTATCTGCTCGCTTCGCTGCAAATGTCGTCGAAAGGCGATAGTCTTCTGCAGCCCCTGCCGTCTCATACATTCTCCCCCCCCCCTCTCTCACTCCTCGCGCGTCTGACGCGATGGAGGTTAGCTAAATTAAATCCACTTTCCCGCGCTGCAGAGCTCGCACGCCATCTGTTGGAACCTTTGCTACTGTTCGGCTTAGGGTTGCGCTCGAGCTCGAGGCTCGGGCGCCAGCTTCTTTTCGTATTTTTTGGTCAAACCATTGTTTTAACGCCTCTTTTTTAAATTGCTATCGTGAAAACCAAGGCCATGTCTATGCTTATTTAAAAGAACGCGCGTAATCCCGGTTATGTGCTTACATTTTGCCTCAAATGTACCTGGGGTTTCCTTCGCGCCATATTATTGGGACATGTATGACAAATCTTGGCAGTTTTAGAAGTTTGGAACGGTTTTGCGTATATAAGCGTCTTGTTTAATAATATTTATAACTTTTGAACCGGTGGCTGAATCGGTGCCGTCCACCGGGCGGACGCCCTAACATCTGCGCTTCATGCTCGCCAAATAAAGATATATCAATCAATCAATCGCGTTTAAGTAGCCCAAGAAAGACTATCGTCTTTAAAAAAGCATTAGGCATAATTGAGGCAAAACATTAGTGCATAACTGGCCGCAGCAGCGTTCTTTTATTCAAAAATAGACGTGCGATTGTTTTTAATAAAAATGCGGTAAAAGACAGTGTCAAAAACAGGCCAGATAGAAGTAAATATAATAAAAGAAAGATGTCTCCTCAAGAGTGAGAGAGAGAAACCTTTATTTGGGGCAAGGCTGGCCCTAGGCCTGTTGGGGGAATAGGATCAAAGGAATGGGTAAGGAAGGGGAGCAGACCGGCCGTTCTATACAGCTCGTGCTAGACCGCTTGTGACTGCGAATACAGCAATCTTGTGAAGGATGGGAGTGCCCACTGAGTGAGGGTCTATGGCTATCGCGGGATCGTTGGTGGGGGCAGAGAAATTTCTATAGCGAGTTAATTTGGGGCAAAACCAAATGAGGTGGTGCAGATCAGCTTTGGTTAGGGAGTGGCACTTGTTCACGAATACCTCAGCAGCTCTTGGAAGCGTAGGTAGAGAAGCCAGGAACCCAGGCGGGATGAGGTTTTTGAGGCGCTGTTCCAAGAACAATTGAAAGAAAAGGTCCCAACAGGTGGCGCGCGAACCAAGAAAACGAGGGAAAATTGAATCTAATTCATCAAACTTCAATTGCATTAATTATGGGGGAGGCAGGGGGAGAAGAACAGCGTGAGGGGGAGAGGGGAGGATGTTACGAGGCGGGGGCGGCCGAAGGCTATGGTATACATTTGCAGCGAAGCAACCAGATACGCAGCCAATTTCTTATCTTCTCCT
The DNA here is from genome assembly GCF_048455015.1 of Haemaphysalis longicornis. Classification (NCBI taxonomy): domain Eukaryota; kingdom Metazoa; phylum Arthropoda; class Arachnida; order Ixodida; family Ixodidae; genus Haemaphysalis; species Haemaphysalis longicornis. The sequence continues at coordinate 169,660,666 of NW_027526203.1, forward strand.
CGTGTCTATGACTCGGCACATACCCGGGGAACGTATAGCATACCCCATTTCAGGTAGTATGACGGACAGGGCGTTTCACGTAAGAGCGCTAGTCCAAGAATATTGTTCACTGATCATGTCGCACACTAGCCGGTGGTTGGGGCGGGGAGTATTAAAATATTTTAGTGTACGTCTAAAAGAAAAGAAGAACCTACCCGCAATCAGTAGCACCTTTCTCTTCTTGAGCAAAGCTGCCTCAGGGGCTAGCGCGTGCAAGTCGATCCAGCACGTGCTCTTTTCAGAAGCGTTCTCGTCGGGCCGGCGTGCGTCTTTTTTAGCTTTGGAGGCACCGGAAAGCCCGTTGAGCGGACGCGTCCCACGCAATAGAAAACATTCATAACGTGTTTTTCTTTTACTTGCCGAAGACTTGCATATGCTCATCTGCTTGTTTTGGCACTGTCGCGTTAATTGCGTATTTCTTTGTTTTCCGTTACTCATAATGTTAGTATACTTGCACCTCAACCTTAACGCAAAGTAGGTAAGGGTTGAGGCATTTGATTTTTGGTTTTTTATGAACCCCGAAATAATAGATTATGATCTTGCTCTACCGCTTGTGCTTTGCAACAATAACGCAAAATGTTTTTGTGCTGCAAATTATTTGTCAATGCAGATATTAGCATAGGAAAAATTATTTTCCTGAATTCGGGTGTGAATGTTCGCGCGTAGAAATTAAAAGCGAGCAGAAAAAGAAAAGCTCGTTTCGTTTAATTGCATGCGTCTTCAAAAGACGCCCACATATCAGACACCTGATTAATTCTAATGTACGAATCAATGTACCAACACAATTTGTGCAAGTTGTTCAACAGCAAAAAAAAAAAAAAGTTCGGGATGTGCCAAGTGCGAACAAGTATCATGCAAGCGGAAGGAAATAAAAATGCCCTGTGACAAATTGAACAGATGACCCCTTAATGTCGAAAAGGTGACCCATGGGACCTGAAAGGCTTTCGGAACCGACGTCCCCCAACAACACGTTTCATTCCGTGAAATAGCCAGGACACCGGGCTGGTCGAGCGGCGCGGTGAGCAGACGATGCGTCCGTAGCAGACAAGACGACACTGGCAAAAGTTGACTCATTAGCGACGCTGCAGTTGACCCGAGCCTGCTCGATACGTACTAACGCACATTGTTTCACAAGTCGAAAGAAAATTTTACCGGGCTCTTTCCTTCGAGTGAGAAATGCAGCACGAGCGCCACGAAAAAAGCAGGCGTCCGAGCGGGGCGAGCCCTCCCCGTCCACACGGGTAGGGTGCCTCGATGCGCGCCCGCAGAGCGGGGGCGCATCGAGGCAGTCTACACACGGGGGAACCGCAGCCCATGCGGGGTCGTTTTGTGAGGGCTCCCCTCTTGTTTTTTTTTTTTTTTTCCTTCCTGGTTCGGCGAATTTCAAAGGCGAAAAGCTGGCCTGTTTGGGAAACCGTCGCGAGCGGCTAGACCCTGTGTGAAGGCCCTGCTTCTCGCACCGCGGGGGAGAGAACAAGAGAGAAGGAATTGTGTCTTCAGGTCGCGACGCCACGTGGTGTCAGTTTTTCGAAACTCGACGCCGTGTCCCGAAATCCTGGCCATGTTTGAGATGTGCCGGTCGTTCTCCCCGAGAATCCTAAGGGGGTGCAGCTCGCGACCAGCGAGGCTGACTTCTTCGAATTTGTTGTCGATAACAGAACTTCGTCCAAAGCCAACTTGAAGACAATTACAGGATATCCGTGCCCACCTGATATTAGGAGCTTCGAGAGGTTTCTGAGCAAGATAGCCTTTTACCGCGGCTTTAACCTCATTGCGCCGCAGAGCTATCGTACCAACTGAACTTTGCGAAAGTGTGAAATGCCTAGAGGAGGAATAAGCACAGCAAGCTGTTGAGGTTTCGCTTTCGGGGAGACAGCGAAGTTAAGGATAAAATATCTTACCAACCCCTTTGTCTTGCAGACCGATGCTATAGACTATTGTCTGGGAGCAGTGCTTGTTCGGAAGTTCGATAGCGTGCTCCATCCGGCCGTACTTGCGAGCAATCCTATCACCTCGGCTTAAAACAACTACACCATCACCAATCACGAGTGTGTAACATTCATGTTTTTACTCAATGAATTTGACATGCAGGTAGACGGTGCTTCATTAAACATTCAGATTCCATGGCTTTAATGTGGCTGCAGTTTTGTAGATCCCTATGGCCGCCTTGGGCTTCGGGTGCTTGCGGTTCAGCGTTATCACTTTACTATGCAGCATAGGAATGGTTCGCAGAACCAAGTCGCTCCCTTTCTCTCACAGGCTGACTTTGCTTAGTGTTCGAAAGACGAAGTGACGGCGCTAGTGACTGCACGGGATACTGACGGCACGCTGGTCAGCAGGATGTTCCTTCTCGGCCCACAAGCCGACGGAGTTTGCTATAAGGTGATTGAGAACCTCGGTGAACAGGGCGTTTCTCACACAACCAAAAGCGGTAATTTCGTCTGATACGTTCTGCCAGAGGAAGGTCTTCTACATCGGAGTTTTCCGCAGACTAATGATGAAGCTGATTCCCCTTTCAGCGCTGTTATACCACCGAAGCTTAGGAACGCCTTCCTTCGACAATTCCATGGCTGCACTTGCTAGACACATCTTTAGCAGCACAAACTATAATAAGTTTTGTCGACCAGTCGCTTCAACGGGTATTAGGCTTGATGTGCTGGGCTTCCTCTAGCTCTCATGTATAGCAGGTAAAAAAAAACACTCTTTGGTTGCTCGCACGGGCTAATGCAAATCGTTTCATGCGGTATCACCGGACTTCCGCCAGCCGGTCTCTTGGCCACTGCTATTTGTCGTTACAGACTAGCTCACAAAAAGGTTTGAGTTGTTCCAGCCACGCAGCATCAGTGCCCAGAACGCATGGAGGCGTCAAATGTGTGTGTTTTGGCGCTCTCCTAACACTTATCACGGACAGTGCTACTTATTTCACAGTAAGTTCTTTGATGGCTACTGTCTTGACAAAGGCGGGAAACACAAGTATACGACGACCTTATAACACTTAGGCGAACATAAGGGGCATATAAATCGCAGTCCCAAAGCAATTCAACTAAAAATTGGGATGCTAAGCTTCTTGAGATTCCGTTGACACTCGCACCACGGTGAAGCCCAGAACTGAATAGACGCTGGCTCACTTGAACATCTTGGGGCGATGTCCTTTTCGCTCCACAGAAATGCTTTTTGCAGAACGAGCAGCGTGTTCTGGTATGACACCCGTGCAGCCCGAGAGCAGCCTGACTTTACACTTATCGAACAAGCGGACCAGTAAAACCAGACCTTTCGAGATCTTCAGTTTGCGGTCGCCGACCTGGTGCTCCTCCCCACTCATCCAGTGAGTGACGCTTCGCGGTCGTTGGCTGCGCCGCTGGGTCCTTAATGGGAGGGCCTAATTACAGTAGGTCAAAAGCTGTCTTCTCTGTCATTTTCTACCAAACGTAATACTGGTGGGCATTCTGGCCCTGTACATATGTCAGACCATAAACAGAATCACACGTTACAGGAAAATACGGGAAAGGCGAGAGAAAAGAAAATACGAGAAAGGCGAAAGAAAAGTCCCCCAAAAGACCAACAAAATACCCGCACAATTCTCGACCCAAAAACAACCTTTCCACGCCGTCCCCCGCCTGCCCCCCACACATTTAATCGCCACCCCATATCCAGGGTGCCAGATGTACCAGGGTCCTCTAAGCGGGCCGCGGTTCTTTGGAACGACTGAGTCGGGAAAACCGAGTCACACGTGATAGCCCCGTTCGTGCCGCTGCGTACATCTTCACAACCGGTTCTCATGTAGGTAAAGGGTCACCACGCGAGGTTGACCACGCAACCGTACAAAGCCACCGTTAGTTACACAGTTGCCTCAGGTCACAGTAAGAGTTGTGTTTTTCAATCTGAATCCCATTTGAAAACTGTCGACCCGGGTGCAACCATTTGGTGGTTGTATTTACGCCCATTAAAGGGACACTGCAACACTTTCTTCACCTTTTTTTAAATGTAGATGCTTGCAGAACGTAGTCAACCAATACGTCCAGTAATTAGATTAAGGGGCTGCAAGGTACCTCAGCCAAAAATTACTGCTGTATGCCCATCAGATAAGCTTGAATCTTGCTGAAAAATTTTTTCTCTCTCTTCCCGGTAGTGTCGTTTTTGGACAGCTGGAATGTTGTAAATCGGCTTGCTATGTTATCTCCCGCCGCCTGAGCCAGGCGTGTGACGTATCAACAACTCAGCGTCATGTCTTTCCTCGCCCTTTCTTCCATCCCAACTCCCTCTCCCTTGCTATGCTTTAAATACTGTGTTCACGGACGAATAAATGGTTCAGTTCCCAGCGCTGTCTCGTCTGTCGTCCACGCACCGTGTGTGCGCCGGCTATGTAACAGTGGCGACGATCAAGAAAGGAACCCATGAAGTAAAAGAAGAACACGGCGAGCAAAACCACGGTACGGTCTTTCAAGAACCTGCAGCAATGACAACGGCAGCCATGGCTCACCATTATCTTCCCGAGTATGACGGCGAGAGGGAGAATTGGAAAGCGTACGTCATCAAGGCAGAAGCTTGTTTCGAGGCAGCGGGAGTTATCGACACAGCGAAAAAAAGGGCGTTGCTCGTAGCAGCGTTAAACACGAGGACTGTGCGGATTATGTCGGGACGAGTCGCTCCCAAGAAACCGAACAGCCTAACCTACGAAGAAGTCGTTGCAGCGCTGGATGAATATTTTGACCCGAAGCGCCACGAGATAACGGAAAGCTTCCGGTTCTTCAAACGATGTCAGCACGAAGGTGAGCCTTTGCAACATTTCCTTGTCGACATCCGACGCATTGCAGACAACTGCAATTTTGGCAGCACGCTGGAACGAATGCTCCGCGACCGTATAGTCTGTGGGGTCAGATCAAAGGCTTTGCAAAAACAGCTTTTGGCAAAAGCAAACTTGACTTTGGAAGAGGCCGAAGCGATAGCATTATCAGCCGAAACGGCAGAAGATGACGCAAATAAGATATCGGGCGATACAACTACCGTACTGAAGGTTGACGCGCAGCGCGTGTTGACGAACGAGCCTACTCTAAAATGCGGACGCTGCGGAAGTAAGAAGCATAACAGCCACGCATGCGGCTGGGCCAAGAGTAGGTGCTATCGCTGTGGTAGGCCGGGTCATCTTGCGAAAATGTGTTCGAGCGACGCTCCGAGGAAACGCGAAACAGTGCAGACGCAAGGCATGCGGGGACGAGCACTGGCGGTGGCGGAAGACTGTGCGGAGGGGAACGTAGACGAAGCTATGCACCTCTGGACTTTGTCTTCATCTCGGTAGTGGCAATTAGAGCCCCCAATTCACAGGAAGTTCACTTGGTGCGGCGTTGACATGCCAATGCTGATAGACACGGGGTCGCCCGTCTGCGTTCTGCCACGCGAAATTTATGAAACGAACCGGGAGAGATGGCCGCCATTGCAACCTTCATTTGTCCAGCTTTCCTGTTATTTTGGCAAGCTCCCCGTCCTAGGACAATTGGACATGAAGGTAGCTTACAAGGGTGCCGTAGTAGACTGCTCGTTGGTAGTATTAAATTGCCCCGGTCCTTGTCTATGCGGGTGGGACCTAATTTTTCAGCTGAGCAACGCAGGGTCACCTGTCCTTAACTTGAGAGCGGAAGCCGGATCGCCAACGAGTCTCCCGGCCGTGGACGACATCGTCAACGAGTTTCAAGACGTTTTCAGCGCGGAACTCGGCTGCATCAGCGGTCCCCCTGTGCACCTTCAACTCAAGGAAGGAGCTACACCCAAGTTCTGTAAGGCACGATCCATTCCTTTCGCTCTCCATGATAAGGTTTCTCAAGAACTTGACAGACTGGTAGCAATTAGGGTGTTATCACCGGTAGCGCATGCGGAGTGGGCCACGCCCATTGTGCCAGTCTTAAAGAAAGATGGAACCGTTCGGATTTGCGTCGATTTCAAGATCACGTTAAATCCTGTATGCGAACTGGAGCAGTACCCATTGCCGGCGATTGACGACAGGTTGCCGGCCTAAACGGCGGAGAGTACTTCAGCACTCTCGACCTCCGTGACGCGTATAATCAAGTACCGCTTGACGAAGAATCGCAGAAGATATGCGTAATTAACACGCATCGAGGGCTATTTTGCTTCCAGAGGCTGCCTTTTGGCATAGCGTCTGCCCCAGCCATCTTCCACCGAAAAATCGAAACAGTCCTGCAGGGGCTACCAGTCGTGCAAGCTTACCTCGATGTGTTGGTTGCGGAGCGACAGGGAAGCAGCGAGACCCTGCGAGCGGTACTCCAGCGTTTCCGTGAGCACGGTGTAAAACTGCGTCTAGACAAATGCAAATTTAGTCAACCTTCAGTCACGTACTTAGGGCACCAAATCGACAAAAACGGCCTACACCCCACTGAGAAACATGTGGAAGCAATCGCCCAGGCTCCTAGCCCGACAAATGTGCAGGAACTACGCTCATTTCTGGGCATGCTGTCGTATTACTCCAAGTTCCTTCCGAATATGTCATCTTTGCTTGCACCTTTGTACCAGTTGCTTGGCAAAAATGCGCGTTGGGTCTGGGGAGAAGCTCAACACAGCGACTTTGCCAACGCAAAGCAGTGCCTACTTGCGGCAGGGGTGCTCGTTCACTACGACCCCGCAAAGCCATTAAAACTGGAGTGCGACGCTTCTCCGCATGGCATTAGTGCCATGCTGTTTCATACGGATGGAAAAGTGAACCGTCCCATAGGCTTCCGTTCGCGAACGCTGACCACTGCTGAACGGAATTACTCCAAGGTAGAACGTGAGGCCTTGGCCCTTGTTTTTGGGGTGTTGAAATTTCGCGACTATCTCCTCAACAGAGATTTTACCTTGGTCACAGATCACCAGCCGCTCCTGGGCCTTCTGAAAGCGGAGAAGCCGACGCCAGCGTTGGCCGCAGCTCGAATACAGCGGTGGGCTCTCTACCTCGGCGGATTTCGCTACAAGCTTCAGTATTCGCCCGGTAAGCTGCTACTAAACGCCGACACCCTCAGCAGGCTAACGCTGCAGACTCCAGCACCACCAGCGAGAAGCGAACCCCCAGAGTATGTTTACGCTCTAACAAGTTTCGATGATGGTACTGTGTCTGTCGAAGAACTCAGAGCTAACTGCGCGGGACCTTTTACTAGCGAAGGTCGTGGAGTACACCAAGCATGGCTGGCCGAAACATGTAAAGGACACAGAGCTGGTGCCATTCTCGGACCACCGGTTAGAACTATCCGTGGCTCATGTGTTGTTATACTGGGGTCATCGAGTTGTTGTTCCCACACACGCACGAGAACGGGTGCTACATATGCTCCATGAGACACATCAAGGGTCATCGGCAATGAAGGCTGTCTCCAGATCGGCATTCTGGTGGCCGGGACTAGACCGAGAGATAGAACACCTCTCAGCGTCGGGCCACAACTGCGTGCAAAACCTGCCTGTGCCAGCCTCTGCTCAACCAATGAGTTGTCCAGCCGTTAATGAAAAATAGTCGAGGCTGCACGCCGATTTCGCCGGGCCGGTCGCAGGCAGCATGATACTGGTGGTCGTGGATGATGCCACTAAGTGGATTGAAGCCGTGCCCATGAGGCAGGCAAGCACGCAGTCTACAATTGCCAGCTTACGCAGCATTTTTGACAGATTCGGTGTTCCACGCACAATAGTTGCGGACAATGGCACGCAGTTCACTAGTGAAGAATTCGCCACCTTTGCGAAGAACAATAACATCGCACACCTCCGTACGGCTGTGTATCGCCTACAATCTAACGGGCTCGCTGAACAAGCTGTTCGGACGATTAAGGAAGCTTTAAAGAAGATAAGCGAAATCACATTAGAAGAGAAATGAGTGAAGGTTCTTTTCAACTACAGGAGAACGCCGTGCCCCGAGAGAAAATCCCCTTCCGAACTTCTATTCGGCTACCTGATCCGCTCTCGCTTGGACTCGCGTTTCCTACCTTTCCCAGGGTCAACCCGGGAGACGGAAGAGTGGACACTGCCATCCGACACAGCCGTGTACGCCCGTAACTACGGCCAGGGGGACAAATGGACACCAGGGAAAGTTCAGTCCGCTACAGGGTCACGCATGGTCACCATACAAACGCCCGCTGGGGTGGTTCGGCGTCACATAGACCAAGTGCATTCCAGACCGAGCCCGGCATCCGCTCGGAGCGGCGTTCACCGAGACCAAGACGAGGGGAGCCCTTCGGCTGCAGCTGCGCCCACACCGACCGACAACGAAGGCGATTTGAACGAGCAGCCTGCAGACCAGGTGGTACCTGCACAACCGTCGCCGCCTATCCAGAAGGCTCAGGAACCCCCGCAAGTTTTGCGACGTTCTACTCGGGAAAGAAAGCCTGTACAGCGTTTTCAATACTAAGGGAGGAGAAATGTTGTAAATCGGCTTGCTATGTTATCTCCCGCCGCCTGAGCCAGGCGTGTGACGTATCAACAACTCAGCGTCATGTCTTTCCTCGCCCTTTCTTCCGTCCCAACTCCCTCTCCCTTGCTATGCTTTAAATACTGTGTTCACGGACGAATAAATGGTTCAGTTCCCAGCGCTGTCTCGTCTGTCGTCCACGCACCGTGTGTGCGCCGGCTATGTAACAGTGGAATTACGTCATTACAGTGGTGTAACCGCCTTTGTTCCGGCTTTCCGTCAGTTAAAGCCATAAGCTCCCTCGATATTTACTTTAAAAAAGAAAGCCAGAAAAGCAAAGCAGAAACGTAAGGCGTATCTGCTGCGACGGGCAAATCACGGAGACCCGCTCCCTGGTGGCGATAACTATGGCTTTCGCAGTGCTTTTAAACGCGGAGGGAAGATCAAAAGCGTCTTCGGAAGTGTTACAGAGCTTTAAGGCTTGTTACTTTGGGAGCAGTGAGTCGGTGATCGTTGGACAGAGCTGGAGCGCTGTTACACTGCGGAGTTCAGTTCTGAATTGTCGCACCACGTGTGGTGTTGTGACGTATTCCTGTTCTACATCTCGTAGTGGATTTGGCAGCTTTAAAGAGGTCCTGAAATACCTTCCGCCGATGCAAGAATGTACATGTAACCGAATAAAGCAATGTATCAGCAATCTCCTCCCGCAAGAATTTTGTTAAAGCGATGAGTATTAGCTGGGAAATCGTAAACCAAAAAACTCCCAAGCATTTCCCCGAGGGTGAACATGGTTAAGTGCGAATGCACGGGGTGATGCTATGAGGGGGAGTAAAGTTAAAATCCGTTGGCATTCGCCCGTGAGCGCGCGCTAGCCGACCCACGGAGGTCTGGCAGTTTATCGCTGCATATATAGGGGGGTACGCCGCGCCGAGCGCGCCGAGCCAGGTGGCTTTGAGAGGAGGCGAGCGCAAGGGGAGAGGGACAGCGGCGCACGGCAGCTGCAGCCGAGCGAGGGGGAGAGGAGAGAGTGTGACGTCACGGTGGAGAGAGAGGCGCGCGGCAGCTGCTGGGGAGGGGAGGCGCGCTGTGACGCCATACCATGACGTCACGGCGCGAGAAGCGCTGCGGGGAGCGGCGCGCACCCGCGCAGCCACGGCGAGGAGGCGGAGCGAGCGCGGTCACGTGGTGAAGTGACGTCACCGCGCCGTTGCTACCGACGCTCCTCTCCGCTCCACGCCGTTGCTAGGGAGAGGAGGACTGCGGACGCCGCCGCCGGCGGTGGAAGGTTTGGGGTCGCTTATAAAGTGCATTCGCACTCAAAAGCATTATCGTCGCTCCGCGTTTCCTCCTCCTTTCGACTGACTCTCCGCTGTTGACGGCGCGCGAGCCTTGCCTCCCATGATGCTGCGCTCCTCAGCGGTGACGTACTTCCGCTATTGCGCTGCTCAGACTGCCGTCTGCTACGGGCAAGCTTTGTTGACACCATGAATCCCGCACTCCGCTCAAGGCTGGAAAAGTGAACGAAAAATCTGGCCCCATGTGTGCGGCGGCCTGGCCTTGCCCTTTCTCGGTGTACGTTGTTGCAGTTGCTATCGGCGGCGAACTCGCAGCCGCACGGGGAGGATCGTGCGCTCGTTCTCTTTGATGCACCGCGCACTGTTTATCCAAAAAGCGCCGTATCAGATGTGGCCCCGCTGGTGCCGGGTCTTATGTTGCGGCGGTGGTAATTCCTGCCGGCGGCATGTGAAAGACATTTTAAACCGATACAGAACCCGTGCACAAAGCACTTCAATCATGTGAGCAGTTAGCTTGGGGCGACGCTTGGTGGAGAGCGGCAACGTTGGCAAAACATGCTCCGCCCCGGCTCTGAGCTTTCTAGCGCTGGAGCGAGCGCCATTTCTTTGACAATCTCAAACATCGGTTGTCTTGGCAACAAGGCACAAATCGCTCTAGAAGTCAGTTACGGTTGCGTGATCCCGGTTCAGCTTGGGGCCCCACCTCGCGACATGTGGGCACTGCAGGCGTACCACTCACTCCCATTGGGAAGTGCGAGATGCGTTTGGCATTAGAGGAGGCGATGGTGTGTGTGTTGTGGACGCCTTTGTTTCGCGATGAAATGCGACGTTGTGCATCTGCGGGTGGATAGTGCTTCCCATGGTCTGGATTATCTTTCTCGTGTGACGTACGACTCAACCTCGCATGGGGTATGTGCAGTGTGCGTGGCTAAAAGCCATCTCGGCTTGTGCGCCAGAGTTAAGTGACTTGCTGTTCGTCCCCGCAAACCGCGCGCGAGGTGAGTGCCGAATTTACGGCGGGCAGGAGGAGGCAACCCATTGTCTGTCAATCGCGGTTCAGACTTGCGACGCATGTTGTGACGTTGTGTTCGTTCGAAACGCATCTCTGGATTGTTTTGAAGTTGAATAAAATGTATGCGTCAAACCCGGGCATTCGGCTCAGGGCGTTCTCTGCGATTGCACGAAAAAAGTGCCACGGGGCTTCAAGCTTTCTTTATGGGACGTACTCAGGTAAGAGAATATCCATGTCGTGTTATGGCCGTTTTGCATTCAATACAAACGGTTAAGCATTTGTTTACACTTGTTTCGTTTGTCGTAAAATGTCCAAGCACTCCGGCACTACGCTGGCAGATCAGCCGGCGAGCCGACGCTGAGCTCTTTGCCGGAAGTGCGTGAAAAAGTCGCCCAATAGCAGGATGTCTAGCTCACGACGAACATCTGGGAATCGATAACGTAGACATGTGAAGATGGCGGCGTACAAAAACACGAAGGGAAGGGTGAGAAAAAAAATCGCGCCAATCCACCCTGTGAATTTGGTTGGAAAGCAAAGCTGTAAACGGCACCCATAACGATTACTCATGCGACGTCACTTAAAATCACTCACATCGCTCTACAAATAGTAAAACCAGAGAGAAGTGAAATGCACTTAACCACACCATTTATTACTTCAAAGAGATATTCTTGGTAAGGTTAAATCAATGCATGATGCATGAACGGTGTTTGGTTGAGTTGTATTGGTGTAGCACAAGAGTGGAAACTTTTTTTATAAAATAAAAGTAAGCTCCAACCCTGTGTTAGACGATCTGACTTCTCCGTCTCTGCGCCGCGGACGGAGGCGACGAGACGGAAAGGTCAGGGTAAGGTGAAGGTACGCTCTGTCTCAGAAGGCGATAATGCTGGATTATCTCCCTGGACGTGACAAGAGGGTGACTGTCCTCGTGCAGCTCCATAGCACGGGAGGTAAAAGCGCAGGCTTGTTGGGTGGGCGTATTAGTTGCCCTCCATTGAAGCGTGAGGCGGTGTCCAGATGAGCTGAATGGAACCGTTTGGGGAGTGGTTTTTTAGCACGCACAGTGCAGGTCAGGACACCCAACCCGACTGGTAATTCCAGTAGGCTTGCTGGGAATCGGTGACTACCCTCCGAACCCCTGGTTGAGTGAGAGCCAAGGTGGTGGCTGCCTCTTCTGCTGCCGTCATTTGTTGGGTCCTAAGCGAGGTACACGCAAGGAGGTTGGTTCTGGAGGTAGCCACGATGATGGCGTGTTGCTGCCCTCGATGTTTGGAGAAGTCTGTGTAGATAACTGCATGAGCCCCGATGGTGGTGTTTAGCGCTTGAGCCCGTGCTTTTCGTTGACCCTCGTCATGTGAGGGGTTCATATTTCTAAGCAAAGGGAGCATCTTTAGTTTTAGTCGCCAATAGTCTGGGAGTACGTCAAGCGGAGTGACATTCTGGGCTGCCCAGCCAATCTGGTGAAGCATGCGGTTACCCACCGCAGTTCTGAGTCGGACCTTCTGGTTAGAAAGATTGCCTTCTATCAGCTCTTCCACCGTGTTGTGGAGCCCGTGCTAAGCAGCCTCAGTGTGGACGCACTCATGAGAAGACCAATGGCCTGCTCGACCGCCTTTCTAATCATTATATAAAGCATCTCTATGTCTTCCTTGTCGAGAAGAAGACAGGGGTTTGTCGTAAGTAACTCTCGAGAGGACAAAAGCTTCAATTAATCGAAAGGTACCGGATTCTTTTAGGCCTGGCTTCTTGGTGGCAACTCGCCTGATCATGTGTATGATTAGATTAATGCTGTTTTTGAGGCGCTGCAAGGAGACGTCACCCTTGGTGTTGGCCTGGAAATGTAGGCCCAGGATCTTGATGCTGGGGTTTGGAGTGAAGGCCTGGCCATGAAGGAGTATTTGAATGTATTGCTTGGTTTGGCGAGAGGGCGGACGACAAGGAGCTGTGATTTTTTACGTGAACACTGGAGGCCACAGGCTTTAGCACATTGGCGTACTAAAAGTGAGATTCCATGAATTGGTGTGAGCTTCCTTTAATTTTTGTAACTCTTAGCACATGAGCAAGGCGCGCACAGGACCGCTAGACGGGCGTGAGTGGTCGTGTGACGCTTTCACGTGGCATTCAGCGTAAACCCGTAGGTGTGCTTGGTCAGTACACCATTTGTCTTCCCGTGTTCGCGTGGGCTCGTAGCTAAATCGGTAAGACAACGGGCTCTCGCTTTGTTAGTCTATTAGTTCCAGGTTCGATTCCCGGCGGTGCCAGTAAATTCTTTTATTTGTTGGCTGGAGTTTTCTGGTGACACCAACGGTCGCGAAAGAACCCTTGGGGGGTAGAGGTAGAAAGCTTTGCTTTAAAAAGCGACAAACTTTGCAACAAAAGTGTGAGCTTTCCGCTGCGCGTAAAAGAGTAATACTTGGCACAGATGACGTTGACGACCCAATCTAACGATTGCGCTAGTTCATTTAGTGCGCTCAAAACGCCTTTCAGGGCCCCTTTAAGATCTCCCTCAGGGGCTGGTCGTCGGAATGGAGATAACTGTCACCTGGAAGCAGCTCGCCAGCCAGCCACGCTACATCAACGCAGACTGACATCCGGAGCCCGGTGGCAACAGCGGTCATACGGTCAAGCAGGCACATATTTGGGCGAGCCAGGCCGTTGGCGCAACGACTCCTCGTATTTAGCGGTGTCGCCGTAAGAAGACTGCTGTAGGAAGCCCTGTTGTAAGAAATCTGCTGTAGGAAGCATAACCCATTTCAGATACCATTCGTTACGTCAAACGAAACAACACACTCATCCAAAGCCAAAATATATCTATTTGCAGAGAAGTTCTGGCATTCCAGTATTAGTACATAATCGCAACCTGCGGTGAATTACCGGAACAGGATAGTGTAATTTAGTGCGGTTTTTTCGCCTTTTAACGCATCAGTTGGAAGTATTGTTATTTAATGCGTCGTCCACTTGCGCCCTTTGAACAGGCATTAACCCCCACTGAATCACCCAGCTGACGCTTATGCTGTAGTGTACAAATGTTTGCGTACGCGAACTGCAATTGGGAAGAGCTGCTCGAATGCTTACCATTTACTACCACGTAAGAATCAACTCCCGTGTTGGCATCCAGAGTCTTCTTTTGCCCCACAGCCCGACGCCTGAGAGACTCAAACCTTACCCTGTCTTGCTGGTAATCACGGCAATAAAGAAGGGAAGTAGAGAGCAAGACCTAAATTGTATGGCCCCCTCAGGGGATTTAATCATCCCTGGACGACTTCTTTTGACGAAGTTTTGTTTTTTAATCTGAAGTGCTTTCAGAACGACGAGATTCCGTTCCCTTGTTAGTACAGGCCCAGCATTTCCTGTGCGCACCCAGTGCAATATAATAGCTTTGCTTGGAGCACTGCATCTATTTTTGTATGTGTTTTGTAATGTTTTTAGCGTCGGCCTGTCACGGCGCTTAGGACGCCTGAGCTTCGTAACGCCGTAGAAAGGTGTCTGTCTTCGGCCGCTGCCTTTATCACTTAGTGCTGTACGGGTGGAATAAAAAATCTTTTGGTTGCTTGCTTGCTTGACTAATTCACTGCTTGCTTTGCTTGCTTGCTTGCTTGCTTGCTTGCTTGCTTGCTTGATTGATTGATTGATTGATTGATTGATTGATTGATTGATTGATTGATTGATTGATTGATTGATTGATTGATTGAATAATTGATTAATTGATTGAGTGAGTGAGTGAGTGAGTGAGTGAGTGAGTGAGTGAGTGAGTGAGTGAGTGAGTGAGTGAGTGAGTACTTGTACATGAAGGTGTCGATTTCTTGTGTTTCAGATTTTTCAGGGGTTGTGTAAATTCTGCAAATTTACCTTCTCTCACTGGTGTTTACGCCACAGACAACCACACAGGCCGTGGCATTGATATCTGCCCTCAGTTTCAGCGACTGTACAAGCCCTAGTGCTACGTTAGTTGCCTTGTATGTGTTTTGGGACTCGCCGGAAAGTAAAATACCGGGGAAAGCCCTGGCTGATACACGTGTGCGCGAATGCGGTGCTATATGCGTATGAAAAGCTGTGAGTTTTGGGACCTGCGCAATATGGAAAAACCCTGAGGTCAGCGCCAGCCAGTACACGAATTCCGGTGTGTGCTGCACTGTGTGTATGCGACGCTGCACCAGTATTGGAACCACCAGAAAAGGAAACATCTCGTATCTGAGTATTTGCAAACACACCTCTGCGGGTATGCGTTAAGGTTTAACGTTAGGTGGCCCTAACGTTCAGCCTAACGACGTGAAGAACAACATCAAACTGGGTAACGATGACATCAGTATTATTGCAGACTCTGAAAAAACGATGAAGACATTGAGGAAAGCAGATGGAACAGTGGCGACTACACAGCCACTTTGCGGGAATTTATTTATGATCAGAAAATCTTGTTTGTGTGATTGGCGGCCCCGACCACAGGCCCCGCCAAAAAACGCGACTGGGCGATTGCAATTGGGTGTGTAGTTACATTTGATCGCATTATTTCAACGCTAGCGTGACGCACTAATAACTATGTGCCTAGTGCTGGCCCACATCACCTCGCTCCTGCCCATTGTAGGTCACTGTAGCGCGAAATTTGAAAGTGGTTGAATATTTCTTGCATTTGTTGGTTAAAAAAGCGTCCTATTTAAGGATAGAATGGAGCTGGGTGAGTTCCCAAAGGGCAGCTCTTTCAAATTTGACGAACTTGTATTTTGTCTTTATGGCCCCTTTATCGTAGGTAAACCTCAAAGGGTGACGTTAAGCGTAACTTCACGAAAATTCAGGGCCCAGGCATTGGTCAATGCCCCTTGGCAGGCAAGCGATAAGGACACTGTCAGACTTAACTTTACATGGGAGGTAATCGATGGGCCTGCTGCTCTTAGGGTACGTAACAACACTGTGGCAGTTTTTGCTCACACATGGACCCGAAGAAACTCCGACAAGTTCATGATTACAGCTTTGATGCAAAATACGTTCACTAAGAATGGCTTCCTCCTCTTTCTTTAGCCCAACAGCGATTCGTTGTTGATGAGAAGGAGATGCTGCGGCTATGTGATTAATGGTTTCTGGCATACTTCATTGCATAGGAAGCAATGGGAAACTTCATGTCGACTTCCAAGAAACTACGCCACCAAACCAATGTGCCTTTTCCGCCGTGCACGTGACATTCCTTTTTCCTCAACACTCTAAGACAGGAACTTCTGGCACAGCGCAAATCAACAATTGAATGCGGTGATAATCTGCACGCTGCACTTAAGACAACCTAGAACATACCCAAACACAGTTATTTGTGAAACAATATTCGGCTTCATTTGCAACTCCTTCACATAAAAAGCCATGATTTAAAACAGCGTGTAGAATTTCCTGGTCCGAATCCTGGAGCCGTTGAAATTTTGACTGGAGGTAGTACCTTGAATCCATACAGGTCAAACGGCTAGTCGACTTCCACATTTACAGTTTCTTTTTCGGTGAAACATATTTCGCCGCTTTTTTCCAAAGCATCTGTATTGGTTGTGTGGGTGCCTGGATATACAGGTATCCTGCTGATTGAGACGACGGACTCATTAGCGGGTTTCGCCATAGGTGGCCCTGTACTAAATGTTTGTCCAAATCTCGCAACTGCAACTGTGGCACGTCTTCATAGATATTTCTTACTCAGGGGGCGGTCCAGCGGTATCCTCGATAGACAGAGTAAGCTCACCTAAAATTCAAATGGAGTTCATAGTTTTTGTTTCCCGCCAGTGTGAAGTGGCCCTCACAGCCATGAGGTGCCGTCTTCCAAAATTAAACCTATATTTGAGCAGGTCAGGATTGGCATTAACAGACGCATGCTTGTTTTTTAATCAACCCGAATCATTACAACACTATTTGTTTGAATGTCGCCGTTTCACAGGGCGAAGAAAACGTTTCCCTACTTTCCCATTCAAACGCCTTAGAGTTGAACTAAAAACTTCAGTTTTTCGTTGATTCGGTGCTAGCTGCATTGGCAAAGGAAGCAAAAAAATCTACTTCCTCCTTCACGAATACTTCATGGCTACCGGAAGACTTATATGCTAGCGGATTCGTACAATCATTTACCTGGCCCCGCCCCTAAGAAGTGTACTTTTATTATCATTAATTTCGAAATCTAAAGAAAACTGTTTGAATTATTAGACAAACCTCAAGCCTTGGCCAATCCCCCTGTGTGGGTACGCGCCATTACCAAATGGAGAAGAAGAACAAAAGCGCGCTAAAGGGCGTCGTAGCGCATGGCAGGTGCTGCAGGAGCTGCGCGTGGAACGTGACAGGCACTTCTGAATTCTGGAACCGCCCCCTTCGGTTGCTCAGCGGGATTGAATACGATTTTGGAAGCCCCCATTAAGGCAGCCGGAGGCACTTTTCAGACGGGCATGATGGACGAGACGGAGCCGAATGAATTGCCTGGCGAGCAGCCGGGAAAGCCTCTCGTGAATGCCTCGACTCTGGATCGCCGACTGCGCAAGACCGGCGGTCGGTGTTCGAAAGAGCTGGTGAACATCTACTGCCGCTCCATGTGGGACCTTGCCACGCACGCGAACAACGCGGCATTCCTGATCCGTTGCCGCGCTATTCGCATCGTGCCGCGACCCTACCGCGTCGAATGCGATGCTATCAAGAACACCCGTCATGTGGATCGCATCCTGGACGAGTGCAGCTACAGACTCATGCTTGCAGACCTGGACTACAACCGGCTGCGCAAAGTGCAGCTGTCCCGTCTCCTGGAGCGCC
Source organism: Haemaphysalis longicornis (assembly GCF_048455015.1). NCBI lineage: Eukaryota > Metazoa > Arthropoda > Arachnida > Ixodida > Ixodidae > Haemaphysalis > Haemaphysalis longicornis. Next base: position 169,678,136 of record NW_027526203.1, read on the forward strand.
TGCATGAGCAGCTGAAGGCAATCCTGCCCCTGGAGGAACTGAGCAGCGTGGAGGTCATGGCCAAGACTATTTACGAGAACATCTTCGTGGCAACCAGGAACAAGCAGCGCGGGTTGTTCGCCGAACTGCTCAAGGAGTACAAGCTTGCACCGCGCAAGTACGAAGACTAGTGACCCGGCGTTGTCTCCTCTGCACCCATGTAACACGTGGTGGGGCATTTGTCGCCGGCGTCTTCCCCCCTGTTTTCCTTTTTCGTCACACGCACATCGCACATGTAAGAAGTAAACGCACTCGCTGCGTGAATGGTGGTGATTTTCTTTGTGTGCACTTTTGTCTCCCTAAGTTACAAATAAACAGCCCCTGCTTCCCACAGTTTGTCGAACGGATGTCTGCCTGTCGCTCCGGTTGGTAGAGCGAGAGGTTTGCAGAGCGAGAGGTAGGTAGAGCGAGAGGTTTGCAGAATGTGCGGTGCTGTACCGCTTTGGTTACGGAATGCTGCTTTTTCTATGAGAGAGAGAAAAGACTTTATTGAGCGAAAAAAAGGCTGTGGTACCTTCGTAGCCCGGAAGTCTATGGGTAATCCTGGGCCTGGCTACTCGTTCAACCCAAGTAATCTGGTCGTCGAAGCGAGGGATGAATAACACGCTCTCCCGATGCGCACAGGAAGGGTTGGGAACGGGGGTAATGACGGAGTTTCGGCTGCACTCCCAGATGACGTGTTAGAGTGTGCCTAAATTATCGCGATACGTACTGTGGGGATATTGAGTAGGGAAGGGATGATGAATTCGTACTGGGTTTTGGAACTTGTTTGATTTTACCAAAATGTGTTCTCTTGAATTTTCGGCAAACTGGGTTGGGTGGGGAGCAAGGTCCTAGTCTATGATGTTGGGTTATTTTCTGGTAGGTCTCAATCGACGTTAGACTTTGGGTGCCGGTTGGTGAGAGCGCGGGCCAAGGCATGGGCAGTTTCATTGCCTGGGAGAGCTGAATTAGCAGAGGTCCACACTATTATGACCCTACGAGGGATGCCCGGGTCCAAGGACGCGGGTTCGATGCTGGCGCTGGTAGACGCTTCTCAGACGGAGGGTAAAGGGGAAAACGCCCGCGTGTCGATATTTTAGCGCACTTAAAGATCCCGAGGAGGTCGAAATCAATCTGGGGCGGTATTCTCGAGTTTTGTCCCTTTTGCGTCCCTTTCAAAAGTGTCCCTTTTGGCGAGCCCTGATTGGCCAAAAGCAAACAACCGGAAGTGACGTAGCGCAAGCGCGGCAAACCTACTGTCAACGCCCACTGCTTAACCAGAAGTACGTCACGGTGAAAGGGACGCAAAAGGGACGTTTTCAAAAGGGACAGTTACGAGAATACCGCCCCTGGTTCGTTTAACTACGGCGCGCCTCGTAGCCCTGGGGCGGTATTCTCGTAACCGTCCCTTTTGAAAACGCCCCTTTTGCGTCCCTTTTATCGTGACGTACTTCCGGTTAAGCAGTGGGCATTTGATTCAAATACTTAAATATTCTTAAAAACGTATTTTAAAGAACCAAAACCGTATCAAAGTATCTTTTATATGTGTATTTGAACGTATTTTGGAAAACCAAACGCGATGAATTTTTTTTGTTACGACGTTGAAAGTTTTCACCGCAAGGGAAGGAACGTCCAAAGATGGCAGCTGCAGTCAGCTGTTTTCTTGTGACAGTGAAGTTTAGATAATGCTGCGGCTACTCAGTTTTTCGCGTTTGGACTCAGTTTTGAGGTCGGTGACAATGCCCGTGCATCAAGATAACCGAACGGTTACGTATTTGGCATAGGCACACTTGTTGCATGCCGACGGGGGATTTTCCAAGGACCTGAAATGGTGCTTTACGTCGTTGACATTTTTGTGGTGCTCTACGAGTGAAAAATTGTGCTAGAGGGGGGGATTTTTGTTTCTTAACGACGTACCTGTTGCGCGAGAAGTCTACGAACGCTAAGCTGGTATGTGTATGTGTAATAGAAGGTTATAAATGTCATGCGGAGTGCTTGTGTAATTTTGGTCGTCTGCTCGACAGCTATCAAGCTCGCAGACGATCGTTTATTCCATTGCACCTGCTGACCGTTAGCTAGCTCGCAGACGATCCTTTATTTCACTGTGTGGTGGCGGCGTATGATGCACTGGCTCACGGAGGGCTGCGACAGCGATATCGGTTCTTCGTTACCGGCCGCTGACTGAAAGCCACTGGTAGGGAGGAAACGAAGGGCGCATAACACTTGCTCCTTGACGCTGAGCCCGCGCGTCCCCAGACCAAGTTCGTCCCGGAGCTCGTCGCACAGCCACCCCACGGTCCTCTCTGAGAGGCGGAAATGCTGGCGGAATGCTACTAGGGGCATATCGAACGCGTCTCTTCTTGACCGCTTGTTCCACCGGCGAGCCAACAACAAGGCGATAATCGGCGCATTCATGACTGCTAACAAAAACCGCCTGCTTGAAATTCAAACCACCGGCTCGAAGAAGCCGCGGTCAAACGCAGTAGGTCCGCCGCGCTTGCGTTACGTCACATCCGGTTGTTCGCTTTCAGCCAATCAGGGCTTGCTCAAAAGGAACATGAAAGGGGCAAAAAAGGGACAAAACACGAGAATATCGGCCCTGGTGTAACATCCTTGCGATAACCCTCAAAACAGACATATCGATGCCTCCAGGGAGACTGTCTGTCGCGCTGATGATAAACAAAACGCATGGTCATGCAACGCCTCGTTCGAAAATGTTTTACGAGCAGACTATAACTGAAGCGCACGCTCCGGCTGCAGACGGATAGACGCGCGGTAGGAACCTTCGGAAGCCTTCGGAAGAAAGGCGAGGTCTGGGAAACACGTCTACACTGATCATATTGCGCACTTACCGGCTGATGGTCAACTTAATCTAGTAACGTTGGGTCGACTGGTGGTGGTCGATGGTGAGGTCGCCACCAACGCTTCTGTAAGAGCTTACCGTCGCTTAAAACCACAGAGCACATTACACTTTGTCCTCGACGGTCATGGAGCGAAATCCGCCTTTCTTATTTATTTTTATTCATTTATTTATTTTACCCCTAGGGCATACAAGTATTGAGAGGGGAGGGGCTCACACAAAAGAGCAAAAATGATGTCAGAAGCACGCGACAAGTGTTTAACCACTGCACTAACACAAAAAAAATATGCCGTAAAAAACAAAAAAAGTAAAGCAAATGCCATAAACACAGCCATAAACGCAATCACTCTCGGAGCAGAAGGAAAGCAAATGGTAAACGCACATCATTCGTCGTAAAAGAGCACAGAAATGGCGGATCGACACAAGCATGCAATACACTAAAAAAGAAACAATAAACATAACGAAAAAGCACTCCTTACTAGGAAGTACAAGAAAAGAAATCGTACAACAAATTTGAATTTGACAATGCTTCCGGGAAATGTTCAGGGTTAGTAATGCAAGCTATTGAAGCAGACAGGTGGTCCCACTCACGGCACGTTTTCGACAAAAAAGAATGGGAGTAGGTGACAGTGTTTTGGTGCGGGATATAAACTTTGTGACGATGGTCAAGACGTTCAGATATGAAACGTGCGGGTTGTATCCAGCGTGCTTTGAGTACATGGTTATTATGATACACTTTCTGAAATATGCACAGACGGGACAGTTTTCTACGTGTAGCGAGAGGAGTTAGGTTCAGGCTGGATTTCATAGAAGTTACACTGGCCATACGATGATAGTTAGAAAGCATGAATCTGGCAGAACGGTTTTGTACAGCTTCAAGTTGGTTAGTGAGATTATTATATCCAGGATCCCAGGTTGACGAAGCATAATCAAGTATGGGGCGCACGTAAGTAACATATAACTGTTTTTTGAGAGAAGGAGGTGCTAAGAAAAACTTTCGCTTTAAGTATCCAAGCATGCGGTTAGCCTTAGATGTTATAAAATCAATATGTCGGCACGAGGAGAGATTGTTAGTTATGTGCACACCAAGGTATTTATACTCCACTACGGACTCTAATGGGGTACTGTTAAGACAAAAATTTCCCCGTATTTCCCCGAGGGGAAGAATGTGAAAGTGCGAATGCAGGAGTTGAATTTGCGCGGTTCGGTAATGTTCGCGAAAGAGAGATCACACACACACACACACACAACTACAAAGAAAGAAAGATGCATTTATTCACAGACACCTATTTGTGTTGTCGTTGTACTTGATTGCTAGAGCGGATCTCAGCTTTGAAATTTCGTGTCTGTACTCCTTTAAGCGGGTGCATTAGCCCTTCTCACGCCCGATTCCCGGCCAATCCCCCACGTGGGTATGTGCCATGTCAGCAGCCAGGCAGCGCGCGCCCATCTCCCCCCCCCCCCTTGCCAAGGAAGACGAGGAGATTCCTGGCCAATCCCCCACGTGGGTATGTGCCATGTCGCCCATCTCCCCCCGTTGCCAAGGAAGACGAGGAGCGCGCGCACCCGCAGCTGTTGCTATGTGGACGGACGGCGGTCAACGGAATTCAGGGTCGCTTATAAAGTGCATTCGCACTTAAAATAACCAGAACAGATTAATTGATTCCGGGATATCCTCATGACTTTACATTTAGTTATGTTGAGCTCCATATGCCAAAGTTTGCACCAAGTAGAAATATTATTAACATCAGATTATAGGCACTGAACGTCAGAAGAACTAGTACTGTTACGATAAAGCACACAATTATCAGCAAAGAGGCAAAGAGAAGAAGAAATATTACTAGGCAGGTCGTTAATGTATGTAAAAAAAAGTAAGGGTCCTAGCACAGAGCCCTGAGGTACACCTGAGCGCACAGGTACCTCAGGGTAGTTAGTTTGGTTGACAGACACAAACTGAGTTCGGTTAGAAAGAAATACTTCCATCCGTTGTAAGACTTGGGGATCAATTTTCAAATTACGTAATTTCAGTAGGAGAAGTTGATGATTAACTTTATCGAACGCTTTGGAAAAATCTAGAAAGACACAGTCAGTTACAAAACAGGAGTCAAGAAATGCATGCAAGTCATTGGTAAACGTAAAAAGTTGAGTCTCACAAGAGAAGTTTTTTCTGAAACCATGTTGCGAATTATGAAAAAACTGATTAGACTCGAGAAAGTTAACCAAATGAGTGAATATTATATGTTCGAGGATTTTACAAGGAATTGAAGTAATGGATATCGGACGGTAGTTTGAGGGATTATGCGCCTCACCTGACTTGTAGAGTGGAACCACCCTGCCGGACTTCCATTCCCTGGGCAAGTAACTCTCGTCAATAAATTTGGTGTAAATGAAGTACAATATAATTGAGCTGTACTCCTTAGTATTCTGAAGAAATTTAGAGTTAATGTCATCAAGACCACAGGATGACGACCTTTTCAGTTTAGATATTATGGCTGCTATACCAGCAGAATCAAGAGCTAATGGGTCCATAGGGAAAAAATTAAACTCTTGCATGTGGGGCAAATTACTCATGAAGGGGTCGGAAAAAGAATTCGCGAAGCTATTGTTAAGTACAGAGGCACAGAAATGGTTCGGAATTGGTTCTTCCGACATGTCTACCAGACAAATGTTACAGTCCTGTTTCGGCTTCACAGCGCTCCAAAAACGCTTAGGGTTAGTTTCCAATAAGGAGGGGAAGGTACAGTGGAAAAAATGACTTTTAGCCATTTTCAAAGCTTTCGCGTAGGATGCTGCTATTAGCTTATAGGCAGCCCACCGCACCGGACTTGACGATTTTTTAGCAGCACGGAAGAGCCTGGCTTTCTTATTAGATAGTCTTTTAAGATATCGCGTATTCGTATTAGTAGCATTAGTATTAGGAGCATTAGTATTTCTGTACACATTCCTCAAAGGTATGTATTTATTGAATAATTCTAAAACCTTTCATCTGTAAGAGGACCATAAGTCTTCTTTGCTTCGTTCCATGCCGTATGGCAGCAAAGTATCCATAAGGTGCAAAGTTCAACGTTTATAGCCTCGCATTTAGCTCTGTTATAATCTCTGATTAGTTTTAGCCGCTTAGGTTATGGATTGGAAGGAAAAGAAAAAGTAAAGTGAAGCACGGCGTGATCACTTAACTCAGGCACGTGCGTAATGGGGGATGTTATGTCAGGGGATGACGTGAGATTTAGGTCAAGGAAAGGAGATGTTGCACGTGTGGCACGTGTTGGTTGACACACTAGCTGTGATAAACTGAATTCGGCACCGATATTAAGAAAACACGAAGCCTCGGCAAACGCAGGATCGGCAAAGGGACACGCATGCGCTCATTTGATTGTTGGAAAATTAAAGTCGCCGACAAGGAAAAGTGGCACATCCGGATGACGCACGGAAATCTGGTTCAAGCAATCGTGAAGATTCTCGTAAAACCCACCACCGGTAGAGGGGGGACGATAACAAACGCCACATATAAATTTCTTGAAATTGTAAGTTATGCAACACCAAAGAATCTCTAGATTAGTATGGAGCAGGATTAGAAAAGACTCCAAATGGTCACTAACAGCGATTAAAACACCACTACTGATTTTGCAACCCCGGTCACGTCTATAAACCACGTAATTTTTGTTGCACTGAAAGAGCTCATTGGACGCTATTTTACTTGACAGCCATGTCTCGGTAAGTGCAACAATATCAGCCTCGGAGTCATTTATTAAACCGCTAAGGCATTCCTTTTTACTGTAGAGGCTACGAATGTTTGTGTCGAGGACGGACGCTTTAGTCTCATGTTGAGGGCCACCACCCCTCGCGCACTCTTAGCTGCCGCTCGGCTGTCCATACATGCACCCGTCCTGAACGCGTCGACCGCGGGGATGATACAGCAGGTGTTGAGGCAAAGGGTGTCGCCTTAAGTTCATGCACACAGTCAGCGCTAGCGTTGTACACGTAGTTCTTACCGCCAACAGACAGCCTATTGTGGCACAGTTTGTAAGAGGATCTTTCCCGTACTCAAGCAATTTCTTGCGGGCAGTTCGTGTAAGTCATTCGTGTAAGCCGTGTAAGTCGTCGCAAACGGGGGTCTGTCGCCAGACGACTGCACAGTCAGTGCACAGCCCTTTTCGAGAGATAAAAACGAGCTCGAAATTCCTCTTTCGTTTAAAAGACTTGTCCTGGTAGAAATATGCCTGCTACGGTGACCATAAACATAAACCACGCCGCAGCGACGGCCACCCCGGGCGTGCCGTGTTCAACTCGGCCGTGCAAAACCATGCCCGAGTTTTCTCCGAGGTGTAATGTCAGCCAAGCACAGCCAGCCCATTCGCGGGCGCGGCGTAACAACCGAAGCCAGACCCACACATGGCTTCCACTTTGTATGGGCGTAGCATCGTAGCCAATAAGTCGTCGTTTGATGCACGCTATCAGCGACAAAAACTTAGCACAAAAGGAAATTGAAGTACCCAGGCCACCGTCAGCCTATGGTGCCTCAGTCGCGGCGGTGTTCGCTCCGAATTGGAGTTCACTACTGTACTAGCCGATAGGAGAGGCCAAGACGGCCCGATTTTCCCTCGGGAGCCTTATTGGTACAGCGTGAAAACACAGCCTATAACAAATGACACAACTTCAACGTCTAAAACGCACTTGTCAATGCTCAAACACACTCTTGATACGGGACGATTTCTGTTGAAGCGTCCGCCGTGCACTCTCAAGCAAGCTATGAACAAAAGCCATATTTAATGTCGGGAGCAGGGCGCGTTCCGTTCGCTACAGTGAATACCTTTGATTACTTGCTTTGTGCATGCTCAGAGCTGCACTGGGACAACCCTCAAGCCACGTAGCAAACATAATTAAGTGGAAGAACAGAACACCGAGAAATACGACCGCCCCGCACCAGGCGTGTCCAACAGCCAGGCTGGGGATTTCAAAGTAAAAGCGGGGTTATCTAGTTTATGCTAGGGAATGAGTATTGCAGATCGATTTCAGGGGCTGCTTCATGACGAAGATAGCACAAGCCGTACTTTATGAACGTAACTGGACCCAATAGAGTGCGCTGAATACGACAGGCGCGCTGCACGCGATTCCGGCCGTTTCGCATAGAGTTTCTTAGTAAGTATACTAGAGAGGAAACTGCGGCTGGTAAGCCATGTCGTCGTTGGGGTTAATGGGAAGACCTCCTTTTCGGCTTGGGCTTGGCATGACAATTTGACTCTTAAGCGGTTTTGGGGATTCGCTTTCTTCACTATGCATGCATTAACACGTTTACTAGCTACAAGGAAGCCGAAATCCTGCCTGTTCTGCGGCAGCCATGTCCGGTGAAACAGCAGGCAGTACGTGATCACACCTGACGTTGCTCATGCCGCAGTCGAAGGACGTCTGACTGAGCGGGTAATATGCCGCCGCGAAATTTGTAGCCGACGAAAAGAAGAAACAAAACGTACTTCGACGGAGACAAGATACGACCACGGGGTACGACAGATACGGGCGCTTGTATGCGTCCTATCTTGTCATCGTGCACGACTGTTTAACGCCACCTTTTCTTTTTTATTGTTAAACTAGCTGACGGTAGGTGCACCGGTTTACCATGAAGGCAAAGTTTTCATAGGCACGCTCAAAAAACTTTCCAAACTCTTCAAACAACGTATTATTTGAAATAATGGTAAAATAATAAAATCAGAGTCTCTAATGAGTTCCCCCCCCCCCACCCTCCAAATATCAACATTGTTCGTAACTACAACCTTGGCCTGCGGAATAGCAGGCACAACCGTTCCGGCAAAAATACGCTTAACTTTTTTTCCTTAGTTTAAAACAGCCTGTTTTTATTTTCCACATACATAGTTGCACACTATTCTTCACGTTTTTGTGGCACTTTGTTTAAATTTGCGGTCACTAAAACGTTTCAATGCAAGCCAATGATGAAACTAAGGCGATCGCGATGTATAATGGCGGTCCATGACGACACAGACGGCTTTGACGTGAGCCGCATAGACGCTAGCGGAAAATTCCTCTCTAGTGTGTATTGTAAGAAACTCTATGCCGTTTCGATCGAGGTGTATCGAATGCTCACTATCACTACATCCACAACCCGAGCAGCTGAAAACTCGGGAGTTGGCGTAACTCGGGCCTTCTGGAATATCGCCCCAATTATCCGCAGTATTGTCGTAAATAAGGGCGGTTTGGTATCTTCTAGGTTCGTGTACATGAGAAGCGGAGCCCATCACCGTATTTAACGAAAGTTCTGCATCGCATCGCAACTGCCCGTCCTGTTCTGACTTGGTAACGGAATATCGCTTCCGAGGTAGGCACAAGCGTGGCACTTCCTGTGCGATGCAGACTGTTAAAACGTTGATGTGCCGCGCACGTGCCCTAAACCGACCTTAACGATACAACCCAACCTTAGTTACGATAAGAATGCGCAGTATTTGGCTAAGAGAATATTTTACATTAAAAAAAAACCAAATCTTTGGAAAATTGTCGCATTGCTGGGGGCTGGAACCCACGCCGTCAGCTCCGAAACCAGCGATTCTACTCATGGGTATTGAAGCCAGAAACCAGAGTGCTTTCTCCTACGTCAGCCAATACCGCATGGAGCGCCGGAAACATTCCGCAGCGGATACCACGCTTACAAAACGTCACTCTGTATCCTGGCGTCAACTACAGGCTAATGCATTCCCCAAATTTACAACATTCACCCACATTTATCCCGACCTCTACAAAGATCAGTGGAAATTATGCACACGGCGAGCCAGACTCAGTCACATGATTTGTGCTTGTGATGCTAAGCCACCGATCCTACGAGCACATTAAACCCTTAGTAGTGCGGAGCACTGGGAGACTTTTTTGCTTAGCTCCGACCCCAAAACCCACTCAATGTTGTCCAACTGGCCCAAGGTTCTGGTCGCGCCCAATGGCTGCAGGCCGCCATTTTATGGACAGGAATTTCATAACACGCCTATCTCCCAGTTCTTCTTTCCCTATTTTTGTGCAACATAAAATTATTGTCATTATCTGCTGTTGCTCAGGATAGACAAACAGTTCAATACGAACGAGTAAAGGTCGCCAGATGCCTACAGGAAGTACCTGGCGTGTACCTAAGTGGCAATGGTTGCTGTTGGTGTTGCTTTTGTTTTGTTTCAACTTTTATTTGCTGGAAGGGAGCGTGGTAAGGGACGTCGCAGCTACTGGTCTCCTTAGAGAGCGGAGGATGGTATCGCATAGACTTGCAACAGGGTTCGAAATGTCGAAGGAGGCGATATGGACGGTCACACATGTGCAAGAAAAGCCCTATGCTATGCTGTTCGTGCCAGAACACCTTTAACAGAAGAATTTTAAATGAGGGTTATGTGTTCTTGACCAAAGTATGCTTGTCTACAGAGATAGAAAGATCGAGAGAGGATGGTGAAAATTGGAGTATCGACAGAATCTTGGGCTGCGCTAACCAAGATGGTGGAGATTTACTGTCGTTTGGGAGAAGCAGTAACGTCGTTTCGGGGTGGGGAGGGGTGCGTAACGTTTTCGGAATGTTTCAGGCGAATACGAGGTATCGTATAGAAATTTGTTTATGGAAACTACGGCGATATTGGGAGGAGAGGTATCCAGGGGGTGGAAGTTAGATGTTGGAGCTGGGCCAATTTCTCTTTTGTGTATCGAGTAAGGCTGAATTGCTAGAGGTGGTGCGGGAGCCGACGAAGGGTGCTGGCCTGAAAGAGGACAACGGCCGAGGTTTGCGGACGTGAACTCTACTGCTCAGTCTCAAGGGGTGCCTGGTTCCACAGAGAAGAAGGTTTATGTCCAGCGCCCAGTAGATTCGCGTGTTAATACCCCTATGGATGAGGGCCGACATCTGATTCAAGATTTGTTCAACAAGAGGGTGTTGATTGATTGGGTGTTGGGTTTAACGCGCCGACGGAACGTAGACGATGAGGTGCGCCGTAGTGGAGGGCTCGGATTGACTTTGACCCCCTGGGGATCTTTAACGTGTGCCGAAATCTCGTACACACGGACGTTTTTGCTTTTCGCAACAAGCAAAACGACACAAAACAAGCTCACCACGGAACACAAATACGGCAAAGACCACGATGCCCCTCCCCGGAACCCACCGTCCCCCCTACTTAATCGCCACCCCATATCCAGGGTGCCAGATGTACCAGGGTCCTCTAACCAGGTCGCGTGTCTTAGGAACCACTCAGTCACCGGAAAATCGATTTACATGTCATAACCCTGTTCGGGCCCCTGCTTACATCTTCGCAACCGGTACTCAAGTATGTAAAGGGCCACCACGCGAGGTTGACCACGCAACAGTATAAAGCTACTGTTAGACAGTTGCCTCAGGTCACACTGCGCTTTCTGTACTTCTATTTGAATCCCATTTTAAAACTCTCGACCCATATGCAACCCAATGGCAGTTCTATTTACACCCATTAAAGGGACCCCTGCAACACTTTTTTGCCATTTTTTTGAAACCTTAAGTGCTTGCTGAACGTAGTCAACCAACAAGTCCAGTACTTAGATTACCGGGTCACAAGGCACCTCAGCCAAAAATGACTGCTGTATGCCCATCAGATAACCGAGAAACTTGTTCGAAAGATTTTTCTCTGTTTCCCGGTATTGGCGTTCTTCGAACGCTGAAACTACGTCATTACAGCGGTGTAGCGGCTATTGGTCCGGCTTGCCTTGCAACAAACGCCCTAGATCGCCCCTACAAAAAGAAAGCCATAAAAGCAAAGCAGAAACGGAAAGTGTTCTTCGATTGTAGGGTTTAACTCGCCGACGCAACGCAGACGTCGAGGCGCGCCGTAGTGGAGGGCTACGGATTAATTTTGACCACCTGGCTATCTTTAACGTGCGCCGAAATCTCGTATGCACGGGCGTTTTTGCTTTTCGCCTCCATCAGAAAAGCGGCCACCGCGGCCGGGAATCGAACCCGCGACCTCGTGCTCAGCAGCGCAATGCCTTAGCCACTGAGCCACAACGGCGGGAGCCCAGACACTAATGGAAGAAACTAATTACTTTACGCATAGGTCATCATTGAGACTCACACATAAAATTCGCAAATTCTCTTTGAAGAACTTGAACTTAAGAACGCGCACAATATAAAGTAGCTTCGCAACAATGAAGACGTTACACGCCTACGCACGCGCAAACACAAAGTTCTCACCACATCCATGCCTGCGAGGCTCGCCTGTCTTTCATTAGTGCCAGTGACCAATGCGGGCCAGTGTTTCGTATTTGTTGCAAAGGCACAGCCAGATATTGAAGTGGGGCGCTATCCCAAGTAAAGCCATTGAATCTAAATGGTTTCGTTTCCCATTCGCCATGCTAAAATCCCTTTGTGTTTTTTTTTGTTTTTATATTCACAGATATTCCAGAAGCATCACAAAAATGTCTGATCAATTGAAGGGCTTTTCGAATGCTTCTTTTATCAGCGGAAAAATACGCAATGTCATCCGCGTAAGCAAGGCCGATAACTTCGCATGATAACGCTGATAGCGGTAGAACAGAAGATGTCGTCGCCGCTGTTCTTTTTTTCGTGGCAGGTACCCCTTGGGAGATTGCGAGAAAATGGTAGCCTTGAAGGGCTAATCTGCCCGCTTCACGAAATTCACAATTTTTTTCAAACGTAACTTTTTAAAATATACCATGCCGTGTGACACCTGAACGTAATGACACTTGAGTAGAACAGGTGCATACCAGATGCGCAGAACTCTCAATCTAGAGGAGCCGTAGCGTGTGGCAGTCTGCTTGCTGACGTAATTAGCGCCTTGACGAAGAAACGAAAGCGAAGAAAAAGACACACATCCGTTGTAGAAGTGAAAAAGTTGCTAGTAATTGTCGACTTCAAAGCATGCAAGCAACCTGAAATATCTCGAGGAATTCTTTCACACTATTTTTAATGTGTAGGTTTGCCTAACTAATAGAGTTTCTGTATATAGAGCCTCTGAGGGGGAAGAGCTGCGCATCCATCCCCCGTCTTGTGTTCCAAAGTCGTGCCCGAAAGCCACCCGTCAGGCATGTTAGGAGGCACCGTGCCTGCTGCACTGCGGGGCGAAGTCGGCGCGGGAGTGTGCTGCCAGCGGCCGCTTGGGGGAGCAGCCGCAGCCACTGACTTGCGCACAAATGGAACAGGAGCTCTGTGCGCAGCACTGAAAGGGGCTTTTCTGTCACGAGGGAACTGACGGCGCGGCGGCTCGTGTAGATCAGGCACGAAATTCTGGCGAAGCTTACACAGCAACTGTACCTAACTGGTGTCTTGTGGCGCTTAGTTATGTTGCCGTGAACCATTGCTTCTCTTTTGTTTACTTATGGGTTTTGTTTCCGGTGCATGGACGGGCACAGGTATGTGTGTTCGGTGCGAAGCGTGTGTTTGCTTCCCTTTCTTTTGATGCACAACAAGCCATCTTGTTTGATAGGGAAAGTGCTCGTCCTGTCGCCCCTAGACTAGATCGTTCCGCTTTGATCGCCGATGTTCCAGACCTAATTCGATAGTTTCGTGACTAATAATGCTGAGGAATGCAGGGCAAACGCGGCGTCATTCCATTCGCCGATGCTCGACTGTGCGCGTCGCTTTGCGACCGCTTCCTTGCTGCTTGGGTAGTCTTTAAGTTCTTGGCGGAGCACAAGTTTGCTTCAATAAAAGTTGTTTATGAAAGAATCTTGCATCTTTCTTGGCTACGTGATATCAGGTAGGGGGCTGGTTACGACATGAACCCTAAACCCCCGGCGCCTCCCAGCAAGCACAACTCGTGCCACCCGTCGACTTCAAGGTCAACAACGCAAGTTTGAACTACTTCCCGAGAAATTGAAAAAAAAAAAAACATCGTGGCCCCACCATGAACAACGGTGAGAACATGACCAACGCTACCACATCTCCCGTATTTCTTCAACTACTCCCTCGACGATCCCGAAGACTGGTTGGAGAAAGTCAAGCGGGTCAGAGTGCCCAATAAGTGGAACAGGAGGAGGAGGATTGATTGATTGATTAAATAAACTTTTATTAAGCCTGCATAACTAACGCTGACGTCGAGACGCTAGCGCTTGTCGATCGGGCCTAGATCATCCTCGAGTGGACGGCTGGGCCATCCTTTTACGGTCCCCCATCGGGGTCCTACGGGGCCTGCCCAGCCATTGCCTCTCGGACCTGCTGGACGGCCCAGAGTTGGTCTTCTTGGTTGTGTGATGCCAGCGCCGCTTCTAGGCGCGGTGGTAGGAGTCCTGAGTTAGCTTCGTCCGGGTGTGTCATGCAGTCCCACAGCATGTGCGTTAGCGTGGCCGTCTCCCTTCGGCAGACCTTGCACTTGCTGTCTGGGTAGGCATCGGGATACATCCTGTGCATCATTTGCGGCGTCGCAACGGTCCCCGTTTGCAGTTGTCGGAATGTAACCGCCTGGGCTCTGTCCAGCTTTTCGCTGGGTGGAGGGAGATTCCTTTGAGCCAGGCGGTACGCCTTCGGGATCTCGTTGTATCCAACTAGTCTGTCTTTGGCGCTATACCACAGTCGCGAGGCCTCGTCGTCGCCGTCGGCGCGGAGGGATAGCGAGCGCGCCGCGGCGTGGGCCGACTCGTTCCGATTGATCTTGCTCTCCGACACTTTGCCCTCGTGCGCCGGGAACCAGATAATGCGTTTTTTGGCTCGAGTGTGGGCTCGTTCGAGGATGCGAGCAGCCGTCGGTGAAACTTCCCCCTTGGCGAAATTTCGCACTGCTTGACGCGAGTCGCTGAGGACTGCGGTGCATGCATTATCGCCGAGGCAATGGCCACCTCCTCGACTTCTTCAGCCTGGTCGCATTTTACGCTCGCCGCCGATCTCGTGTTACCCGTGCCGTCGACCGCGGCCGCCACGTAGCGGCGGCCGCGGTCGACGGCACGGCGACGGCGTCGACGAAGCGGGCTTTTGGGTACTCGCCGTACTTGTCGACGAGGGCCTTGGCTCTTGCTTGACGTCGTCCCTTGTGCTCTGGATGTACGTTTCTGGGTATTGGATCCACTCGCAGGTCGCGGCGAATCTCTTCCTTAAGCGTCGTCTTGCGTCCTTGTTGTTGGTGGTACCCAATGCTCAGCTTCTCGAGGATGGTGCGTCCGGCCTTGGTCTTCGACAGTCTCTCCAGCTGAGAAACTCCCTGCGCTTCGATGATTTTCTCGAGCGTGTTGTGTACGCCCTACTGCAACAGTCTGTAGGTTCTCGCCGTTTCTGGCAGGCCGAGCGCGATCTTGTGAGCCGTGCGTATCAGGATGTCAATCTTTTTCTTCTCGCTGTCAGTGATGAAAAGCTGCCACGTACGCTACGTGGCACACCACGAAAGCTTTTATTAGTCGGATGAGGTTGTCTTCCCTCATGCCGCCGTGTCTCGAGGTCACGCGCTTGAACAGCCTGGTGTCGTTGGCTGCCTTTTTCACGAGTCGTTTCACCATGTCTCAGTTTCTTCCGTACGCTTCTATGACCATACCGAGTATCCTTATCTTAGGCACAGTGGGTATGATGGTGCCGTCCTTGGTCCGGATCGTGATCTTGTCGTACTCTCTGCTCGACTTTCTCTTGCGTGTTCTCACCGGATGGCACACTAGTAGCTCTGACTTTTTCGGCGAGCATCTGAGGCCCGTGTCCTTGAGGTAGTCCTCGATTTCCTCGACTGCGTTCTGGAGCATCGACTCGATGTGTCCGTCGCTGCCCCGACACCCCCAGAGGGTTGTGTCGTCGGCATAAAATGTGTGCTCGACGTCTTTAAGTTTCTCGAGTCATTTTGCCACGCCAATCATGACTAAGTTGAAGACCATTGGGGAGATGACCAACTCCTGTGGGGTGTACCTGTGCCCCATGCTCCTTTCTCCGACCTTGAGGTCCCCCGCCACCAATTCGGCTCTTCTGTCTGTCAAGAAGTCCCTGATGTAGTTGTAGCTCCGTTTGCTTAGGTTGAGCCCGGGCACTTGCTTGAGGATTGCGGCGTGCTCGACTTCATCAAAAGCGCTTTGTAGATCAAGCACCAGGATGGCCTTGTTTCTGCTCGTCTTGCCGTCAATCATCTGGCTTGATCTGTAGCGTAGCGTCTTGGGTGCTCAGGCTCTGTCTGAAGCCTATGATCATGTGAGGGAAGGCGTCCGTCTCCTCTAGGTACTTCTGCCACCGGTTGTGGACTACGTGTTCGAGGACCTTGCCGACGCAAGACGTCAGCGAGATCGGTCTTAGGTTGTCCGGGTCCGGGGGCTTGCCGGGCTTCGGTATTAGAACCATCTTGGCTTTCTTCCATTGAGAAGGGAGCTTCCCCGTTTTCCAGCACTGGTTGTAGTATCCCGCGAGGGCCTGTATGGATCGATCGTCCAGATTTCTGCGGGCGCTGTTCGTAATTCGATCGGGACCTGGCGCCGACTTACTGTTGAGGTCGTGTAGAGCCGTCCGAACTTCCTCGATGCTAATGGTGTTCGCGTGCGGTAGATATTTCGCTATAAGTCGTTTCTTGATGGCGTCTTCCCCTTGATCCGTCGTCGCCTTGTGTAGGAGCATGGCGAGCCGATCTCTCTGGTGACTCTTGGTCTTTGACTCCTCCAGAAGGTGCCTCAAGATGTTCCACGCCATGCCTTTCTGCATCTGCCCGGCGACGGTGTTGCAGAGCTCATGCCACTGCTGGTGGCATAGCTCCTTGCAGTGTTCTTCGATGGCGAGATTTAGTTCCGCGATCTTTTTGCAGAGCCTGCGGTTGAGGCGTTGCCTCTTCCACCTCGCCAGCAACGCGTTCTTGGCCTCGATCATGTGTGCCAGCCTGCTGTTCATCCTGCTCACCTCCAAGTCCGTCTCGATCTCCTTGGTAGACGCCGCGACGCTGTCATTCAGACCTCGGCACCACGATTCGATGTCCGTGATCTCCTCCTCGCCCCGCGAGTCCCTCGTCTTTCAGAAATTGTTCCAATCCGTCCACCTTACCTTGCGTTTTTCTTCCTGGTGCTTGCCTGGCAGGGGGACCTCGATTTCAATGATCATGTGGTCGCTCCCCAGATCCGTGCCGGTGTTGCGCCAGTTCGGCGACTGCGAGCCGAGGTTCTTTACGAAAGTGAGATCGGGTGTGGTGTCCTTCAATTGCGAGTTTCCCGTCCTCGTCGGCTATGCAGGGTCCGTGATCAACGTGAGGTCGAGGTCTTGTGCGTCCTGAGCCAGGTTTCGCCCCTTCACCCCCCCGCCGGGTCGGGTGCGTTGACGTCACCGCCCATCAGGAGCCTCTGTCGATCCGCAATCTTGCAGGCCTTGTGTCGGAGTGTCTTGAATCGTTGAAGTCTGTTCGCAGGTCTGCTGTACACGCTGAGTATGAAAATGCTGCCCTTCCTTTTCTTGGCAGGAATAAGTTCGACGAAGGTGTGTTCTATCTTGGTAATATTCTGATCGTGTTCGACGAAAAAGACGCCTTTCTTGACTAGCGTGCAGACGCCTCGACCCCCGACAAACGGGTTCACGTGGGACTTGTAGCCGGGGAGGGTTGGGGCGTCGTCCATCAACTGTTGCAGGATTATGACGTCCGGAATCTTTCGTCGAGACTTGATGAACTGTTGCACCGACGCTTTCTTGTTTCGCAACCCTTGACAGTTCCACTGCCAGACCGTTAATTTTGGTGGGTCGGCGGCCATGTCGGTTGTTCGTTGGGTTGGTTTCCTTGGGTGCCTGGCGCTCTGATCTGTTGGAAGAATTCGGTCAATGTCGCCATGATGGTATCGTGCATCGTCTTGAGCGATTCCTTGACTTCCGCTCTGACGCTCTGGATGTTGGCTCTGACGCTCTGGATCTCGGCACTAACGTACTGAAACTCCGCTCTAACCTCCGCCTTGAGGTTTTGGATCTCCGTCTTGTTCTCTTGGACTGCGGCCCACAGTTCCCGGATGGCGGCCCGGGTCTGCTGCTTGAAGGAGGATTCAGTGACCGCTCTTTTCTTGGGCACCGGTCTATCGTTGACGGAAGCATCGTCCGAAATGTCCTCTTCGTCTTCAACCGCCGGTACCAGCTGCTCCGTCATTTCGACTATATTGGCTGCGTTTGCAGTGACCCGCTGTTACAATGATTCGATTTCCGCCATAAGTTTCTGGATAGCCGACATCATGCTAGCGTTCTCGGCCACGAGTTTCTGTATGTTTACCCTCAGAAGGGCGTTCTCCTGCTTTAGCGTGTTGGTATCATCGTTGGTTTGGTTGCCGACCGGTTTGCCTTGGGGCTTCGTCTGTCCTCCTCCCTTGACCGTGCTGGCCCAGGTGACTCCTTCGCTCGTGGAGCGCCCGCTTGAGCTTGCGTCTCTCCTCGTCTTGGAGCGAGAGCGTCTTCTCGCACCAGCTGCGTCCGGGGTTCTCGACTGGCTCGGAGTGCAGCTGCGTCTCCTCCCCCCGTCGCGGGACAGGGAGCGGTGCCGCAGACTCAGTGCCCTTTCGCGGCTCGACGATCTTCCAGATGTTTTGGACTGGCGTTGCTCGATCTCGGCTTGTCGTCGTTCCCACTGGCGTCTGCGCACCACGTACGGAATCTTGTAACGCGCACGACACACTTTGTCACTGGTCAAGTGCTCACCACCGCACAAACTACACTTGGGTGTACACTAATGTCCCTCGGGTGGGTTGGGAGATCCACATCCTCTGCAGATGCGATCGTTGGGGTTGGGGCACACGTCCATGCGGTGTCCCACTCTGCCGAACCGATAGCACACATCTCTCTGCTTCCTGTATAACGAACACCTCATCAAATTTTTGCCGTCCGGGACGTAGTTGGGTACCTTGTTACTGTAGATAGTGATCACCACCGACCTGGTGTTGCTGATCCAGTTAGCCTCGACCGCCGTTGGGTTGAACTCGTTCACCACGTTTTCGTTGGTCACCTCGACTGTATCCTCTAGGGGTATGCCTCTTATCACCCCCTTCACCATTCCGTGAGGAACCGTCTCGTGGGCACTGACTTCATAGGCATTCAGCAACCTCTTCAAGACTTACGCCCGCATTCTGAATTCCTCCTCCACTCCAGCCACCAGTCGAGGATATCCTTGAAAGCAATTTTCGCACGTACAGCAATTCGGTATTCACCAATCACTCGAATCGAGGAACGACATAAAGTGGAAGACAGACTCATAATACGCCATTAATTCCTGAAGACTTTTACCACTGTGATACGGAAGGAGTGCCCGGAGATATTGCTGGAGTCCCACGCAGCACCCTAACGAATCGGTGGGTTGTTGAGTTGGTCGAAAAAATAAAGCGGTTTGTTCTGCGTGCTGAACTTGACAAAAGAGACTCCATCGTTCGCGGCACTATCCTTACTTTGCTTAGTACTCATTCACTGTTAATTTTTTTCCTCAAATTTTCTAAGCCATCGATAGAAAACACTAAATTAGATTCTCCGTTAGAGACCGCCAGGGGCGTATGGAAGGGGGGGGGGATATGGGTCATGCATGGCGACCAAGCCAAGCACGTGTGCCGGTAACCATCGTAGTATTTGGTCTAGAACGCCAAAAATCCTAGCCGGAAAACGCACCTGCCCTCTCTTCCTGGCCCGTTTCTCCCTTGGCATGCCTAACTCCTGTGCAAGGCCTTCATCCACGGGGGTGTTCTACGAGCTCGCGCTCCACGACGCGACTCGACGGCAAGTCGCTACCCAGAAGAAACTATAGATTCGCGGGCGAAACAGTAGGCCTGGCTGCTTCAGTACTTTCATGCAACCAGGACCACCGCCGGAAACCAGCGCGCTAACTACTCCTGACTTTCTCTCCCCCCCCGCCCCCTATACATTGTGTGAATTTACCTGCGAATTTCCCAGCGGCAACACCGTATATTGCCACAGTTACAAATATAGATCGTATTGACGCACAAGCGGCGCCGCAGCAGCAAATTTAGAGGTAAATTCGTACCATGGTGAACGGTCTTTCACTATAAATGTACGCTTTTGTTACCAGTGAGACTTTCGTTACCCTGATCGAAATATAATCTCCTCGCTTTTTTGCCACAAGTGTGCATTTTGTTGTATTATTGTGAGACTAATTTTGGAGTAATTATCCAGAGTACGCAATGGTTGACAAGCTGCTCCTGTGCAAATATTGGCATAAAAGACAGGCGTTCAGATTTATTCCTAACCGTCGCATGTGTTCAAAAATACAAAAAAAAAATCCTGGATGACAAAGAGACAAAAAAATAAAATGTGCTCTTACAAGTTGTTTCTTTCGGCTTTTCAGACTTATAATGGCCCTCTTTGCTCTGTCAGTTTTAGATAAAGTGGTTCATCACTTCCATGTTTGCGTTTGTTAAGCATATATTTTTATATTTACTTATCATTTACATTCTCCTTTAAGTGCTTTTTTTTCTTATGTGTTCCCGGAACATTCGTATAATTTTTAGGAAATATTTGGTTCATGAGACTTAATAATTATGTATTTCAGTTAATATGGCAACTTTCAGTTAATATTCTCAGGTAATAGTAGGTGTATTATCAGTTCATACTTTGTATTTAATGTACAGGTATTAATCCGTTGAAAACTGATACGGAGGAGGTAGAGGTGCAATATCAGCCCCCCCCCCTCCACCGAGCAAAATTTCTGACTACGCCCCTGCTCACAGCAAAGCGGGATGCAACTTTTGGGCTGCCATCCGTAAAGTTGAGCTGACAGCGGACTGAATGGTGGAGACTACTACTCTGGTCTCTCCTAGCTCTTGTCGACCCAGAAGCGGCCATTTCTGTTATAGGCAGAAAACTCTGCTTCCGCGTAAAGAACGTCGCCAAGCGGCACCCCGCGCTGTCATAACGCACCGCAACGGCCAATCCCATTCATAGAGCAGGCATGTGCACTGCTCAAGCCGTCATGCAATAAATCCTGTACACCGTTGAGTCTGTTGCCCTTTCTTCGAGCTCATGTGACATCACAGTGAGGTGGCACTCTCTATCTCAACATAGAACTGTAATCCATTGTGTCCGCGCTGAAATGGAGTCTTTGTTGTTGTTCCTTCGGGTATGGCGCATACCCAGTCCGGGGAGCGGCCAATCATCAGCTGTTGGAGAAAAAAAAAAGGCTTCTTATTTAATTACGGGACACTGTAGCCTTTCGTTCTTCTTTGGCGTTTTGTTCAGCTTTCGCTTTGGGGCTTCCGCATATTGCTTACTCTTAATTTTAATGCTGCGGATTGCAACTCGTGTGTGCCCATACACGGTGAATGTCCGGTGCTGGCTACGCTTCTATTACGTAAATATGGATGACGCGGTGGTGGCTTTCTTTTCCATTTATATACGTCAGTACGCCTATTACTTCAAATGAAGATTTTTTGAGTATAAACAAATGAAACAAAGACAACATTCCTAAAATTAAGCAAAAGTGTAGTGGTAATTTCGGTCGTTCATTTGTAGTCATCAAAGATAAAAAACTACGTTTCATACACAAAAAAAAAAAATAATCAGAGTACTTTGACGTGTTATCAAAGTGCCTAATTTAATGAGTCCAAGTATCAGAGATGTATCTTCCTCACTGTTTAATGCTGCCTTCCCTCCTCTGTTTCTTTTTTCCTGTTAGCCCAGATGCCCGCGGCACCACCATCCTGCCGAGTGGCGCACTTGCACTTTTTCTTCTTGAAGTAATCCTCCCCAAGATGCTACAGAACCGCGCTACTGATTGCGGCGATCTTAAATTTCGTCGTTTAGGTACGCCATAGCCTTTGGGGCTCTCCGGTTGTACCACAGTTTTCGAGACCAAGAAAGGACCCTAAATTTTCGCGTTCTTACCGCTCAGGCCGTTTCCCACCAGCACGACGTCGTCCAGTTGGATCAGAGGAATGTAATTAGGGTGCTACCGATTTAAGTTTCCTTTTGTTACGTGACGACACCGCCCTTGCTCTCTGTGCGTCCTACATCTTCCAGGGAACTTTAACCAAGCAGGTTAAAAAATTGCTTGGCTTTAACTCAGATATAATTTTATACTGTCTGTCGCGGAGTTGGCACTGCCCCGTCAGCGGCAAACTAAGCTTGCTGTGCGAACCCTGTTGTGGTGTGCAGCAGCAGCCCCGAGGCAGCATTTCGATCTGCCCTTAAAAAGCGGCTGCTTCTAAATGAACTGCTCTAGGTTTCCAATGACTTTTACTGTTGTTACATGAGTGGATGACTTAAGGGCGGAATATCGCAACGTCAATCCACGACGTCCGTGGCGCTTGGTCCATCCCTGGAATGTCTTACTAGTAAAGGCTAGTCCTTTATCTGAAATTACGACCTTGAGACTGTGAAAACTGTCCCTTCAAAAAGTAATGTAACCGAGTTCGCCCCTTACTTAACCTAATGAACTCCCACGATCCAATGCACTAATCAATAGCGACTAGCAAACAATGCGTTCTTTGCACAGCGGCGCTCTTTTGTTTAAGCTCGGCTAAATTCACCCGCACAACTTCAAAGGGTACCGTAGAAAGTGTCGAAAGAATTAGTTCGTCGGCGCGTGGACGGTATTTGTAATTATGGGGCGTCGCACGTAATCTTTGTTAACTCTAGTATTTATGTCCCTGATGTCTTTCACGCTGCGTTCACACCCCTATTACCGAGCTTCAGTCAAACGTAAACGAATCCGGTATGATCCCCCCCCCCCCCCCCAAAAAAAAGGATGTTTTTTTTATCGTCAGCGGAGAGCTGATACCCTGGTTTATTAGTTTTGCATCTCTTTCTCTGACCTCGTAGTTCTCTCCAGAACCCACGGCACAGTAAGCTGAACTGCAAAATGAATTTCAGGTCTGCAGCATCGGGTGCTCAGCATGGTGCGTGACTGCAACAATGGAAAACACCGAAAATACGGTTTATGCCGTGAATGGGAAGGGACTTAGGATGGGAAATCTTAGGTCAATCTCCCTCACATTCGGATGGTGAAACTCTTCGAGCAAGTAATTAACACCTGATAGCAACGGTTTCTCGGCCGCACGAGCAAACTTCGAGATACGCCATTTTGTTTCAGTCCAAACCTATGCAGTCGCCACTTTTGCAGGTCTTCGTTGCGCATCAGCTAAAAGAGATCCCCCTCGAGCTTCTGCTTGGAAGGAAGAGGGAGGTTCCAGACCTGAAACCCCTCACGCACCAGAACGGAAGCGGTGTTACTGCGGCAGATCCAGCCGAACTCAGTTCCAGTTTCTGCAATGATCAAGTATTACCCATGCATTTACCCAACGCAATGACACCTGCACTGTGATCACACGGTATCGATCGATCTGACGTTTTGGAAAAACCAGCGAAAAAAACACAGACACAAGTCTAAGGAAGGACAACACACTCGCTGGACTAACAACTAAATACTAGTCCAGCGAATGTGTTGTCCTTTCTTTGACTTGAGTCTTTGTGTTTTTCGCGGGTTTTTCCAAAACGTCAGAATGCACCAAGTTGCCCAGCAAGCTACACTTACAGCAATCTATCAATTGATTGATTGATTGATTGATTGATTGATTGATTGATTGATTGATTGATTGATTGATTGATTGATTGATTGATTGATTGATTGATTGATTGATTGATTGATTGATTGATTGATCAGCTTTTGTTTGCCCAGGTTTATCTCTTAGCCGTGGTGCAGGCGCGGGCTTGGTCGTGGCCGTCTGGACGAGCGATCACACTACGGAATTGCTCCATAAAATGCGGTCCTGCACGCACAACCCCAATCAAACATCGTCACACCAGACAACAGGTCAAGAGCACATTTAGAGGCCACCCGGCTCAACCAGCATACAGCTTGTCCGAAATGACTCCGGGTCGTGTGACCAGAGCAAGACATGGGCCCACAGTTAGCCCCGGACCAGAAGCACGACCATTGGGACTCCTCAGTAAGAATTGCAGCATCAACACATCTTTCCCCTCTGCCTCTCTCTAGAGGCCATCAATCGATTTCTGGTGAGAATGAAGTGACCACGCGATGTGCTCTAAAACCGAGTCTTCGTGAAGGCAAGCTGGGGCCCCCTATGAATACCAAGAGTGTGTTCGGATGGAGGCAAATATGCCGGCATAAAACCATGCAAGTAAATCCTGGATTCGCTCAATATGCCGTGCAACAGGGTTGCACAAGATAGAAAAAGAAAGTGAATATACTGGACCCACACTCGGCTTGGCTTTGTGCTCGCACGCTCGGCAAAGGCCATGTTTCCGCATAATAAAAATAATATCTAAAAAATTAAAAGGCTTTTCTTCACGTCTCAGACCTAAAAGGCGGAAAATAGAACCACTAAAACCGATTTTAAATATGGTGAAATATATTCGCCGACAAAAGTGTCAGCACAAACATGACAAAAAGTTTCCCATTTCATACTTTTTTAAAGAAGAGGGGGGAATTCAAGCGAGATGTGGTTGTTTAGGAAAGAACATACGACCTCATACGATCTCCAAACGCTAACAGTATCTGTTACAGAAATTTCTGCACTTCGCTGCTTTTAGTCCTTTATTTTATCACCCCAATTTGAAAAAAAAGACCAAGTTCATGTCGGAATTAACCATATGCCTAGTTTGAATTAGCAATGCCTACACTTCGTAAAAATGTAGGTATCGGGTCGTAGCAATGCACAGAAGATCGAAAACATTAGAAATAGTTTAAGCTGTTTTTTACACCCTTCGTTTGTATAAATAGTCTGGAGCAAAAATTACGGTCAAGTTGCTGGTTTTCTACCATGCTTTAAAAGAAGGTCTATTTTAAGGAACACTTATTGTAAGGGAACGCTGATGGGTAAAAACTGGGACATGAAAAGAGGACGAATCGTTGTTTTCAGCATTAAGTGATGTGGAAATATCACAAAAAATCACTCGCCAAACCGCCCTGCGAAAGAGGATGTCCAGAACAGCACTTGTAAACCAATGCCAATCGTGATGGAGGAGGGTATGAAATGTTTCTCGTCGTCACGGCGGGCTTGTCGCTTGCGCTCGGCTAGTGTCACTAGATAAGGGTACAGAGTATCGGCACACTTTTCTCTATTGTTCCGTGGCGCCGCCAGGATCATTGGTCAGTTTGCATTACGTGACATTTGTTTACACTGCGACGGTTGATGGGCGCCGGCATTATGTTGTTTATGCGTTTTAGTCGGTAAACTCTGGTAGGCTAGCTTGTCCTCCCTGCTTTCCGGCTGCGCAAGACTGACGTCGTTCCGAATGCGAATCAAAGATAACACGTGTAACAGCATTTCAGCGGCAGATGTGTGTCCAAAGATACGGCAAATGCTGGGTATTGGCTAGCCGGACGCATGCGCTCAGCGTCTTGGGCAAGAACTGATCTATTTAGTGACACTAGTCCTGCCTAGGCTTCAAAGATAATCTGGAAACATAATCTTTACCAGGAACACATGGTGGGGTGTTCCATTGTTTACAGGCGCCATATCAATCATAATGCGGTTTGGATGCTCGTTGTGTGGTTTCCTTAAACAAACACTGAGCTCTATGATGCATGCCTGATTAGCCTGACGCATGCGCTCGGTGTCTTAGGCCTTGGCTCTTCGGCGTTTTCGCCCACGAAGATCGTTTTGCCCGCGGCGATGAAACCGGTGGGGGTAGAGGTATACAGATTTGCAATAATGCCACAGCGCCGCGCAGCGTTAAGTACTTTGTTCGAAAATAATTAAGCGTGCTTATGCGGGATGATTCTTTCAAACCTACGTGTCCAGATTTTCATCATTCAGGGGGGCTTTTTGCTTTACTTTACGAAAACGTCGTACACAGTCTGCATCTTAATGATGAGCAGTGATAATCGGATCGGATACAGTTCCCATTCGCAGTCTTAATAGGCTCAATGCAAACGCTGCAACCGTCCGGTTTATGGTACTACAGAAGGCATCTTGGCGTTCAAATGCTCTTGTGCGGACCAAAACCTCAGAGCATCTCGTCATGCCCAATCGTGAAAAAATGAGAGCTCATGGGGTGTAACGCCTGCGCCCCACATGGGCAAATATCTGCCTATTGGATTTTGGCGGAAGACAGAGTTGCAACCCATTCAGCGTTTTCATTTTGCCTTTCGGCATTCTATAGAAGGCCTTTTGCATGTGAGCATGCGTGCATGCGTGTGTGCGTGTGTGCGTGTGCGTGTGTGTGTGTGTGTATGTGTGTGTGCGTGTGTGTGCGTGTGCGTGCGTGTGCGTGTGCGTGCGCATGTGCGTGCGTGCGCGTGCGCGTGTGTGTGTGTGTGTCTGTGTGTGTTTTCGCGTGTACGTGTGGGCGTGTGTGTGCGCGCGTGTATGTTTGCGTGTACGTGCGTGTGCGTGCACGTATGTGTGCGTGCGTGCGTGTGGGTGTTTTTAGGGCCCGAAATCTCCTACCGAAAAATTAAAAAAAGCTTCTCATGGAGCTCAAACCTACAATGATATTGGAAAAGCCTGCGGTGGAACTTTAAGTCAACAACAAATAAGATTCCCCGATTTCTGTGTGTTTTTGTTTCGAGTAAATCGCTTTATGTTTATGTGCGAAAAATATCACCAACTTTGCTTTCCGTTACAATGTTGAAGACAGCACACGCTTATAGGCACGTAGCACACAGCAGGCAGAATGCTCATTAATACTTGATATTTATTTCTCGGCGTTTCGCATTGAGTTAGTATTTAGCGCCTTTCCCAGACGCCAACGAAAACTAGGTTTCTAGGAGCTATATCAAGTCACTTGTTCGGATTTGGGAACTGTTTCTGAAATTATTTTCGTTGTACATCTATGCATCGCCGATTGTATACTGTGAGTCCAGTCCTTATGAACGTAAATACGTGCCGTCCGGGAAAGCCGTCCCCGAACGTAAATAACCTGCCGTCCGGGAAAGCAGTAGGGTCTGTACGGGAATGCACTATTGGAGAACAAGCATCACCTATTACGGGAAACACTACGCTAAGGGCGGAATACAGTGAAACCATAATGATCCATAAAATCTTTAAAGGCTGTTCAGTGTGAATTATCGCAAGCTTACAGTTCTTGTTCACACACCAAAAAAGAAAAAAAGACATTGGAAGCTTTGAGCTTTCCAAGAATGTGAAGGCGAAAGCCTTGTTAGACCTTCTGTTCATCTTTCATTTAACTTTCTGTTGAGCTTTTCGGCCTCACCCGCCACGTGCGGCAAGGAGGTCTGGACGCCCTCGTCACAAATTCACTCGTCATAGGTCCACTTGTCATTTGACCCGCCGAGGTGGCTGCTTTTCTGATGGAGGCAGAAAGTGAAAACACCCACGCGCTGAGATTTCGGCGCTCGTCAAAGATCCTCCGGTGGTCCAAGTTAATCCGGAGCCCTCCATATCTGCAGGCCTCATAGCGCACGTTTAGCTCCCGCGCGTTAAGCTCCACAATGAATTAATGAATCAAATTCGCCACAGGCGCAGAGTGGGAGGGCTTAGTTGATTGATTGTAGTGTTTAACGCGCCGACGCAACGCAAGCGATGAGGCGCGCCCTAGTGGAGAACTCCGGGTTAATTTTGACCACCTGGGGATCTTTAACGTGCGCCGAAATCTCGTACCACGGGCGTTTTTGCTTTTCGCCACCATCAGAAAAGCGGCCGCGACGGCCGGGAATCGAACCCGCGTCCTCGTGCTCAGCAGCAAAACGCCTTAGCCACTGAGGCACCACGGCGGGTGGAGGGCTTAGTTATCGCCCACTGTGGTTGTGTGCTGCACGTAGTGCAAAAGGGTACCGACAACAAGCTTGAAAACCCTAAATTGGCGTTAACTATGTTGAAATATTAATTGGGTTACGATTTGCACTACATGACGCACGAAGAAAGTAGAAAAGGGCACAAATGACGCACTGAACAGGTTGTACACGAAATGAATAATGCTGTTGGTTGTACTCGCGGCGGCATAAATCGATAAAAATGAGGCATTTCTCTTGATACTCTGGCGCACCTTCAAAACGCTGTCAGCCGGGTTCGCGGAATGAATGTGTCTTCCAGTGACCGCCACTACGAAACTTACGGACTCGTCTATTGTCATTTTCGTCTTGCATCTCTATCTATTCTCACACCCATTAAATGGCCGGCTATTGTGCCTGCACGTACTATATAAATATCCGTGGTACAATAACATCGGGGCACCGCGTCGACTTTCATGAGCTCCATGCTTCACCACCACTAAAAAAGACATGAACCTGATGTAATGAAAAATATAATCGACCAGGGAGAGCAGCTTTCATAGCCTGAAGGGCTGGCATGATTCGAACATAACCCACTGTCCGTGCCCTCTTTCAGTTCGGGCTTTCGTTCACAATGTCGAGATGTCATGTAATCCAAACGACTAAAAAACACCCTCCCTTAATATCTCCCTCCAAACTCAATGCGCGAAAGTGCCCTGTCATCGGTCCCGCGTTTCAAAGACAGGTGCAGGTCGCGCTGACCCCATTCCGGTCAGCGCGACCTCCCCCCCTCTTCTTTACACTACTAAGGCTTGACGTTGGGCTAGTTGGGTACATATTATTCACACTAAAAAACAATGCAGTGACGAGGACGTTTGTCACTTTTTCCGTCCTCTTCCCTGCGCGGTTTTTTAGTGTGAATAATCTTTACACTACAACTGCAACGCATTTGCCATTATCAAAACCGTTTCCAGACCACTCTCAATCGCCCTTCCCAGTCGGCGCTTCAGGGCTCCTGTTCACATGGTCGCGGGGCAAAGAAATCCAGGCGACAGAAAGGCACCCCTCCTCGAGAATTCCCGTCTCGAGATGGCATTTAACCAAAAGACCGGTGGGACGAGTTGCCTACGACAAGTTCTCTGTTGACAAGTGGGATTTTGACGACCGTCTTGTTCCCACCAAGCAGGAAGTCGTCTACAGTTGTGTTCCAGGCATACAGTCGTGTGGATGAGGAGGCATAACCTTTATTTTGCTTCCTGAGATTGCGGTGCCCTTAGTCTAAGGCACCAGACTCTTGCGTCGGGATCCGAGCCCTAGTGGTCAGCACAAGCTAGTCGTTCAGATCGAAGCTGATCAGCGCGACATTAAAAATATAATTACCTTTACGTGCAACTGAAATGCACCCGAGACGTTGCTTTCCCGAAATATAAGAAAAAATGAAGTTCATGCAGTAGATTAATTGGGTTACGAATAGCATAAGCTCCACTTGTTTACAAGATAGGGGTAATAAATCTTTTGAAACATTTTTCTGCTGGAATTTTATCTGATACCACCCACACCCCTAACTGTTAGTGTCAAACATGCTTGTTTGACGCTGATGGTTTCAGTTTCAGTTGATACACGACAACACAGTTTTTTGTGTAGGTTTTTTATTCAATCGCAGTGCTGGTCAATCCAATACCATGCAAGTGGTGATATTATCCCAGAAAAAGAAGGTCACGGTACGGCAACCTTTAAAGAAGACTACCACGTAAATGATCAACACAACAATAGTACTTCCAAACATTCAAATAACTTTTCGTGGTCCTCAGTTTTACTTTTGTTTCGTTTTGTGTACCACTTTGTGACGGTTCAGATAACAATCAACATGGCGCTCAGTGATGGTTGGATACGCTTGGAGTTTGATATCGATGTCCCGTGCCCCGTATTCGGAATTGTAGGCGCATGGTTTTTACAGGTTATGGAGAACAAAAGAACCCACGCCGAACGTGCTTTCATGAGGCTTTTTTATTCCTAGCAAGGCTGGTCGCTTGCTGTTATCAGTAACAAAAATAGGCTTAGCGCTACATCGCCTTCCTAGCAGCGCTAATCTTTAATGAGTAAAACGCAAACATGAAGTCACTCTAAATCCAACATTTACTTTTGGAAGTACGAGCGTGTCACGCCCCCAAGACCCACTCCAACCACATTACACTTCAGCCACAGTTCGTCTTCTGCGGTTTCAGAGTTTCCACGCCGCCTTTTCGTAGCCTCGACGTTATCAGTTAAAACTTGCTAGTGAATGCAACTGCCTCGTGAGACTGCCCTCCAGTCGTGAGGCTGCCAGAAGAAAATGTCGCTTTCACCAGCAGGTCACCGTTTGGGTTAAACATTATCAGTGAATATTATTCCCGTTCTAGGAACACACAACTACTAACAGTGTCCGAGAAGAGAGAGTGCGTCTGTGATGTTGAACTGGATGAACGTACCGCGAAGTACCAAACTTTATTCTTATTTTGTGCGCTTTTGCGCGTTAACGCCATGGGTTCCACGGTGCACGTCAAGAAAAGAACAAACACTCCCACACGCACACGCTATAACAGTGCCAAGCAACCAAGCTGGCGGCCGCCTCGGACAGTGATTACTAAATCACGCTGCACGAGAAGTTACGTGCGGATGCAGCGCCTTGCGCAATGACAAGATAAAGCCGAGCCTCCAGCCGCGGCCGGTTCGAAACAATGCCGCCCTCAATAAAAGAAAAGAACCCCACGCGACTCTTCGGTCATACAAAATTTTCATTTTCATTCGCCCCCTCTGCAAATTCGAGGCCTGCATGCTTCCGGCCATGGGCTCACGCTGCTATTGACAGTGAGGGTTCACCTTGATTCCATTTTTACTTGTCTTCCTGCTTCTGTTGCTCAGATTCAACCAATATAACTCTGTTTCCTTCACTGGCGCATGCTTCCGCGCGCGGAAGTTGTAGACACAAAGACGGGCTCTGCCAGCTGTCTCACTGTCGGCGCTAAAACACCGCTGCTATGGCCAACGTAGCCTAAACCTTCGCTGGTCGAAGCACTTGATCGCGATTGGAGTGCCGACCGACGCTGCTCAGAGCCTTTTCGCGATGAAAGGGGGGCACACAGTTCACCCTGGCAGCCGGTCGCCACTCGCAAGATGGGAAACGGCGACGATTGGGGCGCATGCTCTCGCAACAAGAGTAGACGCGCGTGCCACCACTTGGGCTTGCGGGGATATGGAGCGGGTGCTACGGGCGTCTCTCCGGGCTATTCGGAGAGGCGACGGCCGCGACGTCCGCCCCGAGAGAGTGGCCATCGTGGTGCGCGGGAAGGCGGGTGCGGGGCTGGGGGACGCGGGGGAGCATCGCTAGCACTTGGGCTTGCAAAGGCAGCGCACGATGGTCATGACGTCCTTGTGGCGCGTCACCCAGGCGTCGTCTTCGAAGCAGTGGAAGGGCAGCGTGGTGGTGGTGGTGCGCACGGGAAAGCAGCATCGGCGACCGGGGCAGCTGCCGCAATACTTGGGCGTCTGCGGGGACACCGAAGTGCAGTTGGCGCCGTCCGAGAGGGGCGCCGCGCACGACGCCCGAACGGTGGCGCGGCACAGGTGGTTCCTCTGCGGGGCCCGCAGGATATCGGTGGCGATCAGCGTCGGCGCCCCATGCAAGAAAGCAGGACGGGGGAAGAAAAAGAACAAGCGTACGGAATGAGTTAGAACAATAATGGCGCACACGACCAGACGCATGCACGCGTAACTAACAAAAATAAGTTAACACGTCTGTACAAGTGCACGCTACAACCACAATGGTTCGTTGTTTTCACAGTGTTGACTTCAAGTGCTTTCACCTAACGGTAAAAAAGGGAGAAAGACATGTTCGAGTTCGATTTTACATCTCGTTAAGGTTTAGGAATCAATTAGCCTCAATTGTGAAGTATGTAAGCCTGCAAGCGGGGTAAAGAACACTTCAGTAAAGCATGATGTCGAGCTCGTGGCTGTAACATGCTTTTGAAGGTACGTTGCGCTTGTGATCACAGAGACGGACACACGAAAAAAAAGCGTAGACTTTCAAGAGAAGACGGCGCGCCGTCTTCTCGTGAAAGTGTGCGTTTTTTTCCTGTTCCCGTCTCTGTGATGGCAACAAGCGCAACTTACCTTCAAGAGAACACTTCGTATTGTGCATCTGCCTTCGTGCGCTCTGTCCAGATCTTCTCTGCTTTGTTTTCTCTATCAACGCAAAGATGTACAAAAACATGACCAATGACTTACGCAAGCAAGAAGCCGAACAAGCTAATAGACACCTAATGTGATTTGCCCGGTTACAATACTACAAATATATTAAAGAAACTAAATTGGTTTCGATATTTCTAACGTCACTTACCCAGCCCTAACCGTCACGACAAACAGAAACTGCACAGCATTAAATCAATCTGTGGCGTTAATGCCAGCAGGGAGAGATCCGTCGCTCCGCACATTGGAACAGCGTATTTAAGCCTTGCCAATACATAGGAGAGACGCATTTCGCTGTGCGGTGTGACGTGTGTACTTATGCAGCCCGTCAGATCGCTTAACAGTGGCCCGGGTCCCGTCGGTTGATCTTTTCGAAAACCCCTGTACTGAATGTTGATGGATTCGGACCGCAGTAGGGGCTGAGTTATTCATTTTTGATTGGTGGTCATAAATGGTAAAATACTTACAGCATACCGGTCACCGGCTCATTTAACATTGAACTTGACTATAAAAGGCCAGACATGACGTAACCCGTACGAGTAACTGATTATCTGTATTTAGTTACTCCTTCCAGTGATTAATGAGTAAAACGTTTTCTCCTCACTTCCTACTAACGGTATTTGATTACTTCAGGGCATGACCGTGTAGAGCACAGGTTACACAACCTCGTTTCTCCCCAGGCATGCACCTCTGACAACACCCATTTCAACGCCCCTAACGCCAGCGATCGATATTCCAACCCGGAAGGTGGGCACAGAGCGGAAAACAAAAAGCAAAGAAAAACGCTGTTCCCAACTTCTTTCACATCTCAACTATTCTACTCCGGCAGCCCACTTCCCTCCTCTCCTCACCACCGACAACTCTTATGGGCAATGCCGGGTGCGCCCCCTCTCACACTCACGTTAGCAAAAGTGTTTGCTCAAACGGGGTCCCCACGTGGTTTTATTTTTGTAAGCGGCTAAAGTGTGATGCTCAGAATGACTATCTTGAACCGGGACGCTCTCAAAGTTTTTTTATCCTCTCCCCCACCCCGTTCCCCCTCCCTCACAACCCTCCCAAATCTCGTAAAGCCTAATCTGCCTGTTTCATTGGCAAAGCAGCCAGAAAATACCAGGTTGTCTCCTAGTTACAGTAGCTTGTAGCTCTCGAGCGATAGCAAAAGGTAACGTATGTAGTTTCTTTTGAGTGAGTAACTAAAAGACATAG